>NC_135527.1:5009940-5352440 GCF_051989575.1 Stigmatopora nigra | reverse complement strand
GCATAAATGAAATAACATGATTTATTAATATATTAAAATGGTACCTCTACTTACAAAATTGTTACCAGAATCTGTTTTGTAACTTGATTTGATCATAATTTATATATATATATATATATATATATATATATATATATATATATATATATATATATATATATATATATATATATATATATATATATATATATATATATATATATATATATATATTCTCTAATTCATTCCACAATCCTTTAAAAAAGTAAATAAAATGACCAAGTAAACCCTTTTAAAAATTATCAGTGTCCCAATTTTGTGTGAAATTTGTGAGAAAACAAGCATAGATGAAATAACATGATTTATTAATGTATTAAAATGGTGCCTCTACTTACAAAATTGTGAATGAATAAATGAATAAAAAGCATATAAAAACATGTTTTGTTCGTGCATTGAGGCGGAAGCTAACATTAGCCCATGACCACATGTATCAAATGATGAATTAAACAAACTTAGCTGTAATTAAAAACCTTTTCCCGCTGACTTTAGACTTAAATACACACCATAAACCCCCTTAAACTGGTTTCAAGTCACTTAAAGACACTCAGTGTGAGTGGGAATCGAACCATGGAGTGGCATTATAGAGCAGTGCAATGTAAAAACTGCTAATGTTAGTTAGCGCTTGTTGTTCTTTGGCCCAATGCACATGGCCCTTTAACTCTTGCTACATGGTGACATATTGCCCCCTGGAAACGATGCATCCAGAGCACCTGTTTGCAAATCAATGGGAATTGATCGCACGCTATTGATCGACGGCTCCCCTGAAGCTGCTAAAGTCAAGCATGGACACGCCCAGTCCAATCTGAGTGAAAATTGGAACTCCTTGTTCAATTGTTAGCTTTCAGGTTACAAATTTTGTACATGTCCACCTGGGCTAAATGCTCCAATTATTAATCATTTCAATTCCACCTATTAAGCGATTAAAAACCATTAAAATGCAACACAGCTCAAATTTTCACACACACACATATTGGGCACACGCAATAGTCTAAAATGTACTACAAAGTGGACGGCTTTAGGCCCTGGTAGGACGGGCTGTTGACGCCATCTGGCGGATAAACATGGGTATTATATCTCCCATTATAACCGCGGCAGGAACTATTTTATGCTTTCGTAGCAGTAGTATTTGTAGTAAAAGTAGCAGTTTACATTATATACATCTACTAGACAAGGTTTTTGTAGCAGTAGTAGTAGCAGTTTACATTATATACATCTACTAGACAAGGTTTTTGTAGCAGTAGTAGTAGCAGTTTACATTATATACATCTACTAGAGAAGGTTTTTTGTAGCAGTAGTAGTAGCAGTTTACATTATATACATCTACTAGACAAGGTTTTTGTAGCAGTAGTAGTAGCAGTTTACATTATATACATCTACTAGGCAAGGTTTTTGTAGCAGGAGTAGTAGTAGCAGTTTACATTATATACAACTACTAGACAAGGTTCTTGTAGCAGTATTAGTAGTAGTAGTAGTAGTAGTAGTAGTGGGAGTATTAGTATTAGTATTAGTAGTAGTAGTAGTAGTAGTAGTAGTGGTAGTAGTAGTAGTAGTAGTAGTAGTGGTAGTAGTAGTAGTAGTGGTGGTAGTAGTAGTAGTGGTGGTAGTAGTAGTAGTAGTAGTAGTAGTAGTAGTGGTGGTAGTAGTAGTAGTAGTAGTAGTAGTAGTAGTAGTGGTGGTAGTAGTAGTAGTAGTGGTGGTAGTAGTAGTAGTAGTAGTAGTGGTGGTAGTAGTAGTAGTAGTAGTAGTGGTGGTAGTAGTAGTAGTAGTAGTAGTGGTGGTAGTAGTAGTAGTAGTAGTAGTGGTGGTAGTAGTAGTAGTAGTAGTAGTGGTGGTAGTAGTAGTAGTAGTAGTAGTGGTGGTAGTAGTAGTAGTAGTAGTGTATGCTAGGTGTCCATTTTGAGAAATTATTCAATTATTTTCTTATAATTTTCTCTAATTTTGTGTTTTTCACATCTTTTATTTAAAATTTGGACACTGGTGGTTTTTAAAGGGTTTAGTTGGCAGTTCTATGAGGACTGTGGAACGAATTAGAGAATTTATATATAAAGTACTGTTCTACTTACGAGATTTTTAAGTTACGAAAAAGTTCTGGAACAATTAATTTCGTAAGTAGAGGTACGAGTGTAGTCCTTTTGCTCAATGCTAACTTTAATGAGAAAACACCATTGAGATGCTACTGGCTAGCATTAATCATATAGATTTTAAACCCGTTGTCGGTATAGGATTATATTATTCTATTAAATTTTAAAAATAAATAAAAACGGTAGGCTACTATTCTTCTTCGTTAGTGTCTTCATGTGTGTATTATACGGCCTCCAGTGGCCAGGTTGGGTACAACAACCGGAACAGCACAATGAAGTGAATTACAGCATTAGAATGTTGCAGTTTTACTTTGTTTTTACTCATTAAAATATTATAAAGCGCTATTTTCATGAAAAAAATGACAAACATCCTGAAAATTTTAAAAGTCGGGTAAATTTGGACTTTTGTCACGTGTAACCCGGGTTTCTTGATAGGCTGCAGTGACGAAGCAACCTGCAGTGATGAATGGGCATTGATGAGATGCATAGTGGCAGACGTGCCCCAGAGGGCGCCGGTCTGCCCGAACGACCAATCGTTAGTGCACGATGGATCACAAGGGCCTTGACGGATTGCA
This sequence comes from Stigmatopora nigra, assembly GCF_051989575.1. Classification (NCBI taxonomy): domain Eukaryota; kingdom Metazoa; phylum Chordata; class Actinopteri; order Syngnathiformes; family Syngnathidae; genus Stigmatopora; species Stigmatopora nigra. The sequence continues at coordinate 5,349,745 of NC_135527.1, read as the reverse complement.
TCGGAGATGCGTGTGTATTTGCTCATTCCGCATTTACACACAAATACCCACAAAAGGTAAAGTGGACAGGGGTTGTGCTTCATGCTGACTTGGTCTTTAAAAATCAAAGACACAGACGTATTCGAACATTCTTAAAGAAATACGTTCAGTATCCAGGCCTTCGTTAGGTTACAAAATATTGACCCGTTCATTTTGATTAATATCCCCAGACCTAATATATACCCATGGACTTTTTTTGTGGGGATACTTAAAAGACTACGTTTATGTCAACAAATCAAGGACAATTATGCATTGAATTTGGAAATTGAAAGACAATGTCGTGATATTCCTGATGACATATTTCGCGAGTTTTGCGAATTCCTTGATGCGCGTTATCAGCGTTGTCTGGACACTTTGAACATTTGCGAACATAATTCTTCAATTACCGTATTTTCACGACTATAAGGCGCAACGCATTATAAGGCACACCCTCAATGAATGACATTTTTCCATATATAAGGCGCACTGTATTAAAAGGCGCACTGTATTATAAGGTGCACTGTATTATAAGGTGCACTGTATTATAAGGCGCACTGTATTATAAGGCGCACTGTATTATAAGGCACACTGTATTATAAGGCGCACTGTATTATAAGGTGCACTGTATTATAAGGTGCACTGTATTATAAGGCGCACTGTATTATAAGGCGCACTGTATTATAAGGCACACTGTATTATAAGGCGCACTGTATTATAAGGTGCACTGTATTATAAGGTGCACTGTATTATAAGGCGCACTGTATTATAAGGCGCACTGTATTATAAGGCGCACTGTATTATAAGGCGCACTGTATTATAAGGTGCACTGTATTATAAGGCGCACTGTATTATAAGGCGCACTGTATTATAAGGCGCACTGTATTATAAGGTGCACTGTATTATAAGGCGCACTGTATTATAAGGCGCACTGTATTATAAGGCGCACTGTATTATAAGGCGCACTGTATTATAAGGTGCACTGTAATATAAGGCGCACTGTATTACAAGGCGCACTGTATTATGAGGCGCACTGTCTAATTTGGAGAAAATTTAAGACTTAAGTGCGCCTTATAGTTGTGAAAATAGGGTAATTGCTATTGACTTCCAGGTATGAAGCACTCACTACACAGTCACCTCTAGAGCCAGCCATTGTTGATGTTTTGGATTTTTTTGTATAAAATCTTGCAGTGGGGGAGGAGCTATATGATGGAAGATTTTGTAAACTAAGGTGGCATCTGCATATTTAACAGTATTGTTTCAGTTCAGGCGTTTGTGTTTTTTTAATATCCGACAGTGGTGGTTTTTTGTTTTTGTTTTTCAAGTTTTTTCCATATATAAGGCGCACTGGATTATAAGGCGCACTGTCTATTTTGGAGAAAATTTAAGACTTTTAAGTGCGCCTTATAGTCGTGAAAATACGGTACATTTGTTTCATGTATTTATATATGCTATTTCACTTCACTCTATGTTTATAAATAAAGGTTTTCTGGTCATTCTAAAAGTGAGTACATTTTAATTCTAAAAGTGAGTACATTTTTTTTGAGACACCCTGTAGATATATAGATATGGATTGGATGTTTATCGGGTCATTTATCTACACAATGAAAAAAAGGTCCTTTAAGAGGATAAAGAATATATGCCTGTATTATTATCTAGTCCCTTCTTAAACTTGGCCACTGATGATATTCAATTTGGATTAGCGATAGCGCTTACGTAGCAAGATGGAGGCGTCGGCATGAGGATTATAGGGTGGGATTTAAGCGAGCGAGTGGACATTAACACGTTTTCTTTTCCACATGCCGACATTCCCATGAAGCGTCTTTTTTCTACGGGATTTTGACCTTAGCGAGGCTGTCTAAGGTCCAAAGTGTAATAGAGTCCAAAACAAATAACAAACATGTCATCCTAAATGGTCATTCAAATAAAATGCAGCCGGGTTTTAATGACCGTCAATATCATACGTCATTTATCACACATATTTTCTGCATTCTAAGGGATACAGTATTAGTGGTGATATAGTAGTAGGGAATTGTGTTATACAGCCACGAGATACGGCTGGAGTAGTGATAGGTTTAGTAGTAGGGGGTTGTGTTGTAAATCCAGTAGATAAAGCTGTAGTGGTAGTAGTAGTAAAGGATTGTGTTTACATCCACAAGATAGAGCTGTAGTAGTAGTAGTAGGGCATTATATACATCTACTAGACAAAGTTTTTGTAGTAGTAGTAGTAGTGGTAGCAGAAATTTGCGGTATATACATCTTGTTGTAACAGTAGTAGTAGTGGTAGTAGTGGTAGTGATAGTAATAGGAGGTGGGTGCAGTGCAAATCCTGTAGATGGAGCAGCGGTGGTGGTAGCAGCTGCAGTAGTAGTAGTAGTAAAAGTAGTCATAGTAATAGTAGTAGAAGTAGTTGTAGTAATAGTAGTAGCAGTAGGTGGGTGCATTATAAATCCACAAGATGGAGCTGGGGTAGAAGTAGTAGTAGGGGTTACGTTAAATACATCTAATAGACAAGGTATTTGTAGAAGTATTAGTAGTAGTAGTAGTAGTAGGGGGTTAATTTATATACTTCTACTAGACAAGGTTTTTGTAGCAGTATTAGTACTAGTAGTAGTAGTAGTAGAAGGGGGTTATATCCTTTTACCAGACAAGGTTTTTGGAGCAGTAGCATTAGGGGGTTAAGTTATATACTTCTACTAGACAAGGTTTTTGTGGCAGTAGCATAAGGGGGTTAAGTTATATACTTCTACTAGACAAGGTTTTTGTAGCTGTAGTATTAGTAAGAGTAGTAGTAGTATTAGGGGGTTAAGTTATATATTTCTACTAGACATGGTTTTTGTAGCTGTAGTATTAGTAGTAGTAGTAGTAGTGGTAGTAGTAGTAGTAGTAGTGGTGGTGGTAGTAGTAGTAGTGGTGGTGGTAGTAGTAGCAGTGGTGGTAGTGGTAGTAGTGGTAGTAGTAGTAGTAGTAGTAGTAGTAGTGGTGGTAGTAGTAGTAGTAGTAGTAGTAGTAGTTGTAGTAGTGGTAGTAGTAGTAGTAGTGGTGGTGGTAGTAGTAGTAGTGGTGGTGGTAGTAGTAGTAGTAGTAGTAGTGGGGGTGGTAGTAGTAGTAGTAGTAGTAGTAGTGGTGGTGGTGGTAGTAGTAGTAGTAGTAGTAGTAGTAGTAGTAGTAGTGGTGGTGGTAGTAGCAGTAGTGGTGGTAGTAGTAGTAGTAGGAGTAGTAGTGGTGGTGGTGGTAGTAGTAGTAGTGGTGGTGGTAGTAGTAGTAGTGGTGGTAGTAGTAGTAGTAGTAGTAGTAGTAGTAGTGTTGGTGGTAGTAGTAGTGGTGGTAGTAGTAGTAGTGGTGGTAGTAGTAGCAGTGGTGGTGGTAGTAGTAGTGGTGGTAGTAGTAGTAGCAGTGGTGGCAGTAGTAGTGGTGGTAGTAGTAGTAGCAGTGGTGGTAGTAGTGGTAGGTGGGTGCATTATGAAACCAGTAGAAGGAGTTGTAGTAGTAATAGTAGTAGGGGATTGGTATAGCTGGAGTAGTAATAGAGGTTGTAATACACATCCACTCAATGAAGCTGTAGTATAAGAAATGCGGGGTGATATACAGCCACTAGCTGGAGCTTCAGTGGTCATTGGGGGTAGTGTTATAAATTAACTAAATTGAATTGTAGTGGTAGTAATAGTAGTACTGGTTAGGGGTCATAATATATCAACTAAATCGGCCTCTAGTAGTAATAATACAACTGGTTAGGGATTGTGTTACAGAGCCATTAGTCAGATATGTAGTAGTAGTATTAGTAGGGGATTGTTATACATTCACTAGATAGAGCTGTAGTAGTAGTAGTCATGGTTAGGAGTTGTATTAAACATGGAGCTGTGCTAAGGAGAATATCATTAAATGATTAACAAATACTGTTCCACGACTTGCTTTTGAGAAAATTAAAGTATTTTAGTTGCGCCACATAGTCCGTAAAATACAGTAATTAAAACTCAATTGCATGCATCATGTTCTTTTCACCAGCAGGTGTTAAAAATCGTAAATTGTAAATTAATTCATCAGCCAGTAAAGAAAAACCGTTTATAATATTAAAAGCAAAAATAAATTAATCAGAGAACCTTTTATTTCCCGTTTATTTTGGCCACGGGATTTGCACCCTCGGGATTCCCAGTTGACAGTTTGCAGATTAGCGGATGGAGGTCATTAGTTTCTGCACTTTAATTAATTCCTGAACGCTTCCATCCCACACTTCACTAGGCTGTCATTATTCGGGTTGGATGGAGGATGGACGAGGTTTCGCCATTGCTGATTGGCTCGTTCTGGTATTTCATAAACTCCCTTATTAATTTCACAATGGTACTATAACAATACCAATGTGATGTGTAAGGGTATTTCTTTTTAGTTATTACCGTATTTTCACGACTATAAGGCGCACTTAAAAGTCTTAAATTTTCTCCAAAATAGACAGGGCGCCTTATAATCCAGTGCGCCTTATATATGGAAAAAAAAGTGCCGTTCATTGAGGGTGCGTCTCATAATGAGATGCGCCTTATAATGTGGTGCGCCTTATATATGGAAAATACGGTATTTAGCTTCTATAGTCAAGTTTGAAATAGAATAAGGCTGGAAAACAACAAAATCTGTACTGACACTGATAAACGCAAAAAAATATATTGAATAAACAATAGTACTTCAATAGTACGTGGCCTCCACGTAGAATAAAAACAAAAAATCCTATCCTATTACGACTATAAGGCGCACTTAAAAGTCTTAAATTTTCTCCAAAATAGACAGGGCACCTTATAATCCAGTGCGCCTTATATATGGAAAAAAAGTGCCATTCATTGAGGGTGTGTCTTATAATGAGATGCGCCTTATATATGGAAATACGGTATTTAGTTTCTATAGTCAAGTTTGAAATAGAATAAGGCTGGAAAACAACAAAATCTGTACTGACACTGATAAACGCAAAAAAATATATTGAATAAACAATAGTACTTCAATAGTACGTGGCCTCCACGTAGAATAAAAACAAAAAATCCTATCCTATTACGACTATAAGGCGCACTTAAAAGTCTTAAATTTTCTCCAAAATAGACAGGGCACCTTATAATCCAGTGCGCCTTATATATGGAAAAAAAGTGCCATTCATTGAGGGTGTGTCTTATAATGAGATGCGCCTTATAATGTGGTGCGCCTTATATATGGAAATACGGTATTTAGTTTCTATAGTCAAGTTTGAAATAGAATAAGGCTGGAAAACAACAAAATCTGTACTGACACTGATAAACGCAAAAAATATATTGAATAAACAATAGTACTTCAACCAATAGTGGCCTCCACACCGAATAAAAACAAAAAATCCTATCCTATCACGACTATAAGGCGCACTTAAGTCTTAGATTTTTCTCCAAAATAGACAGGGCGCCTTATAATCCAGTGCGCCTTATATATGGAAAAAAAAGTGCCGTTCATTGAGGGTGCGTCTCATAATGAGATGCGCCTTATAATGTGGTGCGCCTTATATATGGAAAATACGGTATTTAGCTTCTATAGTCAAGTTTGAAATAGAATAAGGCTGGAAAACAACAAAATCTGTACTGACACTGATAAACGCAAAAAAATATATTGAATAAACAATAGTACTTCAACCAATAGTGGCCTCCACGCAGAATAAAAACAAAAAATCCTATCCTATTACGACTATAAGGCGCACTTAGGTCTTAGATTTTTCTCCAAAATAAACAGGGCGCCTTATAATCCAGTGCGCCTTATATATGGAAAAAAATATAATGTGCCATTTATTGAAGGTGCGTCTTATAATACCATGCGCCTTATAATGTGGTGCGCCTTATATATGGAAAATACGGTATTTAGCTTCTATAGTCAAGTTTGAAATAGAATAAGGCTGGAAAACAACAAAATCTGTACTGACACTGATAAACGCAAAAAAATATATTGAATAAACAATAGTACTTCAACCAATAGTGGCCTACACGCAGAAAAAAACAAAACATCCTATCCTATCACGACTATAAGGCGCACTTAAGTCTTAAATTTTCTCCAAAATAGACAGGGCGCCTTATAATCCAGTGCGCCTTATATATGGGAAAAATGTCATTCATTAAGGGTGCGCCTTATAATGCAGTGCGCCTTATAGTCGTGAAAATACGGTACTTTAAGTAAGTATGCATTTTTCTAGTGAAAATGTTATGAATTTAATTCGCATCTCAAATCAACGAACAATACTACTAATAAAACAATATCATTTTATACATCAAGGCTGTCAATCAAACGCTGCAAAAAAACTAAATATTTGCCAGTTGTGTGTTTACGGGGGTGCTTAACAGCACTTTATTTGTTTCTTAACGTCAGTCACTTTCGTTGTTTTACAGTGAAAATGAAGCTTAAAATGCCGCAAAACCAAGAGGAAATCACCTGAAAACGTCCAAAAATTAGGATTACATGACCAAGACACAGAAAGTAGCCCAGAAATTCCCTAAAAAACAATGGAAAATGATTCAAAATGTACAGGAAGGACCCTAAAATCGCAAGCAAGTGATACAAAATGACGTCATTGCTTGCCATTGACAACAATATAATTTAAACTGACTATGGAGATTGTCTTTCAGTGCCATTGACGGCTTTAGATGTCCAAGCGGAGGCGTTTTGTGTTTTTTTTTCTTACACCCACCCCCGAAAAAAGGGCGTGAAAACAAGAAGAAAAAAAAGGCAAAACATGCATCAAAAATACCTTCGTCTCGGGGCTTGTTGGCTGCAGATTCATCGTGTTTTTTTGTGAGCGGACCTAGGGTTCAGAAAAAAAGGGGGGAAAAAGAGAAAAGAGAAAATTCAAAAAAGATTATTTGGCAAAAAACGTTTTTTTTTTTAAAAAAAGACCCCAAAAAAAAAAGAATATCAAAAAAAATAAGAAGCAAGAGTAAAAAAGACAAAGCGGTAAGAGGTTTGTTTTTCTCTTTGTGTTTTGCCGGTTTTGAAAAGAGGACAAAAACAAAATGCATCACAGACACATTCATCAAAAGAAAAGACACAAGATCAAGAAAAGCGGCTGTCGTCATCCTTTGGGACCAAAAAAGAAAAAAAAACACAAAAATTAAGGGTTGTAAATAGCTGATTTGGTCGCCCCTCCCCCTTTTTAATGATTTTATCGAATGAAAAATGAAGCCGTTCAATGGACTTGAATGACAAAACACACATATGGCAACTATTAACTCTTTTAAACTCTTCAAAATTGCACAAAAATGTTTTTTTTCAGCTATTAAAACAACATAAAAGGCCAAATATACCATTCACAAGTAGTTATTTTCATTCATATGATTAATAATTGTTTAATAATCACTAATAAATAAGAAATAGAGTAGTACCTCTACTTACAAATGTTCTATTCCATATTTACCTCTACTTAAGAATTTTCTACATACATTTTCAATTTACGAAACAGTCAAGAAAATGACAGTCATTTTCCTTCATAATTTTTTAATAATCACAAATAAATAAATAGAGTAATACCTCGACTTACGAATTTTCTTTTCCATATTAACCTCTACTTACGAATGTTTCTACATACAAAATGTTCACATTACAAAACCCTTTCAAAAGAAAATGACTAGTTATTTTCATTCATATGATGAATAATTGTTTAATAATCCCTAATAAATAAGAAAAAGTATAGTACCTCTACTTACAAATGTTGTTTTCCATATTTACCTTTATTTACGATTTTTTTGACATAGAATATTTTCAGGTTACGGAACACTTTCATAATAAAATGACTAGTTTTTTATATATGTGATGAAAAATTGTTTAATAATCACTAATAAATAAGAAATACAATAGTACCTCTACTTACGAATTTCCTATGAATAATTACCTCTACTTATGAATTTTTCTACATACAAAATATTCAGGATATGAAACACTTTCATGTGAAAATGACTAGTTATTTTCATTCATATGACGAATAATTGTATAATAATCACTAAGAAATAAAAAATAGAGTAGTAACTCTACTTATGAATTTTCTATTCCATATTTACCTCTACTTACAAATTTTTCTACAAACAAAAAAATCAGGATACAAAACCCTTTCAAAATAAAATGACTGTTCCAATATAGGAAAATAAGATCCAAGTTACAAATCCCCTGAAAGTCAATACATTTGCTTTATACATTATTTTATTGTGAAACTCTAGCGTTGTATTCTTCCTAAACTCTGCTGCCTTCCCATTGGTTGTCTCGCAAATAAAAGGTTTTTTTAGTTTTTCAAGCGTGGTTAAAGCAATTTTGTTCTTTCTTTAAAAATATTGGTGAATATGAAATTAAGAAGCGGGCAATAATATCCAATATATCCCCCCAAAAAATCCAAGTTATCAAACAGGTTGTTGTTATAATTTTGTAAGTAGATGTACCATTTTAATATATTATTAAATCATGTTATATATGTTTTCCTGTTTTCTCACAACTATTACATATAATTGGAATACTTTGACCATTTTTGAAGGGTTTAATTGGTAGTTTTTAGATCAAGGGTGTCAAAAGGTTGGTTTGCGGGTGCTTTAACGTCAACTTGATTTCACATGGGCAGGACCATTTTAGATATAATATTTAGATTTTTTTTTATATATGGATTAAAAGAACTAGATTAAAAACCCTGAATATTCAGCTTTTTATAGCTCTAAAACAATATTTATTTTAGCTTTTTTTAAATATATTTTTAGATTTAAAAAAAACATTGTTTAACTAAAAACACAAAAAGATGGATTAAAAAAATACAATTATTGATTTAAAAGGGGAAAAATCAGTAAATTTAATATAAATCTATACTCTTAATTTAAATTGATCCTAAAACAGTTAGTCAGCACTCATGATTTACTTTCCCGGACCACACAAAATGATGCGGCGGGCCAAATTTGGCCCCCGGGCCGCCACTTTGACACTTGTGAATTTGCGAATATTTACAAAATATGAAAAATCCAAGTTCTGCTATCAATTTTGTAAGTAGAGGTACCATTTTAATACATTATTAAATGATATTTTTCATTTTTGACTGTTTTTTCACTTCTTTGATACCAAAGTGAGACACTAATTGATCGTTATTTTGAGGACCGTGGAACAAATAAATCCCCAAATATTATTTTGTAAGTAGAGGCAGCACTTTATCCTGATCTACTAATCTAAAAAGCAAAAAAACTGGACAAGAAGGAAAGAAAATATCCTCTTTATTCATCGAGGAGAAGTAGATGAAGTCAAAATAGGGGTAAAAAAAGGTAAACGGGTGATGTTAGCCGCCACGCCGTGTGAAACAGGATGAGATTGGGTCGCAAACATTGGCGCTGCGTGGACCCAATGACATTTACAGAGCGCTAATTATCAAGTCGGCGTGAAGGTTGAAGCCGTTTTCTATCCATAGAAACGGACACACAGCAAAGCATTCACAGGATTTTCCATTAATGGCTTCGTCTGAGCCGAAGAAATGACTGCAAACGAGAATGGTTTGCAAAGACAAATCTCATTGTCATTGAAAAAGTCATATTTTCCATTAAAATGATGGTAATTGTAAGCAGGTTCTGTTAGCTGGCAGCTAACAAGTCCAAAACTAGTAGATATCTCTTCTTTCATCAGGAAAAAAATGGCGTATGTTGGGTTTTAATTATGAAAAGACCCCGAAAATGTGAGTGGGAAAAAGACATAAATGTCCAAGACGTCCACAGAAGAAGGATAAACAATCTTACATTTTATTTTTTGTCTATTAAAGAAAAACCAAACACTTTTGGTTAGATAAATGACCGTTTCATTCATTTGAGTGGGAATTGCACCAAGCGTATTTTCCGCACAATAAGATGCATCTAAAAATACTTTTTTCAAAAGCCAGCAGTATATGGATCAATCTTGCTTAATCATGGTATGAAATTCCTATTAGCACTGCTCCATCTAGTTCATGTATACCACAACCCCTAACCACTACTACAGATCCATCTAGTGTATGTATAACACAACCCCTACTACTACTACCACTATTACAGCTCCATCTAGTGTGTGTATAACACAACCCCTACTACTACTACCACTACTAAAGCTCCATGTAGTAGATCTGTAAAATAACCTTTTACAACTACTACTAATACTACTACTGCAGCTCCGTCTAGTTGATGGTCAACACCCCCATTACCACTATTACTACTGCAGCACCATCTAATGTATGTATAACACAACACCTTCTACTACTACCACTACTACAGCTCCCTCAAGTAAATCTCTAACATGGCCCTACTACTATACCTCCTACTAATGCAGCTCCATCTGGTGGATGTATAACACAACCCCCTACTACTACTACTACAACGACTGCAGCTCCAATGGATGGACAACACCCCCCATTACCACTACTACTACTGCAGCTCCATCTAGTGTAACCCTGATTACTACTACCACTACTACTACTAGCACTACTACCACTACTGCAGCTCCATCTAGTGGAGGTATAACACCCCTCATTACCACGACAACACCTGCAGCTCCATATAGTGTATGTATAACACCCCCTACTACTACTATTACTACTACTACTACTACTACTACTACTACTACTGCTACTAGCACTACTACCACTACTTGAGCTCCATCTAGTGGAGGTATAACACTCCTCATTACCACTACAACACCTGCAGCTCCATATAGTGTATGTATAACACCCCCTACTCCTACTACTACTACTAGCACTACTACCACTACTGCAGCTCCATCTAGTGGAGGTATAACACCCCTCATTACCACTACAACACCTGCAGCTCCATATAGTGTATGTATAATACCCCCTACTACTACTACTACTACCACTAATGCAGCTCCAGATAGTGGAGGCATAACACAACACCCTACTAATACTACTACCACAGATCCATCTCATGGATGTATATCACAATCCCCTACTTCTATGTTCACCACCACTAAAAAAAGGTATACGGGCAAACCACACACAAATATTTGACAATAAATGTATGTCTAGAAAATGTACCCATAGAAAAGTTTACTTTGAGTGAATTTGTTAATTTGACCATAAAAATACGCTTGCCGCAACTATGCTTCGATTTGGTGCACTTTGTGGCTAATGAGATGCGTCTCAGCTAGCCTCATCCGAACTCGGTGCCGAATAAGCCCCTCCCACACACAGCAATCAACATAACTTGTAAGTCATACTCAAAATTAAAATAAAATAAAAATACATGACCATGTTTGCATTCTTTTTGGCATTCCACCACTTTTAAAATACAAAAAGTTTCGGAATTATTTTATTTTGAAAATATTCTCGCGTATGCGTTGATCCTCGATTTAGAACATCGCCACCCTCTGGTGGGCTCATTTCCTTATATTTTTCTCTCATGTTTGCATTTCCTCACATCCCATCTTAGTAGGAATTTGTGTATTTACGTATAAAGTACACCTCTACTTACGAAATGTTCAAAAAATTCTAGAACCAACTCATTTCGTAAGTAGAGGTACGACTATATAGTATAATGAAATAAAAAAATATGATTACAGCAGCACTAGTAGTTAGCGGAGAGCCATTAAAAGAGCCATATATGACTCCTGAGCCATAGGTTCCATAACCCTGCTGTAGTATATCAACGTAACAGCTTAGCTATAGCAGTACCCAGTCAAAAAAGGATGGATGAATCTTTAAAAAGTAGATTTTGGAGTAAAAATATGTCCTATCCAAAATTTTTGGAGTGACATTCTGGTTTTAATACTTGAAATAGAACGACGATGGCGTTTAAAAACCCAAATAAACTTTCCCGGTGCCAAGTCATGGTCGATGGATATTGCGTAGCAACGAGCTAAGGCAATTTGCATTCAGTGCCAAAGTAATGCACAGTTTCCGCCTAATTAGGCCTGGTGTGCAGTTGGTGAAAATGCTTCTAGCATTCCAAATGTTAAGCCACAGTTAATTCCCAATTTAACGAGGGAGGTACTTACCTTTTTTTCGCATACTTGGCGCGCGTCAGCCATTCCTGACGTATTGAAATCTGAAAGGACGCAGTGGAGTCACAACCCAGGCGACCCATCATAATGACAAGGCGTCACAGAAACTAGCGAAATACGGGATTTATTGTGAGAACCTTTGGGTACTTCACAATGGGATTTACAATACAAAGCTTAAGATTATGATTTTTTTATGATATTATACAACAATTAACCTCCGATAAAGATATTCATGTAAAAAACAAGGTATTATTAAAGGGAAAACTATCTTCAATAGCAACTAACGTATTAGCCTGAATATATGATGACCCTGATTATAAGACGACCCCCTTTTTCAAAATTGATTCAAAACACTTTTTCAACAGCAAATTCAACTTTTATACACAAATTAATGACATCTGAAACAAATGATTAGAACAATATATTCAAGAGAAAAAAGCATGTTATTTTACTTCATTCAAATCATGCAAAAACGGAATCTCACTCCAATTCCATCTTCTAAACCAGAGTGCAATTATGTGTAAATAAATGGCTTTTGTTCTTAGAAATGTAAATTAATTTATTAAATATTTAAATGTGTACTCCATGGTGAATCTTTAAGGATAATTATGCTGGTACAATAACGATAAACGCATTCAATTAAATTAAATTAATCAAGTTTTCAGCATTCGCTTTAATAATATTTATATCCGGCAACGCCTAGTGTTGTGAATGGATACAATGTCTAGACCAGGGGTGTCAAACATACGGCCCGCGGGCCGGATCCGGCTCGTCTGGTGGTTTGGTACGGCCCGGGGAAGAAAGCTTTATTGTCTAAAAATAATAATAATAATTGTCTTTAAAATTTGTAGTTCTTGTATTTTCCGCTAGGGGCGCAGTGTTTTAGTCCGTGCAGACAACATGAATTGACATTTATTTATGTTCTTATGTTATTCTCCTGTTCATAATATATTGTTCATAATGTAAAGAGAAAATTCTTTTAATAATCATTTTGATAATTTACTCATTCTTTGCACTAATTATCAGTATTATTGACTAATACAAAGGAAAAAAAGTGGGCGTATTGTTAGTTCTATGTAATTTTGCAATGAGTTTACTGGTCCGACCCCTCGATCTCAAATTAAGCTCTATTCGGCCCGCAGACCAATAGGAGTTTGAAACCCCTGGTCTAGACCCTGATTTTAAGACAAACAACACTTATTCAGTCTTGTTTCAATGCAAAAAAACACTGTCTTATATTCGGGCCTATACGGCAACACCACTACAGCGCCATCTAGTGTATGTATAACATAATAAAAATGTTTATTGATTAATTGAAGGGCGTATTATTAGAAAAATATTTAAAAGTCTAGAAAATCACAATCAAAAAAACTCAATTCAAGACATTATTTCTTGTATAAAATTAAATATTCAATAGGTATATTGCCAAAAATACATAAACTATGTTTTATACTTTATATTTACAATGGTGGAATAAACAAAGAGATCATAAAAATCAAGATTATAATAATCTAGAGTTTACTTTATTACATTAGACTATTTTTTATATATTTTTTTTGGCAAGAACCAAATATTTAACCATAATTTGGTTGGTTTTAATGTTGTATAGCTTTATTCATGTATTCGCATTTCTTTGTGTATTTTTTTTCTTTTTATTATAATTTTGAGGTATTGAATCGAATTGACAAACTTATTATTATTAAAAATATTATCAAAACATATTATTAGTGTGTTATTGATATTCTTTCAAATTAACATACAAATATGAGATATTATGTAATTGGACTTATTTCTGTAGAGTCGTAATTTGGTTGGTTTTAATGTTATATAGCTTTAATCTAATATTAACACATTTCTATGTGGATTTTTTTCATTTTATTACAATTTTGAGGTATTGAATCGGCAGATCCACAAGCGTATTATTATTAATTCATATTATCACAATATATTAGTGTTATTATATTTTTCAAATTAACATACAGGTATTAGCTATTATATAATTGGACTTGTATTTCTGTAAAGGTACAAAAACATGTAATGTGGTGGTAATAATATAAGGGATATACATTTTTTCAATTATTGCGGCCATATTTGGTCTGCATTATCCACGTTATTCGAGAGATCGTCTTATATTCAGATCAATACAGTATATTTCAGTTCAACTTTACGGATACAGACCTTATGTAGTCCACAGTCAAAGTCCACAAAATCAAATTAATTTCAGTGTTTTTTTGAAGTAGCTAATATTTTTGATTTATTTTTTACTCTCGTTGATTTATTTTTAAAATTCTAAATTGTATTTTTTTAACTCACTTGCCGTCATTGATGGCAAAAGATGAATCAGAATTGCATTCATTTTATTTATTTTTTTTTTACTTTGACCTGATTCTGTCAAAGTTCTACTTCCAAAACTGAAACTTAAAAAAAAAAAAAAAACTACTACAACCAACCTGCTGAATTTCCTAGGGATGCCCTTCAATGAGACTCACTATATTAACCTTTGGAATACATAAATTATGCAAACCAAATGAGTCTTTTCTTGCCTTTTTATGACTCTTAGACAAAAAAAAATAAACTGTCTACTTTGTACAGGACGCAATCAAGTCCACAACAAGATGGCCGACCGTACTCGGCAGAAAAAAAAGCTGATGCAGCTCAGCTCGGAACGACACCTGCACCATCGAAATGAGATCGAAAACAAGACCCGCATGACAAATTGCTCCTTGAAACAGATAAGGCTTTTTCTCTGCAGTATTTTGACAAGTACCAGAGTTAAAACGAAAAAATACATTGACTTTAAAATGTGATGGTGTCAAGTCAATGATTTAAATAACAGCTCAACGACCAATTACCATATTTTTTCAGACTATAAGTCGCATTTGCTGTATAAAAAACGAATTTGGTGTTCAAAAAGTATTTTTTGCAACTTGAGTCTTAAAAGGGGGGATCGTCTTATAGTCAGGGTCGTTTTATATTCGGGCCAAAACGGTAAAACCCTCAAAAAAATTGAATCAACACTCACTGAAAGAGAGAGAAAAAAACATATACCGTATTTTCACGACTATAAGGCGCACTTAAAAGTCTTAAATTTTCTCCAAAATAGACAGTGCGCCTTATATATGGAAAAAACAGGAAACCAAAAATGAAAAACCATCACTCTCGGATATTAAAAAAATACAAATCCCTGAACTGAAACAATACTGTTAAATATGCAGATGCCATCTTAGTTCACAAAATCTTCCATCATGTATCTCCTCCCCTACTGCAAGATTTTACACAAAAAAATCCAAAACAACAAAAATGGCTAGCTCAAGAAGTGACTGTCTAGCTTCATACCTGGAAGTCAATAGCAATTATCGTATTTTCACCACTATAAGGCGCACTCTAAAGTCTTAAATTTTCTCCAAAATAGACAGTGCGCCTTATAATACAGTGCGCCTCATATATGGAAAAAACTGAAAACCAAAAACCACCACTGTCGGATATTAAAAAAACACAAACGCCTTTCACGACTATAAGGCGCACTTAAGTCTTAAATTTTCTCCAAAATAGACAGTGCGCCTTATAGTACAGTGCGCCTTATATATGGAAAAAACAGAAAACCAAAAACCACCACTGTCGGATATTAAAAAAACACAAACACCTGAACTGAAACAATACTGTTAAATATGCAGATGCCATCTTAGTTTACAAAATCCTCCATCACATAGCTCCTCCCCCAATGCAAGATTTTACACCAAAAAATCCAAAACATCAACAATGGCTGGCTCTAGAGGTGACTGTGTAGTGAGTGAGTGCTTCATACCTGGAAGTCGATTGCAATTACCATATTTTCACGACTATAAGGCGCACTTAAAAGTCTTACATTTTCTCTTAAATAGACAGTGCGCCTTATATATGGAAAAATGACCTTCATTGAGGGTGCTTCTTATAATGCGGTGCGCCTTATAGTCGTGAAAATACGGTAAGCCATACTTGAGTATTAGTCACAGCCCCAGTCAAACTATGAAAAAAAAGGCAATCTATAGTCCGGAAAATACGTTCCCGCTAATTATTGTAGGTCCATTCATCCTAACATGATTGAGTATAAAAAGAGCAGTGTCTCACAGAAGCCAAGATGGATAAGGAATAACCAATTTCCCTTTTTTTGCATGTACAAAGAGTCGAGAAATATCAAAAAGGTCAAGGCCGAAAACCCCAAATGAATTCTGGGATATTTTCAGGCTCTTACCGGAACTGCATGACAAACAGGAATGATAATGAAAAAGAAAATTCCCAAAATCTGAATTGCTAAGCTACAATGCTACCTCTACTTACAAATGCTTCTACATACAAAAATTTCAAATGTAAACAAAAGACGAATGCGGAAAAACCTTTTACTGGACTTTTTTTTCAACTTCTAATATATTCAAATTCTGGGCGAGAGGAGTATATATTACTTTTCGTTAGCAAGTGGTCGTGCGTTATCCTATTGTGAGGACATTTTTGTGCATCATTTTCGGAATATTTTGAAGGGAAGACAAAGGCAAACAACCCGCAATAGGTTGCATCTGAAAGTCAGGGTGGAGGCGGGGCTAATACAGCTAACCCGGGTGAAGAAAGGTAGCAAAATTTAAAACAAAATTAGAATTAAGTTTTAGTGTTAGGTTCGATTAAACTTATTTTTGAGTGTGTCTGCATCATAATCCAAGTTCATTTAAATATGTTTATGTTATGTTACCAGCGCGTTGCCGTGCAAAAAGTCTCATTATAGTACTATTAAACCCATTTTAGTACTATCAAACCACTAGTTATTTGTTACTTTCTTAATAGATGGCGAATTAGAACAAATAAAAATGTTTTTTCCAATCCAATATCCTGTTTTTGGTGTTTCTTTCAGAGGTTTGGAACAAATTAATTAGTTTTTATTTCTATGGGAAACTTGTTTGAATTATGAGAATATCAACATACGAGCTCAGTCCTGGAACGTATTAAGCTCGTATCTCAAGGTACCACTGTATTCCAATTTGTTTTTACCTTTACATGAAGACAAACTCCAATTGGTTTAGTTTCGAGGTGCATTTCAAAATTCAATACATATGCAATAATCTGTTTTTGGTGTTTTTTTAGAGGGTTGGAACGACTTAATTTGTTTTTACTTCATTTCAATGGGAAACGTTTGTTTGAGTTACGAGAAAATCAACATACGAGCTCGGTCCCAGAACGAATTAAGCTCATATCTCGAGGTACCACTGTATTTTTAAAGGGTTTATTTGGTCATTTTTTTGAAGACCATGTACCGAATGACAAATTTTAGAGTTAAAATGCTCCTTTAAAACCAAAAAATCCAAGTTATGACACCAATGAATTTCATAAGTAGAGGTACTACTGTAAAATAGTATAATTATTCTCTATAAATCTATAACCTTCATTTGAATTTTAGCATGAAATATGAAGTCGACACAGCTTTTATTCCCAAATCCGATAACATTTTAGGAACCTGGTTGAAGTCTAACTTGCCTTAGAGTGTTTTAGCTTTCTATTTTTGAAATTATTCTAATTAATTCATGACTGGATGGCTATTTTAAGTCAGCACGTTGGAACAGATGGAGCTTTCGATGGCGCTAACGCTCCTGTGATCTTTATTAGAATCCAATCAGAGGTACGACTTGCACACCCTACTTAAATCAAATACGCTTCCAGATTGTGTGATTGTTTAAGTGGCGTTGAAAAAGTCAATTCTCCGCGCCAAGCGGAAAAATGGATCAGAAAAATGAGCAAGCAAAGTTCTATTACTGTCTTCATTGCTTCATTGAAAAGAAAAATCTAAACGATGATAACCAAGGCACCTGGTGATGTATCACGCCAGGTGCAAGACAATCTCATTCATTAAAGATGTCCACATAAACCAGTGCTTCTCATTTATTTTCTGTTAGGCCCCTCCTACCAAGAAGAAAACTATTCACGCCCCCCCCCCCCCACTTCCCACCGTGACTATAAATAAAATCATTTTATAAAATTGTTATAAGTACAACATTTTATCCTTATTAATATTAAAGAAAAGGAAAAAAAGAAAGAAATATTGTCAAACTTACAAAGAATAACTTTATTAAATCTTGTTTTAAGTCTGCAACAGAAAAGATTTTAAGTGCATCAATGCCTGAAATAAAAAATAAATGAGAGCGCTACTGCCAGCTACTGTAGTGGATGCGCAATTACACTTTATACTAGTACGGCCAGATAAAAATCCTGTTCCCCAGGGTTAACCCCCCCCCCCCCCCCCAGGTATCGCACCACGCCCCCCAGGGGGGCTCGCCCCACTATTTGAGAAGCACTGACATAAACGCAGATTTAAACATTGCAGATTTGTCTACTTACAAAATCATATTCGTAACTTTGTCGTTGGTTTTGTAATTCTAATTTCAAAATTTTTGAGAGAAAAAACGTGTTATTTTATCTCATTCAAATCATGCAAAAACTGAATCTCACCCCAATTCTATCTTGTAAACTACAGTGCAATCTTTTTTAAATAAATGGCTTTTGTTCTTAGAAATGTAAGTTAATGTATTAAATATTTAAATGGGTACTCCTTGGTGAAGTTTTAAGTATAATTATACTGGTATAATGACGATAAAGGCATTCAATTAAATTCAATTAACCAAGTTTTCAGCATTCGCTTTAATAATATTTATACTTGTTCAGTCATATTTCAATGCAAAAAACAACGTCTTATATTCGGGCCTATATGGTAACTCCACTACAGCTCCATCTAGTGTATGTATAACACAAAATTATATTAGTATTTTTGTTGTTGGTTTTGTAATTCTAATTTCAAAATGAATCGGTTTTTATAACTTGGGTTTTTGTGCCTCTCGACATACGAGCGTTTTGAGATACGAGTAAAATTTTGAGCAAATAATTATTTATAGAAACGAGAAAAAATTCGGGATACGACCAAGCCAGGTGGCAAAGATATGAGAGGCTGTTAATCATTTTTGTCGCATCTTTTTCGTGTATAACATATATCTACGAGCACTGGGCGGAGCATAGCATTTTTATTTTTGCTCATAAGAACATTAGGAGCACTGGTGTTCTCCCCAGTAACTCCTCATGTAACGTGTAATATCTCTGGTCCCAACTCCCTCTTCGTAATGGCTCTGCGAGCACTGGGCGGAGCATTGCATTTTTTTCCTCGTTTAGCCTGTTAGCTCCCATTAGCGGAGCGATCGCTAATTCAAGACTACTCCTCCTTGGCAATTGGTCGTGTGTTATCCTATTGTGAGGACATTTGTGTGCATCATTTTCAGAATATTTTGAAGGGAATACAACAGTAAACAGCCGATAGATTCTAAAAGTCAGGTTGGAGGCGGGGCAAAAGGTCAACCCGGCTCGGAGAAGGTATAAAAATGTAAAACAAAATTATAATTAAGTTAAGTGTAAAGTTAGATTAAACTTATTTTTGAGTGTGTCTGCATTGTAGTCCAAGTTCGTTTAAATTTGTTTATGTTATATTACGATTCACTGGTGCAAAACGTTATCTATCTACCCTCCGCGAAATCTGTCTCATTTTAGTTCTATTAAACACATTTTAGTAATATTAAACCACTAGTTATGTGTTACTTTGTTAATAGATGGCGAATTAGAACAAATACATTTTATTCCAATGCAATATCCAGTTTTTAGTGTTTTTTTTCAGAGGATTGGAACAAATTCATTTGTTTTTAGTTCATTTCAATGGGAAAAGTTTGTCCGGGTTACGAGAAGATCGACATACGAGCTCAGTCCTGGAACAAATTAAGCTTGTATCTCAAGGTATCACTGTACTTACAAAATCAGATGGATTTTCTTGACTAGGGCAGGGGTGTCCAAACTATTCCATATTTTAGTAGAAACCTCATTGTATAAAGCTGGTGTGGCCAACTTATTAAGCCTGTTTTCCATGCCCCCAATGCACCTGAATCAAATCATCAAGATCGTTATCGGGCTTCTAGACAACTTGCTGATGAGTTGATTTAATTCAGGTGTGGTTGAGGATGGAGCTTTTTCAACCCTTTGACTGCCTAATGCATATTTTGGCAAAAAATAATAATTATTTAATTATTGTTATATTATTTACAATGATGTAAAATGATAAGCTTGTTGTGATATAGTAGTAATATGTGTGAAGTACCGTTTTATTGCTAGAAAAAATTCAATATTCTAACAGGCAATGTTCTTGAAAATAAATTCCAAAAAGTTTTCCTTTTTCAAGAGAAAAATATCCATAAATATTTGAATTACCCAGAAAAAAATTTTCCCATCAGATATTCCAGTTACAACATTTCCACCAATAAAAAAATGATGCTAGCCCAACTTTGATATAGTGAAGTCTTTGAAATATCGTTGTATTGATAAAGAAGGTTTGTTATCAAATATAAATTCCCAAAAATGTTTGAGAAAAAATATTCATCATATATGACTAATCTCAGAAAGCTAATATTGCTATATTTGGCTGAGAAATATTTTCTAAAACATCTCAAAATGATCCAAAAAAAGTAAATAGACAAGTAAAATCCTATTTTTCAGAAGCAAAAAATCCTCCCAGCATGTGGCACCCAAACGATTAAGCTCACTTTTCTCTTCAATTTTGCTACAAAATGCACGCGCACACCATTACACACACTTTGTCCAAAACACTCCTTGGAAAAACACCCCAGTTGAAACGTCTAAAACTGCATACTCCGAAAAACAGTGAAACGTGAGAGAAAAACACTAGCAGACCGTTAACTAAGCCCCTCCCCTTTAGGAGTTGTCAGCCAATCAGAACTTTGACTTCATTTCAACTCCGTTTCAAAGGCTTTTCGTGTACAAACGCTGATTGGACCTAGGTACTACCAAGGGGGTCGGGTTTAAGACATAGTGGCCTCACCCATAATCTCACCCGCCACCTCACCCACCCAGCACTCACCATCCTCCGTGGGGACGTAGACGTTGAGATAGAGGCAGTCCTCGCTCTGGTTCTGAATGTAGCCGGCCGCCACGTCCAGGTTGTCCGTGAACCACACGGGTAGCATGATCTCGGGTAACACCCCGTGCACATTTTGGGGGCACACGGGGGCAAAATGGGTGGCATTACGGATCTCCTGCCATGACCCGGGAGCCTCCGGGGGTTGAAAACGGCGGTCCCCAATGGGCGCGGTAGCGTACGGGACACCCAAGTACTGCTCCACCGGGCCTAGGATTTCGTTGTTTAGGTCCTTTTTGATACCCCGGAGCTTGCCATAGTTGGTGGTGACAATGGGGGGCTTTGATAGGTCCGCCTTTTGACTGGAGACCACATTGGCGAGAAGGCTGATGCCCAACCACACGCAACAGTTGGCCATGAAAGACCCTTGCGTTTTTCGTCGAGTTGCCAGTAAAAAAAGGTGCATGGTTGCTAACGGAATAAGCAAAGAACAGTAGTATTATCGTCCAAAAAGTTGGGAAACTAAATTGATAAGAAGGTCATGGGCGGGGCTTCGGGTCAGTGACGGAAATAAACCAAAGTGGTTACGTTCGCTTCCAAAGCCACGCCTCTGTTACGTTCCATCCCTTTGAGCGCTATCCCGTCTTGTCCTGAAGACGTCATCGGCACCTGCGAAGAAATTGTAGATGAAAGATAATAAGATCATAAATTGTCAGGGTTTAAATGAGATCGTTTAAGAAAAATCTATTTGAGTTATAGTGTAATTATGGATAAGCTTGAGCTGAAAATAAACATGGCCTTTGGTATGATGTCATGTGAACTGGGGAAATGGAGAGAGTTTACTTGTGCATTATGCATCATAGCTCTAATTTGGGCTCATTTGGAACTGTCCTTATATAACCTGCATGAGGGATGGCCAATGTCCAATGTGGTGTTTCCCAAATAGAAAATAACCTGCCAAGAAGTCATATATTGTAATAATCTGAGAGAGAAAAAACTGTAATATTTTGAGGTTGAAATATGATGAAGATTCCATACTGTAATATTACCATAATTTCACAACTATAAGGCGCACTTAAAAGTCTTAATTTTTCTCCAAAATAGACAGTGCGCCTTATAATCCAGTGCGCCTAATATATGGGAAAAAACAGAAAACCAAAAACGAAAAACCACCACTGTCGGATATTAAAAAAAAACACAAACGCCTGTACTGAAACAATACTGTTAAATATGCAGATGCCATCTTAGTTTACAAAATCTTCCATCATATAGCTCCTCCCCCACTGCAAGATTTTATACAAAAAAATCCAAAACATCAACAATGGCTGGCTCTAGAGGTGACTGTGTAGTGAGTGCTTCATACCTGGAAGTCAATTGCAATTACCGTATTTTCACGACTATAAGGCGCACTTAAAAGTCTTACATTTTCTCCAAAATAGACAGTTCGCCTTATAATACAGTGCGCCTAATATATGAAAAAAATGTCATTCATTGAGGGTGCGCCTTATAGTCGTGAAAATATGGTACAACATTCAAATTGTACAGGGATAAAGTTGTTTGAATGTAATGTGAAACCAAAGTTGTTTCATGAGTATCAACCTTAGAGCATAAAACCATAAGAAATTGAAGTAATCTTGGGAGAGAAAAAAAAATCATTAATATTTAAAGATTCAAAAATTGGTACATTATTTATTGTATTTTAGGCTTTAGAAGGCGCACATTAAATCAATGGTCTATTTTAACATTTGCTTTTACATAAAAAGCGGTAATAGTGGTAGTAGGGGGTTGTGGTATACACCCACTAAATGAAACTTTTGTGTAGAAGTAGTAGTTTATGTTATAAATCCACTCGATGAAGCTGTAGTAGGAGTAGTGGGTTATGTTATAGATCCACTGGATGGAGCAGTAGTAGTAATATATGTAGGGGATTGTGTTAAAGATCTACTGGGTGGGGCTGTATTAGTAGGTGGTGTTATATGTCCAATAGATGGAGCTGTTGTAATGGTAGTACTAGTAGTAGTAGTGGTGGTGGTGGTGGTGGTGGTGGTGGTGGTGGTGGTGGTGGTGGTGGTGGTGGTTTGAGTGGTGGAGGTGGTGGTGGTAGTAGTAGTAGTAGTGGTGGTGGTGGTGATGGTGGTGGTGGTTTGAGTGGTGGAGGTGGTGGTGGTAGTAGTAGTAGTAGGGGGTTGTGTTTCATATCCCTTAGATGGAGCTGTATTAGTCGTAATAGTAGTAGTAGTAGTAGTAGTAGTGGTAATAGTACTAGCAGTGGTAGTGGTGGTGGTGGTGATGTTGGTGGTCCTGGTAGTGGTGGTTGAAGTATTATTATTATTAGTAATAGTAGTATTAGTAGTAGTAGAAATAGTAGTAGTAGTATTAGTAGTAGAAGAAATAGCAGAAGTAGTATTTGTAATAGTAGTAGAAATAGCAGAATTAGTATTTGTAGAAGTAGTAGAAATAGAAGAAGTAGTATTTGTAGTAGTAGTAGAAATAGCAGAAGTAGTATTTGTAGTAGTAGTAGAAATAGCAGAAGTAGTATTTGTAATAGTAGTAGAAATAGCAGAAGTAGTATTTGTAGTAGTAGTAGAAATAGCAGAAGTAGTATTTGTAGTAGTAGTAGTAGTAGAAATAGGAGAAGTAGTATTTGTAGTAGTAGTAGTAGAAATAGTAGAAGTAGTATTTGTACTAGTAGTAGAAATAGCAGTAGTAGTATTAGTAGGGGGATGTGTTTCATATCCCTTAGATGGAGCTGTGTTAAAGGGAATTTCATACATTGATTTACCAATATCGATCCATGTAAGAACAATAATAAGGAAAATACTGTTTTTTTTTACATCATGTAAACCGCAAGTCTTTCGGGGTCGACGGTTTTCCACTTTTGGCGATGTAAGGTCGATGAAAAAATAATTAAAATAGTTTTTATACAGTCCTTTGCTGCCTGTAGAAAAAAATAGGAGAAAGGATTTGATATAAAAAAGGTGATGTTGCTTGACTGTAATTGTTGCTTCAGCTCCAAAATTGTATTTTCAAGTTTTTAGGGAAATATAGCTTTGATTTAAAAAGCGTGGGTCAACAGTTGATATTAACTAGACATTTTAAGCAGATTTGCTTGTCGCCACAGGCATTGTCAAGCGCATGCAAATGAGCACTTTGGAGTTGCTATGTCCATTCATGTAATCTTCCCCGCAAATCCGCATGTGACACGGCCCGTCACAAATGCACGGAGGAGATTACCGCGTCATCATAACGTTGTCAGTCGGGGTTACGTAACAGCGCGGGATAAGCGAGCGACCACTCTCTATGCATGAATGGACTTCCTTTTGTATTGCAAAATGGTTTTATCACCGCCTGGTTTTAAGTTGCTGTGTACTCTGTCCAGAAAATTTAAATTGCCACTTCAGGGGGGGGATTGCCTGCTTAATTTTAAAATGAAAAAATATACGAACCGCAGGCGGTGTTTTACCTGACTTTGTAGCTCATTCATACTGTAAACACAGAATCGACTGTTTTTCAAACTAGAATTTTATCAGTTGTGTGTTTTGAGGTAAAAAAAGGTAAAAACTCTAAATCAATTGCATTAAAATCGTTGAATTTTACGATTTCTCTCGTATAAGCCGCCTCTGATTCACAATTTTAACCTCCATATTCATGGTTTTAATATGGAGTACAAATGTGTTACTTTGAAGGGGAAATCTTAAGAAAAATCATTGCAGGTGCGTAGAAAAATTAAAAAAGGAAGTCATGTGAGCAGTACAACCAGGAAGTGGTTTCTTCCTGAAACTCATTCACATTCACGATTTAAAATACAATTTGTTAAGCATTTTATCTGTTTATCTTTTCTCTATTTTGAAATAAATGACCGCAACGGACACATTTTATGGCGTCTATTTTGTGCGAATATAGGACGTACCCTCGATTCAGTCATTTTTTTGCGACAAATACGGCTTATATGCGAGAAAAAAGGGTAGTCTCCTGCATGCAACAGTATAAAAATGTTGTCGAAAGAATTCTGGCCATTTTTGGACTTTAAAAGAGGTGAAATGTAATTTTACGCTAATGTAATTCAAGGTACCGTATGTTCACGACGATAAGGCGCACCACATTATAAGGCGCACCCTCAATGAATAACATTTTTTTTCCATATATAAGGCACACTGTATTATAAGGCGCACTGTGTTATAAGGCACACTGTATTAGAAGGCGCACTGTATTATAAGGTGCACTGTATTATAAGGCACACTGCATTATAAGGCGCACTGTATTATAAGGCGCACTGTCTATTTTGGAGAAAATGTAAGACTTTTAAGTGCGCCTTATAGTCGTGAAAATACGGTAATAGCTATTGACTTCCAGGTATGAAGCACTCACTACACAGTCAACTCTAGAGCCGGCCATTGTTGATGTTTTGGATTTTTTGTATAAAATCTTGCAGTGAAAAACCCTAACCATGACCGTATTGGCCTGATAAGACGACCCCTTCTTTTTCAAGACTCAAATCTGACTTTTTGAACACAAAATTCTATTTTTTTCACACAACATAACGACAGTAATGATTATAAATATATATTCAAAAGAAAAAGCAGGTAGCACTATCTATCATTGTGAATGAATTTAATGTCTAAACCCCGAATGTAATACTTCAATATTTTTCAGCCTTATTTCAATGCAAAAAAACACCGTCTTATATTCGGGCCTATCCGGTACCACTACTATAGCTCCATCTAGTGTATGTATAACACAACCCAAATTTTAATTCATTATTTTGAGGGTAAAAAATACGGTAAATATTTATATATATACACACAAGAACAACAAAAGTTTAGAAAATTACAGTCAAAAAAGCTAATTTCAAGGCATTATTTCTTGGATAACATTAAATATTCAATAGGTATATTGCCAAAAATACATAAACTATGTTTAATACTTTATATTTACAATGCTGAAATAAACAAAGAGAGCATAGAAGTCAAGAATATATTAATCTAGAGAGTTTACTCTATCAAATTAGACTATTTTTCAATATTTTTTGTGAATATTTAACCGTAATTTGGTTGGTTTTAATGTTCTATGGCTTTATTCATACATTCGCATTTCTATGTGGATTTTTTTCTTTTCATTATAATTTTGAGGTATTGAATCAAATCCACAAACGTATTACTGTTAAAAAATATTATCAAAATATATTATTTGTGTTATTGATATTTTTTCAAATTAACATACAAATATGAAATATTATGTAATTGGATTTATTTCTGTAGAGGGGCAAAAACATGTAATTTTGTGGTTATAATAGGGGTGATCCTACTTTTTGGTTTTTCAATTATCGCGGCCATGTTTGGTTTATATTATACGCGTTATTTGAGGGATTACTGTACTTTATTTCCATTATTATAATTTAAAGTCATTCTATCAAATGAGATTTTTTCCACGTAGCATTCCCCGCGGCTAAACCATTAGCGCTATCTTATTCATGCGATTGAAATGTTTAAAAAATTCTGTCATATTTTTTTTGTGAGTGCTTTATTAGGAATAAGAGTTAAAAATCAAAATTTGAGTTTTTTTCTGACAAGGAGGGCTCGATGTGGCTCTGAGCAAGGTTGCCAGATGCTGCTGAGCTCAGCCTGATGTTTAGCTGCCGGACCGAACAGCAGGAGATTAAAAATGTACCGTGATTAACGTTGTGGACCTTGCCAACTGGCACGCTTCGCCTCGAGGTGTGGAAGGTACCATGAATGGAAAGAGGAAGCAAAGCGTTTTTAACCCTTAAATAGATTAGATTCCTAGTAAAGAACAGGCTCGGCATTAAACCAAGGGTTGTTGCCAGATTGGAGTAGTTCCAGCCCAATAGAATTGCATGGCATTCGTGCTATTTTAGATAAAAATGTTGATGTTTAATGTTTATTTTAAATAAAGCACTTACGAAAAAATATGACGGAAATTTTTAAACATTTAAATCACATGAAAAGATAGCGCTAATGTTGATTGTTTAGCCGTAGGGAATGCTACGTGGAAAAAATCTCATCTGACAAAATGACTTTAAATTATAATAACGTGAGCAAAAAAAGTCAACGGAAATGAAGTACCGTATTTTCACGACTATAAGGCGCACTTAAAAGTCTTACATTTTCTCCGGAATAGACAGTGTGCCTTATTATCCAGTGCGCCTTGTATATGGAAAAAACAGAAAACCAAAAATGAAAAAGCACCACTGTCGGATATTAAAAAAACACAAACGCCTGAACTGAAACAATACTGTTAAATATGCAGATGCCATCTTAGTTTACAAAATCTTCAATCATATAG
Source organism: Stigmatopora nigra (assembly GCF_051989575.1). NCBI lineage: Eukaryota > Metazoa > Chordata > Actinopteri > Syngnathiformes > Syngnathidae > Stigmatopora > Stigmatopora nigra. The sequence continues at coordinate 5,322,522 of NC_135527.1, read as the reverse complement.
CCCCTCCCCCACTGCAAGATTGTATACAAAAAAAATCAAAACATCAACAATATCTGGCTCTAGAGGTGACTGTAAAGTAGTGAGTGCTTCATACCTGGAAGTCAATCACAATTACCGTATTTTCACCACTATAAGGCGCATTTAAAAGTCTTAAATGTTCTCCAAAATAGACAGTGTGCCTTATAATACAGTGCGCCTTATAATAAAGTGCGCCTTATAATACAGTGCGCCTTATAATACAGTGCGCCTTATAATAAAGTGCGCCTTATAATACAGTGCGCCTTATAATACAGTGCGCCTTATAATACAGTGCGCCTTATAATACAGTGCGCCTTATAATACAGTGCGCCTTATAATACAGTGTGCCTTATAATACAGTGCGCCTTATAATACAGTGTGCCTTATAATACAGTGCGCCTTATAATAAAGTGCGCCTTATAATACAGTGCGCCTTATATATGGAAAAAATGTCATTCATTGAGGGTGCGCCTTATAATGTGGTGCACCTTACAGTCGTGAAAATACGGTAGTACTTCAAATTTTGCGGGAAAATGTTGAAATGCTTCTACTCCTAAACAAACATCCGTTCAGGAATCGCTTGCAATTACTTGGATGAAGATCAAATCATTTGGTCCAAGCAAAGGTTGGACGCATCATCTCACAGTCAATTAGACTTCCGAATGCCGAAGCCCGCCATAATAAATGTGCGAGCAGACTTTAATTAGCACGGATGCTGCCTCACATTAGTCACCAGCTCTCCAAAACCGAGATTTCACTCCGGACACACACCTGGATTGGTACCAGGTCATTGATTAAAAGGTTAAAACTTGGTTTAGCCACCTAGCTCGCTGTCAATGTGTAAATGTTAGCTTGAATCATCCTTGAGGAAAATGTAGTTCGTCCGACTTGGTTGCCACGGCGACAGCTGCCGTGGCAAAATGGGCAGGTGGCCGAAAGAGAGGGAAACCCCGCCCACAAACGTCATGTGAATAAGGAGAAGAATTGGATTAAGCATTGGAGTCTTAATTTGAATTTCCCATCGCTACGTGCGGGAATAAACGCAAGCTTCGTGTGAAGCCTGTAAAATCGCTCTTCACACAAGAGGTCGGCTGTTCGTTAGCACCCCCGACGGCTGTGACAAATTGACTCCTTTATGTGAGTCGAAGTGTGCAAGGGGGGGGGGGGGGGGGCGGTGAAGCGGTGTCTCGTTGGAAAATGATCGTTACATGCCAAAACGAAATCACAAGGAGCTTAGCGTTACCAAAATAAAAGCAGCTACCTAACGCGAAATAAATAAACGGTTGAATAATTGATCTTTCGCGTATAGAAATGTGTTAATATTTGAGCTATATAACATTAAAAACAACCAAATTACGTTTAAATATTTGGTTCTTGCAAAAAAAATTATATAACAATTAATCTAATGTGATAAAGTAAACTCTCTAGATTAATATATTCTTGACTTCTATGCTCTCTTTGTTTATTTCAGCATTGTAAATATAAAGTATTAAACATAGTTTATGTATTTTTGGCAATATGAAGAGAGAAAAAGCAGATGGCGCTATCTATCATTGTGAATGGATTTAAAGTTTAGGCCCCGAATGTAAGACGCCAACATTTTTCAGCCTTATTTCAATGCAAAAAAACACCGGTACCAATACTACAGCTCTATCTAGTGTATGTATCTCAACCCAAATTTTAATTCATTATTTTAAGGGCAAAAAATACGATAAATATTTATATATACATACACAAGAACCACAAAAGTTTAGAAAATTACCGCCAAAAAAGCTAATTTCAAGGCATTATTTCTTGGATAACATTAAATATTCAATAGGTATATTGCCAAAAATACATAAACTATGTTTAATACTTTATATTTACAATGCTGATATATATATATATATATATATATATATATATATATATATATATATATATATATATATATATATATATATATATATATATATATATATATATATATATATATATATATATATATATATATATATATATATATATATATATATATATATATATATATATATATATATATATATATATATATAATCATATTTAAGAGCTCTCATAGGTTCTGGGATCAAACGATGCAGTTCTCATAAGCATCTGGTATGCTCGTATCTCAAGTTCATGTTGTATCTCAAGGCAAAATCTTGCTCTGAATTTTCCTCATATCTCAAATTTCTCCTATGTTGGGACACTCTTATGTTAAGGTATTTGTAGTCGGAGTTGTTTTGAAGGCTGGGGTTATTTCGGCGAATTAAATGCAAGGTAGATTGTTTCAAATGAACGGTTACACGATTTTTACGATGTAGAATTCTGTTTCGGTGCGACTAGATCAAAGTGTGTCAAAGTCGCGGCCTGGGGGCCAAATCTGGCCCGCCGCATCATTTTGTGCGGCCCGGGAAAGTAAACCATGAATGCCAATTTTCTGTTTTAAGATCAAATTAAAATGAAGAGTATAGATGCATATTAAATTTCCTTATTTCCCCCTTTTCAAATCAATAATTGTAATTCTTAATCCATTTTTTCTGTGTTTTCAATTCAAAAATCATTTTGTAAAATCTAAAAATATATTTAAAAAAAAAGCTAAAATAAACATTGTTTTACATCTATAAAAAACTGAATATTCAGGGCTTTTAATCCACTTCCAATTATAAAAAAAAAAATCTAAATATTATATCTAAAATGATCCGGCCCACATAAAATCAAACTAACGTTAACGCAGCCCGCGAACCAACCCGAGTCTGACACCCTTGTACTAAACTGAATGAACATTTCCATTCAAGTCCACCATTTATTCCCCCCAAGAGCACCCAATCCCAACAACATGAGGACAAATTTCCTGATTACGACCCACCCACGCATCTTATTTTTGTGTCTGTGTGTCACACTTCCTTCAAAGTGCTTCTATAAATAGACACGACATTACGTAACCTTCCAAGGCGCACCCGTATCGCTGTCCTTCTAAGTCTGACCCCTCGTTCGATCTCATTGTGACCATCCTAATTTGTCACGGTTAATTTGAGGGTAACATTTATTTTGTTCATCGTGTATTTAAGCCTTGTATTGGCGAGCGGCGATGGCGAGTACGGCTGACCTACATTCCGTAAGCCGTGCTGCATTTACACCCGCCCCAATGACATATAACATCAAAATTCAGAGGCGGTCCTTGAACGCATCACACTGCTATCTTTGTGTCTCGTCCCCTCAAAATCCTTGTCATTCCTATTTGTCCTACAAGGTCATATTGACAATGTGTAGCCTTAAATCTTGTGTGAGCACTTTCATCATTTCCCACTAATCTATCAGGCCGCACCACCTGCGCACCACCCCCACTTCATCGCTTCCTTCCTCTTCTATTTCCCCGGTGTCGTGGTTCAATAGACACGCTAAGCTAAACCTCAAGTGGTTTATATTTGGCCCAAAATGTGAACTACCGTATTTTCTCGCATATTAGCCGCCCCTGCCTATAAGCTGTACCCTTAAAATTACCTTAAAATCATTGAATTTTACAATTTCCCTCATATAAGCCGCCCCTGCGTATAAGCCGCATCCTTAAAATTGCCTTAAAATGGTTGAATTTTACAATTTCCCTTATATAAACCGCCCCCACATATAAGCCGTACCCTTAAAATTGCCTTTAAATCATTGAATTTCAATATTTCCCTCATTAAAGCCGCCCCCGTGTATAAGCCGTATCCTTAAAATTGCCTTAAAATGGTTGAATTTTACAATTTCCCTCATATAAACCGCCCCCACATATAAGCCGTACCCTTAAAATTGCCTTAAAATCATTGAATTTCAAAATTTCCCTCATATAAACCGCCCCCAAATAAAAGCCGTACCCTTAAAATTGCCCTAAAATCATTGAATTTCAAAATTTCCCTCATAAAAGCCGCCCCCACATATAAGCTGTACCCATAAAATTGCCTTAAAATCTTTGAATTTTACAATTTCTCTCATATAAGCTGCCTTGTGATTTTTTCTTATTAAAACCATGAATACGGAGGTGAAAATTGGTAATCAGGGGTTCGACTTATACGCGAGAAATTGTAAAATTCTAAAATTCTTAGGCAACTTCCAAGATGCGGCTTATACGCGTGGGCGGCTTATATGCGAATAAATATGCTAGCTGTTTTTTTTCCTGCGTCAGGACGCCATTTGTGACTATCGTGACGTATACTACAAACTTGTAGTCCGGAAAATACAGTAGTTACAATACACCGGCTGTAAACCATTTGTAAAACAAGGCGCTAGTAACGGGCACGCCTGGTGTTTTATTGTCCAAATAAACCTTCTGTGGCTTCCTCGTTTATCAGACTTGCCGAGGTTTCTTAAGCCAGATGTCTAAACAGACAAGCGCAGTGATTGAGAAAAATGGCGAGGGAACGATCAACGCGCAGCGATGCATCAGCCCGTAGCGGCAAGGGCGATTGATGGAGCAAATAGCCTTACATGGGCTCTTTGCTATTCACAGCCGAGCCCCCCCGACACTATGCCAGTGACACTCCCAAACGGCCGGCTGCGATAAATAAAGACCGATTGCAGATTGAGTCAGTTTTGTTCGCCATCCAAAATTTACAAAAGGAGCATAGTGGGTTAGAGTACCGTATTTTCACAACTATAAGGCGCACTTGAAAGTCTTAAATTTTCTCCAAAATAGACAGTGCAGTGCGCCTTATAATCCAGTGCGCCTTATATATGGGGGAAAAACAGAAAACCAAAAACCACCACTGTCAGATATTACAAAAACAAAAACGCCTGAACTGATACAATACTGTTAAATATGCAGATGCCATCTTAGTTTATAAAATCTTCCATCAAATAGCTCCTCCCCCACTGCAAGATTTTATACAAAAAAATCCAAAACATCAACAATGGCTGGATCTAGAGGTGACTGTGGAGTGAGTGCTTCGTACCTGGAAGTCAATAGCAATTGCCATATTTTCACCACTAAAAGGCACACTTAAGTCTTACATTTTCTCCAAAATAGACAGTGCGCCTTATAATCCAGTGCGCCTTATATATGGAAAAAACAGAAAACCAAAAACGAAAAACCACCGCTGTCAGATATAAAAAAAAACACAAACGCCTGAACTGAAACAATACTGTTAAATATGCAGATGTCATCTTAGTTTTCAAAATCTTCCATCATATAGCTCCTCCCCCACTGCAAGATTTTATACAAAAAAATCCAAAACATCAACAATGGCTGGCTCTAGAGGTGACTGTGTAGTGAGTGCTTCATACATGGAAGTCAATAGCAATTACCATATTTTCACGACTATAAGGCGCACTTAAAAGTCTTAAATTTTCTCCAAAATAGACAGTGCGCCTTATAATACAGTGCGCCTTATAATAGGGTGCACCTTATATATGGAAAAATTGTCATTCATTAAGGGTGCGCCTTATAATGCGGTGCACCTTCTGTATGGTTTTTAAGTGCGCCTTATAGTGGTGAAAATATGGTAATTGCTATTGACTTCCATGTATGAAGCATTCACTACACCACAGTCAGCTCTAGAGCCAGCCATTGTTGATGTTTTGGATTATTTTTGTATAAAATCTTGCAGTGGAGGAGGAGCTATATGATGGAAGATTTTGGAAACTAAGATCTCATCTGCATATTTAACAGTATTGTTTCAGTTCAGGCGTTTGTGTATTTTTAATATCCAACAGTGGTGGTTTTTGGTTTTCTGTTTTTTTCCATATATAAAGCACACTGGATTATAAAGCGCGCTGTCTAATCTGGAGAAAATTTAAGACTTTTAAGTTCGCCTTATAGTCGTGAAAATACGGTATTACTGTATTTCACAAGTAGAGGTACAACCATTAAAAAAAATAATAAGAATACAAACAAGTTTTATCCATTTTGCTACAAGTTACCTGAAAACGTCTCCCTGAATACTTCATGTGGGCGGCGATCTAACGAGGGCTCGCGTCTCTAATTACGCAGGCTTCCACCGCTGAGTCACCGAGGCCACTCCGGGCCACCGAGCCTTACCTCGGCTCATCCCTTGCCGCCCTCCCCTGCCCCCACCAGTCTTGGCCGCCAGCAACCCTGCGCAACCTTCGATTTGGCAAGGAAACGCTACCAATTGGCCTTTGCGCCACTCTCCGTCTGTTTAGGTCTGTCTGCGTCCAAAATGACATTAAATGCACATTACATGTCTATGTATAGTAAATAGAAGCAGACAGAAAGCAGAGGGTGGTGCAGTGGAGAGGGAGGGGGGGTTGAAGCGGTATTTAAATGACTGCATTAGCCTGCTGTTAGACGTGGAGTGCTGCCACCGCTCTGGCACACGACCCGCTGATGAATATGCAGAGCAGCTGCAATGATGTGCAAGTGCACAGTGTGCTTCTGTTCGTAGAAAATGGCGCTGATAGCAACAGTCATGGTAAGCATACTTCGGTTCAAATGGGCAAAATACATTGCTTATATACTACAGTGAGTAGTACCTCTACTTATAAATGTTTCTACATACCAAATGTTCAAGATACGTAAACCAGGTCTAAGTTATGAAATTCCTTCAAAACGAGAACGCATTTCTTATGATATGACGGTATTTTACTTTGAAATTGTCACGGTAGAATTGTGTTCAATCCCTGGAAACATTTGTACCGTATTTTCACGACTATAGGGCGCACTTAAAAGTCTTACATTTTCTCCAAATTAGACAGTGTGCCTTGTAATCCAGTGCGCCTTATATATGGAAAAAACAGAAAACCAAAAACGAAAAACCACCACTGTCAAATATTAAAAAAACTCAAACGCCTGAACTGAAACAATACTGTTAAATATGCAGATGCCATCTTAGTTTACAAAATCTTCCATCATATAGCTCCTCCCCCACTGCAAGATTTTATACAAAAAAATCCAAAACATCAACAATGGCTGGCTCTAGAGGTGACTGTGTAGTGAGTGTTTCATACCTGGAAGTCAATAGCAATTAACGTACTTTCACGACTATTAGGCGCACTTAAAAGTCTTACATTTCCTCCAAAAAACACAATGCGCCTTATAATACAGTGCGCGTTATAATACAGTGCGCCTTATAATACAGTGCGCCTTATAATACAGTGGGCCTTATAACACAGTGCTCCTTATAATACATTGCGCCTTATAATACAGTGCGCCTTATAATACAGTGCGCCTTATAATACAGTGCGCCTTATAATACAGTGCGCCTTATAATACAGTGCACCTTATAATACAGTGCGCCTTATAATACAGTGCGCCTTATAATACAGTGCGCCTTATGATACAGTGCGCCTTATAATACAGTGCGCCTTAGATATGGAAAAAATGTCATTCATTGAGGGTGCGCCTTATAATGCGGTGCGTCTTATAGTCGTGAAAATACGGTAAGTAGAAGTACCACTGTACCCAGTTTCAATCTAGATGGGCTAAAAATTTATGTTGGTAGTTGGAACAAGGCCTATGATATTTATTGGGAGTGGAAGTATATCATTCATTCATTTTTTGAATTTTTTTCCCAGGGGTGGGCAACATTTGGGCCCGGGGGCCACATTGACTTTAAAAATTTGACAGATGGGCCGGGTCAGCACAAGATACGATACATATAAAAAAGTGCATCCGTACATATGAAACAGTACATATGAAACAGAAAAAAGGACTAAAGTATTAACATACTTATCACTCATCATTAAAGTAGAAAGTATAAACTAGAAAGTAAAGTAAAAAGGAATGTATTAAGAATTATTAAAACGTCATTTAAAAAAAGATAGAGGGGCTATGAAAAAACGAAAAACAAACAAGAGTGGACAGAGCTACTGCCACTGGCTTCCACGTTACGGCGCCATCTTGAAAAAAAATTACAAATAAAAAAAAAAAATACATTATTTGGAGGGCCGGATTAAAAGGCCTAGCGAGCCATATGTAACCCGCGGGCCGTAGTTTGCCCATGTCTAGTTTATCCTCACAGGGGTCAAGGGGGGTGCTAGAGCCTATCCCATCTGATGTGCGGCCGGACACTGAATCGGTGGCCAGCCAATCACAGGGCAGGCTGAGACAGACAACCATTCACAGTCATAATTTAGAGTATCCAACTCGCCTACCATGCATGAAACCAGAGTACCCAGATAAAACCACGCAGGCTCGAGAAAAACTTTAAAACTCCACACATGGATTCGAACCCAGGGACCCCAGGACTGTGAGGCCAACCCGCTAATTACTCATCCACCGTGCAGCCCTCAGGTTGACAGAGTCTTCCAATTTTAATCATTTTATCACTCGCTCACACAAGCAAGTGTTTTTTCACACTATTTACTCACTTTTGTGTATTTGTCCTACACATTCAGTAAGGTGCAAAAGAATCCTCCAAAATAAGAGTGCTATAAATAAAGTGTGAAGCATTTGCTTTTATTATTGAAAAAATGAACAAATGACACATCTAAATAAAATCCTTACTTGGTGTAACAACCCAACAGACATTAATTTATTTTGTTGACATGCTTCAACAGGTAATCCGAAAAAGAAATTTCAACATCACCTTTTCAAGGTTAGATGAGATTAGCATCATTTTTCTTTTAAAGGGGAGAGAGGCGGCTATTTTGTGCCTTACTAGGTGCCTTAAGCTATTGAAATAAAGATCTCTTCCTATTCTGGCAATCAATACATTCACTAGATGAAGCTGTAGTAGTAGTGGTGGGGAGTTGGTACACATTCAAAAGCTGAAGCAGTAGTAATAGAAGTAGTAGATTGTGTCAGTTATAGTTCCACACTAGAGTAGTAGTAGTAGTGGAAATAGTAGTGGTGGTGGTAGTAGTAGTAGTGGAAATAGTAGTGGTGGGGGCAGTAGTAGTAGTGGTAGGAGTAGTAGTGGAAATAGTAGTAGTAGTAGTAGTGGTAGTAGTAGAGGTAGTAGTAGTAGATTGTTTTAAAGTTGCACACTATAGTAGTAGTAGTGGTAGTGGTAATGCTGGTAGGAGTAGTAGTAGTAGTGGTAGTGGTAATGCTGGTAGGAGTAGTAGTAGTAGTAGTAGTAGTAGTAGTAGTAGTAGTAGTAGTGGTAGTGGTAATGCTGGTAGGAGTAGTAATAGTAGTAGTGGTGGTAGGAGTAGTAGTAGTAGTAGTGGTAGTGGTAATGCTGGTAGGAGTAGTAATATTAGTAGTGGTGGTAGAAGTAGTAATAGTGGTAGAAGTAGTAGTGGTAGGAGTAGTAGTAGTAGTGGTAGAAGTAGTAGTGGTAGGAGTAGTAGTAGTAGTAGTAGTGCTAGGAGTAGTAGTAGTGCTAGGAGTAGTAGTAGTAGTGGTAGAAGTAGTAGTGGTAGGAGTAGTAGTAGTAGTGGTAGAAGTAGTAGTGGTAGGAGTAGTAGTAGTAGTGGTAGAAGTAGTGGTAGGAGTAGTATTAGTAGTGGTAGAAGTAGTAGTGGTAGGAGTAGTAGTAGTAGTGGTAGGAGTAGTAGTAGTAGTGGTAGGAGTAGTAGTAGTAGTGGTAGAAGTAGTAGTGGTAGATTGTTTCATAGTTGCACACTATAGAAGTAGTAGTGGTAGATTGTTTCATAGTTTCACACTATAGAAGTAGTAGTGGTAGATTGTTTCATAGTTTCACACTATAGAAGTAGTAGTAGTAAGGGTTTTGTTATACATCCACTAGATGGACCTGTGCTAAAGTCAATTTCATACAATGATAAACCAATATTAATGGCTATATAAGGCACATCTGTTTATATGACGCACTGTCGGCTTTTGAGAAAGTGTTTTAGTTGCACCTCTCGTCTGATCTGTGTCAATTCAAAACTGCTTTTAGGGAAGAGCAAGTCATTTCCATCTAAAGGCTTATTATTGGTCAGAATGCATATAAGTCTTTACCAGTGTCTCCCTTTTTCTCTATTTATGGCGTCCTCCTTCCTTCCCATGGTAATTGCTATTCTTTTGACTCACCGAAAAGACCCATCTTTTTTTCTTCGGGGGTTTAATGTGATAAAAGGAGAGTGAAAAAGGCAACCCCCCCCCCCCCCCCCTCTAATGCACATACACACTATGCACTAGTCAAGCAGAAACTACCGCGTTGGGTACTTTGCTTTTGCTGCACTACTTCAAGCCTTTTATAGCACTTCACTTTAACCTCCACTAGAAAGTATACTAAAAATATTCCTAATATTGACCATTTTCTTTAGGTTGAAACTAATATTTATTCCTCTTCACTCAATTTTCTCTTCAATTTTCCATCTCCAAACCTTGGGTCATCCTCCATGGCACTTACGTTGATATATATATTATATATAAATATAGCTTTTTATTTTTTTACAATGAGTTCCTTTCAAGCGAACCAAGCCATCCCAGGCCGGCCCCAATAACTCAAACAGTGGAAGCTTTGATGCATCATTCATGGTTTTGTTCCCTAATGCACTCTCTCCGTCTCCATCACAGTATCAAATCTCCATCGCGGGCTTTTATCTGGTGTTGCAGCTTTGTCCCTTTCCCTTCTTGCTTTCAGAATCTCATCTTGTTGCCGCAGCTTCTGCAAAAACCCCCCTCCCCCATTTCCACCCATGCACCAAAACTCTCCCTTTCAACTCTTTTTCTTTGACGCCCTGGCTTCATCCTGCATCCGCTATCCCACATGTGTCAAAGTAGAGGCCCGGGGGCCATATCTGGCCCGCCGGAATAGTTTGTGTGGTCCGGGAAAGTCAATCATGAGTGCTGACTTTCTGTTTTAGGATTAAATTAAAAGAGTATAGATGCATATACAATTTCCTCACTTCCCCCTTTTTAAATCAATAATTAAAATTTTTAATCCATTTTTTTCTGTGTTTTTAATTCAAAAATCATTTTGTAAAATCTAAAAATAGATTTTAAAAAAGCTAAAATAAACATTGTTTTACATCTATAAAAAACTCAATATTCAGGGTTTTTAATCCACTTCTTTTAATCCATTTATAAAAAAAAGTATATATGTATACCAAATTTCCAGATTTTTACCACTTTTAAATCAATAAATGTCTTTTTTTTGATCGATTTCTTTCTGTGTTTTTAGTTTAAAAATAATCTGGTAAAATCTAAAAAAAAGCTCAAATAAACATTGTTTTAGATCTATAAAAAATGGAATATTTTAATCCAGTTCTGTTTCAGGATCAAATTAAAATGAAGAGTATAGATGTATATTAAATTTCCTGATTTTTACCCCTTTTAAATCAATAAATGTCTTTTTTTGATTGATTTCTTTCTGTGTTTTTAGTTAAAAAATAATTTGGTGAAATCTAAAAAAATAAACATTTTCAGTATTCAAGGCTTGTAATCCAGTTTTGTTTTAGGATCGATTTAAAATGAAGATTATATATGTATATTAAATTTCCAGATTTTTCCCCTTTTTAAATAAATAATTGTCATTTTTTAATCCAATTTTCTGTGTTTTTGGTTCAAAAATCATTTTGTAAAGTCTAAAAAAAAAGCTAAAATAAACATTGTTTTAGATCTATAAAGAAACTGAATATTCAGGGTTTTTAATCCAGTTCTGTTTTAGGATCAAATTAAAATGAAGATTATATATGTATATTAAATTTCCAGATTTTACCAGTTTTAAATCAATAATTGGTATTTTTTGATCAATTTCTTTGTGTTTTTAGTTAAAAATAATTTGGTAAAATTAGAAAAAAGCTAAAATAAACATTGTTTTAGATCTATAAAAAACGGTATATTAAAGGCTTTTAATCCAGTTCCTTTTTAGGATCAAATTAAAATTAAGAGTATAGATGTATATCAAATTTCCTGATTTTTACCTCTTTTAAATTAATAATTGTCATTTTTAATCATTTTTCTGTGTTTTTAGTTCAAAAATCATTTTGTATAATCTAAAAAAATGCTGTTTTTTCAGAGATTTGGAACAAATTAATCACCGTATTTTCACGACTATAAGGCGCACTTAAAAGTCTTAAATTTTCTCCAAAATAGATAGTGCGCCTTATATATCCAGTGCGCCTTATATATGGAAAAAACAGAATACCAAAAAAACGAAAAACCACCACTGTCGGATATTAAAAAACTCAAACGCCTGAACTGAAACAATCCTGTTAAATATGCAGATCAGCCATCTTAGTTTACAAAATCTTCCATCATATAGCTCCTCCCCCACTGCAAGATTTTATGCAAAAAAAAACCCAAAACATCAACAAGAGGTGACTGTGTAGCGAGTGCTTCATACCTGGAAGTCAATAGCAATTACCGTATTTTCACCACTATAAGGCACACTTAAGTCTTAAATTTTCTCCAAAATAGACAGTGCGCCTTATAATACAGTGCGCCTTATAATACAGTGCGCCTTATAATACAGTGTGCCTTATTATACAGTGCGCCTTATAATACAGTGCGCCTTATAATACAGTGCGCCTTATAATACAGTCCGCCTTATAATACAGTGCGCCTTATGATCCAGTGCGCCTTATAATACAGTGCGCCTTATATATGGGAAAAAATCATTAATTGAGGGTGCGCCTTATAATACAGTGCGCCTTATATATGGGAAAAAATCATTAATTGAGGGTGCGCCCTATAATGCGGTGAGCCTTATAGTCGTGAAAATACGGTAGTTTTTATTTCTATGGGAAACATTTGTTTGAGTTACGAGAAAATCGACATACGAGCTCAATCCTGGAACGCATTAAGCTCCTATCTCAAGGTACCACTGTATTCAAATTTGTATTTACCTTTTACATGAAAACAAACTCCAATTGGTTTAGTTTCAAGGTGCAATTCAGGTCACCTGGGAAATCACAGCTTTGCAAACACGGTCACTTAAATTGCAAAGCGGAAACGCAAATGACATTAACGGAACTCAAAGAGTCGACAAAAAGCGGGTTGCGTGTAAAGCCAAGAAAAACAAATCACCACACACCCACATAAAGCTGGCGGCACACCGTGAGTAAACCGCGTTTCCAGATTTTGTCACTCAGGCCGTTACATAAGCGTATTTTCTGATCTTTTCTGAGCTTTTGGACACTTGAAAAGTCTCCATTTTTGCCAAAACTAGTACAGCCTTTTCATTCTGGAAATTTGATACTTGAAATGATTCATCTTGTGATAATAACATAAATAATAAATGCTATTGTGCTTGGATTTCTGTAGCATTTCCCGAATCTGTCTTGAGAGGTTGTCGTTTGTCTTCGAGTGGTCTTCTTTTTTTCCCCCTTATCTAAAAATCACTCAAATCAAAACTCTCATAAATGTTGCTGCTTTTAAAAGAAGCTTTTATGAGAGATTTGCATATTAATTATTCACTAAACAGCCCTGATGTTTTAATAACTAACACAAAGGAATTGAATGCTTTTTGAGCGGCTTATATGCGAGTAAATACGGTAAACCTTGTTTTGTTTGCAAAATGAGATTTAAAGCTTCACCATGAACTGAGTAAATAACAAAAACACATAAATAAACGACTAAAATAATTAAAATTCAATAAATAAGTAATACATTTATAAGCGGGGAAGGGCAAATATAACAAAAAGAAACAAACAAATAAATAATACATTAATTAATTAATAGATAAGTAATAAATACTTAGTCAGCATAATAAATAAGTAAAAGTCCAAATAGATAAGTAGTCGTAATTATAAGATATTTAATAGATATTTAACATATAAAATAATAGAAAATAGAATAAAATAAATAAAAAAATATAATTTTATTTTCTTGCTATCCTTTCAACACTAAAATTATTATTTTTTGTTTGTTATTTTTGAACAAAGCTTTTGTTTGAAGGCTGTAATGCCATGTGACGTATTTTACGGACTATAAGCCGCATTTTTTTCATAGTTTTTGTGGGCCTGCGACGAATACTTTAACGTATGTTAGTTCTGAGTTTCTAATAAAATAAAAAAGTGCCCTCCCAAAATGGCGACTTCTACTCTAGTATGACATAGACATGTTTTTTTCTCTTTATTTGGGTTGTTTGTCTTATATTTGGGTGCGACATATAATCCGAAAAAGACGTCACTCGTTTATTTTTTGGCTGGCTAGCATCGGGTGGTATAGGATAGGCTTCAGCACCCCTGTGAACTCTGTGAGGATAGAAATTGCTTTTGAAAACAAATGTGAATTGCCGTAATGGCCCGGAATTGAAGACGGTATTTTTTTGGGAATTACCGTATAGACCCGAATATAAGACTATTTTTTGTGAATTACCGTATTGGCCTAGATATAAGTCAGTGTTTTTTTGCATTGAAATAAGACTAAAAATATGTCGTCGTCTTAAATTCGGGTTTTAGACATTATACACATTCACAACGCTAGATGGCGCCAGATATGTTAAAAGCGAATAGTGAATGCAGTCATTGCAATATATATATATTTTTTAATCAGTGTAGATTAGTTAATTGGTGTAATTAGTGTAATTTGTTAATTGGTTAAAGCTAAACCATTTTGTATGCACTTTAGTTAACATATTTAAATGTTCAGTGAATATTAAGATACAACAGACAATTTTGAATGTGAAAAAAACATGCATATTCCCTCAAATATATTCTTAGAAAAAAAGTACTGTCATTATTCTCTGGATAAAAATTGAATTTGGTGTTCCAAAAAGTATTTTTCCAAACATGAGTCTTGAAAAAAGAGGGAGTCGTCTTATATTCGGGCCAATACGGTATTATGGACAGACAGCAAGTAAGAGGGATTTCACCACTATGACTACCCCTACTACTACTACTACTACTATCACCACTATGACTACCCCTACTACTACTACTACTATCACCACTATGACTACCCTTACTACTACTGCTACTACTGCTATCACCACTATGACTACCCCTACTACTACTACTACTACTGTCACCACTATGACTACCCTTACTACTCCTGCTACTACTACTATCACCACTATGACTACCCCTACTACTACTACTACTACTACTACAACTATCAGCACTATGAGTACCCTTACTACTACTACTACTATCACCACTAAGACTACCCCTACTACTACTACTATCACCACTATGACTACCCTTACTACTACTGCTACTACTACTATCACCACTATGACTACCCCTACTACTACTACTACTACTACTACTACTACTACTACTATCACCACTATGACTACCCCTACTACTACTAAAAGTCTTATCATTCACCTCGGCTCACAGAAGCACGGAAACCATTTTTTATCCTACGCCTGAAAGAATCTCATTCAACTCATTGGCGACAGACGACCCGCATTTCCTCATCAGTCTTGACGGACCTTGAATTCCAGCTTTGATTGGACTAAATGGGGCGGCGTTACAACGGTCGCCGAGACAAGACTCAGAGTCAATTAGCCCCCTCCTCCCGACCAAAACATATTTACCTTCATGCCGCAGTGACAGTGAAAAGCAACCCGAGGCTCGTAAACCGGGATAGTCGTGACTGGGTGAACGGCAAAATCCGCGGGAATCACTTGAGTGACTTCACGCGCCCAGACGACACCTGGAAACCCCGGAAGACTTGGGGACGGTAGTGTCGGGTGACAGGATTTGTTCAGGGTACAAGGAAACAAGATTTTTCACAATGCTGAATGCGTAAAATACAAGACTCTACGGTTTCCCAGGAGCCATAGCAACAGCGTTACACCGCGTGAACAAGGAGGAATGCATCTAGCACCTCCTGGGCATGCCTGATTTCTCCTCAGCCCTGCAGGCATTCTGCATCTTTGAATCTTCACTCTTTTATATTGTCGGCCACGTGGGAGGAATGCAGCTTTGTCAGTTTTTTAGGTTATGGGGAAGAAAAAGGGAGGAAGACGGAGGGAAATCCACAGCCTCGCAGGTTGAATTAGCATTCTAGCGACTGTACAAATTGACATAATGAAGCCATCCTCAGTGACAAGTTGGGAAAGTAGTGGATTTTACCCACTATAAGGTGCGCCTTTGCTGAATTTTCAAATCTGTTTTGTATATAAGGTGCACCGGATTATAAAAATGCGGTAATAGCAGGGGTGGTGATGGTGGAAGTCATGATATTAGTAGTAGGAGGAGTAGTGGTAGTAGTAGGGGTAGTCATAGTGGTGATAGTAGTAGTAGGGGTAGTCATAGTGGTGATAGTAGTAGTAGTAAGGGTAGTCATAGTGGTGATAGTAGTAGTAGTAAGGGTAGTCATAGTGGTGATAGTAGTAGTAGTAGTAGTAGTAGTAGTAGTAGGGGTAGTGATAGTGGTGATAGTAGTAGTAGTAGTAGTAGTAGTAGGGGTAGTGATAGTGGTGATAGTAGTAGTAGTAGTAGTAGTAGGGGTAGTGATAGTGGTGATAGTAGTACTAGTAGTAGTAGTAGTAAGTAGTAGTAGGGGTAGTCATAGTGGTGATAGTAGTAGTAGTAGTAGTAGTAGTAGTAGTAGTTGTAGTAGTAGTAGTAGTTGTAGTAGTAGTAGTAGGGGTAGTCATAGTGGTGATAGTAGTAGTAGTAGTAGTAGTAGGGGTAGTCATAGTGGTGATAGTAGTAGTAGTAGTAGTAGTAGGGGTAGTCATAGTGGTGATAGTGGTAATAGGGGTAGTCATAGTGGTGATAGTAGTAGTAGTAGTAGTAGTAGTAGGGGTAGTCATAGTGGTGATAGTAGTAGTAGTGGTGGTCGTGGTTGTGGTAATAGTGATTGGGGTAGTGGTAATTGTAATATTGGTAGTGGTAATAGTAATAGTGGCAATAGTAGTGATGGTAATAGCAATGGTAGTAGTAGAAATAGTAGTAGTGTTGGTGGTAGTTGTAGTACTTAAGTACACGTAGTAACAGTGTGTAGTGTTGGTGGTGGTTGTAGTACTAAAGTACACGTAGTAACAGTGTGTAGTGTTGTTGTTGGTGGTTGTAGTAGTATAGTAGTAGTAGTGTTGGTGGTGGTAGTAGTAGTTGTATAAGTAGTAGTAGCGGTGGTGGTGGTGGTGGTGGTAGTAGTGGTGCTGGTAGCAGTATTAGTAGTCATAGTAGTAGCAGCAGTAATGCTAGCAGTAGTAGTAATAATGGTAGCAGTATTAGTAGTCATAGTAGTAGCAGCAGTAATGGTAGCAGTAGTAGTAGTAATGGTGGCATTATTAGTAGTCATTGTAGTAGCAGCAGTAATGGTAGCAGTAGTAGTAGTAATGGTGGCAGTATTAGTAGTCATAGTAGTAGCAGTAATGGTAGCAGTAGTAGTAATAATGGTAGCAGTATTAGTAGTAATAGTAGTAGCAGCAGTAATGGTAGCATTAGTAGTAATAATGGTAGCAGTATTAGTAGAAATAGTAGTAGCAGCAGTAATGGTAGCAGTAGTAGTAATAATGGTAGCAGTATTAGTAGTAATAGTAGTAGCAGCAGTAATGGTAGCAGTAGTAGTAATAATGGTAGCAGTATTAGTAGTAGTGGTAGTAGTAGTACTGGTCTGGTAGTAATAGTGGTGGTGATAGTAGTAGTAGAAAAGCAATAAAAACACTAGTAGTGCTTACCATATAGATGTTTTAAAATATCTATATTATACGTTTATCTCTTTTAAAGGGCTAGTTGTACTATTGGGAACCTTGTAATGAATTTACATGTTAAATGTCACTCTACTTTGGAAACATTCAGGTTATGAAACCAATTCTGAAACGAATTACTGTTCTAAATTAATGTAACACTTTCAAAACAAATAACTCATTGAATGATGAACCACACCAGCAAAATGTAATATTTACAATATACCTACAGCAAGTAGTAAATGTCCAGCATCTCCAAACGTGCCGATTAGCCTATTGGATAATGACCATGATATTAAAAATAATATATAGTTCTCGTTATGAAAAATTCAGGTTACGAAACAACAAATCGATAAATCACAACAATTCCAGTAACAGAATACCAGGTGAAGATCATAAGATCATCCTAATTGAGAAAATCCCA
Source organism: Stigmatopora nigra (assembly GCF_051989575.1). Taxonomy (NCBI): domain Eukaryota; kingdom Metazoa; phylum Chordata; class Actinopteri; order Syngnathiformes; family Syngnathidae; genus Stigmatopora; species Stigmatopora nigra. Next base: position 5,304,657 of record NC_135527.1, on the reverse strand, counting down.
CAGACTCCGCCCCCTCGAGTCAAAAGAAAGGAGAGGAAGGAAGAGGGGGAGGGGTGATGCTTTTGAGGCACACGAGGGTGCGCTTTGTGAGGCTAATGAATTGAAGGGGTTGTACAAGAGCAGCATTGACCCCCACCCAACTTCCTAGTCCCTTCAAATGCCTGGTCGAAAATATCCGGGTTTCTCCATTTCTGGCCCAGACATCAGATAAATTCTGTTGAAAACCCACAAGGGTGCGACAGCAGCAAATTGCCGTGGAGTGAGAGACGGGATTGGACGCCAGACTTTTCTTTAAAGGCCTTTCTGGAGGGATAATTTATGTGCACCTTGATCAATGGGTTAATTAAGTAGAGAAAGGGGGAGGGGCAAGATGAAGGGACAGATTTGGGGTCTGGAGAACGTTATCGTATCGACCCGAATATAAGACGATGTTTTTTTGGCATTGGAATAAGACTGAAAATTTTTCTGTGTGGGTTTTTTTTCAGGGTACTCCTGTTTACTTTCAAATCCCAAAAACATGCATAGTAGGCTAGATGAATATTCCAAATTGTCTTTGGGTATGAATTTGGACAAATATGCTGGTTTATCTCATTATGGTCTGTGATTGACTGGCTAACACTTCTGGGTGGGATATGATAGGCTTCAGCACCCCTGTGAACCTTGTGAATTGCTGTATTGGCCCGAATAGAAGACGGTATTTTTTGTGAATTACCGTAATGGCCTGACTAGAAGGCGGTATTTTTTTGTGAAGTATCGCATTGGCCCGAATATAAGACAGTTTTTTTTTGTAAATTTCCGTATTGTTCCAAATATAAGACTGTTTTCATGAATTACCATAATGGTCCGGATATAAGTCAGTTTTTTTGTGAATTACCGTATTGGCCCGAATTTAAGTCAGTGTATTTTGCATTGAAATAACACTAAAAATGTGTCGTCTTAAATTTTGGGTCTAGACATTATTCCCATTCACGGCGCTAGATGGCGCCAGATATTTTGAAAGGGAATGGTCAAAACTTTGATGATAAACGCAAATATTGTCATTTTGTTGTTTTATCACAGTGGATTGATTGATTTTCATTTGAAAAACCAGAAGCTAATCATTTCCAAATGTGAGTGCACTATAGTTTACCGTAACAGGACGTTTTGTCGCATAGACGTTTGGTCGGCGGACGTTTGGTCGCCGTACTTTTGGTCGCCGGACGTTTGGTCGGCGGACGTTTGGTCGCCGGGCGTTTGTTCGCCCGGACGTTTGGTCGCCGGGCGTTTGGTCGGCGGACGTTTGGTCGCCGGACGTTTGGTCGCCGGATGTTTGGTCGCTGTACTTTTGGACGCCGGACGTTTGGTCGCTCAGACGTTTGTTCGCTCGGACGTTTGTTCGCCGGACGTTTGGTCGCTCGGACGTTTGTTCGCCCGGACGTTTGGTCGGCGGACGTTTGGTCGGCGGACGTTTGTTCGCCCGGACGTTTGGTTGGCGGACATTTGGTCGCCAGACGTTTGGTCGCCTGGACATTTTGTTGTCCGGGTGAATATAATTTTGAGAGCTGGTTTCAATAGTAGATATTTAGATATTAAAATATTTAATATATATAACTTTGTGAGCTGGTTTCAACGGTAAACTCAACATGTCATGTTGTCAAACATTTGGCAACCAAACGTCCAGGCGACCAAAAAACCAGGCGACCAAACATCCGGCGACCAGACATTCGGCGACCAAACATCCGCCGACCAAACGTCCGAGTACGATAATTTACATTCTTAACTTTAGATAACATATTTAGATATGCAGATATTAAGACGTAATCGACAGTTTTGGCATGATTTGAAGAAAACTTTTTCTCTCAAATACATAAAAATGAGGGGTCGTCTTATATTCGGGCCAATACGGTAACTCATCAACAAAATAGTCAATTCAGATGGAAAACGCCATGTCAGGCAAACGATAACTAGCGTAGCATCTTCTTTAAAATGAATTTATTCCTAATCCAGATCCAAGAAAAATTGAAGAAAATAAGATTACTTCTACTCCCCGTTTCCGATTCCCCAACGTTTTATGTGGGTGCCAGGGGAACCCTGCACTACTTGGCGTTCTTTCCATGTTTTCAACCTCAACAGCAACCAACGAACCCTCTTCTCAACCAGCCCCAGCGTCCCCATCCAATCCCAGCAGCTGTTTAGAAACGATACGCACTAATACACATCCCAACGAGGCGCTCTCGTTTGCCACCAGCGTGTGATCAAGGTTACACTTTCTTCGCAGGCCTAATTAGGCTGACAACACCCAACATCTTTCTTCCTCTAATGCGGGTGCACAGTCGATGTGTTTTAGCGGGTTTTTGTGCCCCTACATGTGTGTATTGAGGAATGAGGGAATTCAGTCTTTTCTAGGTAAGATGGCGGCGCCCCCTTTAGCGAGCAATGGCAGACACAAGTGAGTTTTTTTTACGTTTTATGCAAGATACAGTTCATTTTTTCCTTGAATTTCATCCATAGACGTTAAAAAAATATTTTTTAGTAGTTGTTTGTGGACTGTGGAACAAATGAGAGAATTTGCTTATAAAGTACTACTTTACTTACAGAATTTTCAATTTAACAAAAAAGTTCTGGGGCAAATTATTGTATTTACTTGCATATAAGCCATTTTTTTTGACAAAAAATGATGACTGAGGGTACTGGTCAGATGTGCATAAAATACATGACATGCAAAAAAACATTACATGCAAAAAAATGAAAGTTGACGTCATGAAAAAGTGGCACCATTGCGTGCGAGTTGAAGTCTTGACGCAAACAATTTATTTTGACGTCTATGAATAAAATTCAAGAAAAAAACTTAGTTAAACGTTTTCTGATTGGCCAGATGCGTGTAGCCTTGTTTTTGACATAAAACAAAATTCCACTTTGATTTTTTTTGGTAGTATTTCTTGTTCGAATGTGCCAACTATTGGAATAATTTGAACATACACAATAATTGAGATATTTTGTCATTAGAAACAATATGGCTGCCAAAACTTAAACTTCTGGTAAGAAAATTGTCATTTCTGCAATTAAAAAGCATCAGGTTCTTATCAAGATAGACTTATTTCTTTTTTCAAAGTAAATAATTTGATATTTTGCATTTACAAAGACAAGCATAATAACTTTAGCTTATGATATTGATCCTAATAATGTGCTTTTGATTCATATCTCAGAAATGAAGTGAAAAAATTTTGAAATCATACTTTCTCGCATATAAGCCGTATTTGTAACTAAAAAAATGATGACTGAATCAAGGGTAAGGCTTATATGCGCATAAAAGTTAGAGCGTTGCAATACTCTTTTTAACCAGTAGATGTCGGCAAATTAACATTGACTTTTTGTTGGTTATTTTCTTTTTTGCAGTAAGATAACAACCATTATTGGATGAATTAGTAACTTCTTTATGATATTGACCCTAATTATGTGCTTTTGATTCATAGCGTATTTAGTAATACCACCTGTGATGATTTAAAAAAATATATTTTCCTTTCAAAGTAACACATTTGTTCTCATTAATAAAATATACATAACATGGAGGTCAAAATTGAGAATCAGGGGCGGCTTATACGCGAGAAATTGTAAAATTCAGAAATTTCAAGGCGATTTTCAGTGTGCGGCTTATATGCGAGTAAAAACAATAATTTCGTAAGTAGACATATGACTGTACATATAGGTTTGCGTGAGTCTTGATCATTCAAATTTAAATACTCAAACAAGATTCTATCATTCAATTGGTGTGTAGAAAAAAAAATCCATGATGGGGGGTTTGGAAGGGGTGGGGGGTCTTCAATATATGTCCCCGGTTTTTCCTCGGGTAATTCAAGACGTGACTCACGAATGGCGCTGGATTTAGAAGATAAAGCTGCGGGCCAGGTAGATAGCCGCTGTCGTAAAGTTCAGTGCAAATCACTGACATTTGCGTCGAAAAAAAACAATTCAGGCCAAAAAAAACGGAGGTTTTCGTCGGGTAATGTTTCTCAGCAAAGGACACACTCCAGCCTTGAAGTGGCACGTATTCACGCCGCGGCTTGTTTTGGGTATTCTCACGCTCGCTGTTGATGCGATGGCGAGAGTGACAACAAGTATCGCAGTCTGCTTGGCATCAGCTGAGGCCAACAGTGACACCCAGGCGCTCGTTTGTCACTGTCAGCCAACGACAAAACCATCTGCGCTGCTTTTTTTTCAAGTTCGCCTCACAAAACTACCGTATTTTCACGACTATAAGGCGCACCGCATTATAAGGCGCACCCTCAATGAATAGCATTTTGTCCATATATAAGGCGCACTGTATTATAAGGCACACTGTATTATAAGGTGCATTGTATTATAAGAAGCACCCTCAATGAATGACATTTTTCCATATATAAGGTGCACTGTATTATAAGGTGCACTGTATTATAAGGCGCACTGTATTATAAGGCGCACTGTATTATAAGGCGCACTGTATCATAAGGTGCACTGTATTATAAGACACACTGTATTATAAGGCGCACTGTATTATAAGGTGCACTGTATTATAAGGCGCACTGTGTTATAAGGCGCACTGTGTTATAAGGCGCACTGCATTATAAGGCGCACTGCATTATAAGGCGCACTGTATTATACGGCGCACTGTATTATAAGGTGCACTGCATTATAAGACACACTGCATTATAAGGCGCACTGTCTATTTTGGAGAAAATTTAAGACTTTTAAGTGCGCCTTATAGTCGTGAAAAGGCGGTAATTGCTATTGACTTCCAGATATGAAGCACTCACTACTTCACAGTCACCTCTAGAGCCAGCCATGTTTTGGATTTTTTGGTATAAAATCTTGCAGTGGGGGAGGAGCTGTATGATGGAAGATTTTGTAAACTAAGATAGCATCTGCATATTTAACAGTATTGTTTCAGTTCAGGCGTTTGTGTTTTTTTAATATCCGACAGTGGTGGTTTTTCGTTTTGGTTTTCTGTTTTTTCCATGTATCAGGCGCACTGGATTATAAGACGCACTGTCTGTTCTGGAGAAAATGTAAGACTTTTAAGTGTGCCTTATAGTCGTGAAAATACGGTAATTGAATCTTGTTGTTGAAATATAATGCATATTTGTGACCTCTTATTATGTTGATTATTCATTCATTTACTATTTATTTGTTGGTTGTTGTTATTATGCACTTCTCTACCTATTTATGTTGTTAATTACTTATGTTGAATACTTATTTACATATTAATTTTGTGTTGATGATTTATTATCATTATTATTTTTTGATTATGTATTTGTTTGTTGTTGTGGTTTGTGAACTTTCCTACCTATTTATGTTGTAGACTACTTATTTATTTATGACTGATGTATTGCTTATTAACGTAATCCCTATCTATTATTTATTATTCATTGATTATTTGTTTTTGTTGTTTTTCTGCACTTCCCTACTTATTTATGTTTTTGACAACTTATGTTGACAACTCATTTATGTATTGCTCATTTATTGATTATTTATTATTAATTGATGTTGTTTACCTAACTTGACTTATTATCGTTTATTACTTATTTATTGGTTAGAAATTATTTTTAGAATTATTTACTTTTGTGTAACGCCCTTCTTATGTATGTTGTTGACTACTTATTTGATGATTAATTTCTTGATTATGTATTTATTACTTATTTAGTATTTATTATGTATTTTTACTTATTTATTATTTCTTTTTGTTGTTATTTTCCACTTCTACTTATATATGTTGTTGACAACTTATGTTGACTACTCATTTATTGATTATTTATAATTCTTTATTTTATAGTTTTTGTTATTGGCGCACATTCTATATTCTGTTGTTGATTACTTATGTTGAATACTTTATTTATTACTTTTTTATTGCCTTCTCATCATTTTTATTATTATTTATTTGTTTGTTGTTGATGACTACTTATATACACTACTTATTTTATGACTTATTTATTATTCTTTGTTGATTATTTGTTTGTTTTTTATTATTCGTGCATTTTCCTACTTATTTATGTTGTCGACAACTTATGTTGACTACTTATCTATTTTTTACTTATTTATGGATTCTTTATTGTTCGTATTATTATTTATTGATTATTTATGTTTGTGTAACTCTCTACCTATTTATGTTGTTGACAACTTATTTTTTATTACTTATTTTTTAATTTTGTAAATATTTTGTGATTATTTACTGGTTGTTGTGATTTGTGCACAAACCTACTTATTTATGTTGTCAAAAACTTATGTTGATTACTTATCTATTTATTACTTATTTATGGGTTATTTATCATTTTTATTATCATTTATTGATTATTTATGTTCGTGTAACTCCTTACCTATTTATGTTGTTATCTACTCATTATTTTTACTACCTTTTTTTACTTATTTATTTATCTTATAAATATTTTGTGATTATTTATTTGTTGTGGTTATTTGTGTGTTTCTCTACTTATTTATGTTATTGACAACTTATGTTGACTACTTATCTATTTATGACTTATTTATGGATTATTTATTGTTATTATTATATATTGATTATTTGACTACTTATTTTTATTACTTATTTGATTTTATAATTAGTTTTTGATTATTTATTGGTTGTTGTTATTTGTGCACAAACCTACTTATTTATGTTGTCGACAACTTATGTTGACTACTTATCTATTTATTACTTATTTATGGGTTATTTATTATTTTTATTATCATTTATTGATTATTTATGTTCGTGTTACTCCTTACCTATATTTATGTTGTTGTCTACTCATTATTTTTACTATCTTTTTTTACTTATTTATTTATCTTATAAATATTTTGTGATTATTTATTTGTTGTGGTTATTTGTGTGTTTCTCTACTTATTTATGTTATTGACAACTTATGTTGACTACCTATTTATGTATTACTTATTTACTGGTTATATATCATTTTTATTATTATTTATTGATTATTTATATTTGTGTAACTTCCTACCTATTTATGTTGTTGACTACTTATTTATATATCACTTGTTTATTGTTTATTATTTGTTGTTGTTATTTGTGTACTTCCCTAATTTATGTCGTTGACTACTTATTTATTAATGGATATATATTGATTATTCATGTATTACCTATTTTGCATTTATTATGTATTTATTACTTATTTATTATTTCTTTCTTTGTTGTTGTTGTTATTTATGCACTTCCCTACTTATTTATGTTGTTGACAACTCATGTGTACTAATTATTATTTAACTATTATCTGTTTGTTTGTTGTTGTTATTTGTGAACTTTGCAGCAAAGCTTTAAATCTCATTATACTTGTATCATAAATTCAAATTTAATTAAAATTGTACTTAATTTCATTCATTTCAAACACACAGTCAACACAAATGAAAAATCTGGAATTTAGGGTGAAATTTTCCCATATTTTGCATCACATTTTTGACCAAAATACACACACTGACTACACACTTAAAAACACCCAAATCCATCTCGTCTCCGCCATTTCAGGGTTAAGCTTGAGCTTTGTTTACCTGCCAGAAAAACCTTTTTTTGTCATGTTTTGGGCCGGTGAACCACTTTTAAAAAGGGGTCCAAAATAAATGTAAAAAAAAAATGTAAAAAGCCAATTAACCCTAGCCAAAGCAGCCTTGGAGATGAGAACAGGGGTCTTCTTGTCCCCCGCTGTCATCTCGCAGGCTACATGGCATATCAATGCGCCCCATTCTTTGCCGCGTGCCTCATTTTTTGACGTGCCGGCTGGCATTTAGGCACTCAAAAAAAACCCTGCTTGGAAATGGAGTCAGAAAATCGACACCTGAAGTCGAAAACCGATGATTGTGTTGTCATATGAATGGAAAATGTCCAAGAATAGGATTTGAAGACATGTTTTTTTTTGTTTTTATCGGATCTTCATAGCCAACTGGTTAATGTCCATGTCCACTAAGACATATTTAACAGTTTAAATTGAGTGTGACATCTTACCTGTTAAATCCGGATCCCCGGGTGCAAACGGAGAGCCAGGTTCCGACAGATGTCCTTTCTTTTCTCCAATGGTGTCCTCCCTTTTCCAAAAAAGCCCATTCAAGCAGCAATCTTGGACAGTGACTACAAAAAAAAATGCAACAAAAAAAAAATGACAGCAACACTGCTCCCTATTGGACTCGAACCAACAACACAAGCATCTGACCGCTCCACAGGCGTCTAAATGCGTCTCAAAAATTAGACACTGGGGGGGACAATCAGGTAGCGGGGTCCACTCCGGGGGCAATTCCAGGCCCGGAAAAGCCACGACAGAAAATCGTACGTGCACGCGCCTGCAGACGCGACATTCCCGGGGTGGAAGCTGGGCTAGCTCCGCCCACCACGGCGTCGTCGATGAATTGTCAATCGGAAAAGCAGGAAAGGTCGCTAAAATCTAGATCAATTTCGGGCTAAGGACCGGTTCCGCAGTTTTACGGCTCGTCTGCCAATGAGGTGGGCGCGCGCCCCCGTCAATGCGCGTCCTCGCCGGCACGCCCCCGCTGCCGCCGCCGCCGCCGCCACGCACGCGCCGCAGTGTCCTCCTCCCCGAACGAGAGCAGGTCGCCATGGTAACGCTTGCCTATGACCTCAATAAGATGGTATGATCCAGCCTCGGCGTGAGGGGTTGCTTTGATTGTGGCTGGGATAGGCTCTAGCACCCCCTCCTCTCATACGATATTTGAAATGAGAAATAAATGTGGTGTCAAAGTGGAGGCACAGGGGCCAAATCTGGCCCGCCAAGTCATTTTCTAAGGCCCGAGAAAATAAATGACTTTGTTTTATGATCAAATAGAAATAAAAATGATAGATTTGTTGGGAATATTTACTGTTTCCTGTTTTTAGATTAGTAATGGCATTTTTTTAATTCAAAATTGCATATTTTAAAATTAAAAATAGAATTTTTTAAATTTCAAAATAGAATTTTTAAATACAAAATTGTATATTTTAAAATTCAAAATTGCATTTTTTTAAATTCAAAATAGATTTTTATTTAAATTCAAAATAGATTTTTTTGAAATTCAAAATAGATTTTTTTGAAATTCAAAATAGATTTTATTGAAATTCAAAATTGCATTTTATATAAATTTAAAATTGCATTTTTTATAAATTTAAAATAGCATTTTTGAAATTTCAAAATTGCTATTTTAAAATTGAAAATAGTATTTGTTATTATTCAAATTTTTATTTTTTAAATTCAAAATTGCATTTTTTAATTCAAAGTTGCATTTTTTTTATTCAAAATTTGTAATTTTTTTCTCTTGTTTTTGTTCAAAATGTTTTTTTTCAATTTAAAAGATTTTCTGTTTTTAGCTTTATTATTCAACATCGATAAAAAATAAATTTTCTTTCCTTTCAAAATGAAAAATAAAATAATAAGACAAATAAACATTATTTAAAAAAAATAACAAACAAAATATTAAAGGCTTTTGATCCAAATCCTTTTAATCAATTTTTTTCAAAATATATAAATATTATATCTAAGAAATAACCTTATTCCACTTTTATTTTTCACTGAAAATAGAGTTTTAAAAATGCTAAATTGATTAATGAAAAAACAACAGGCCAAAATATATGATATATTTAATATTTGCCAGTCTGAATTAAAAAAAAATACATTTTAAAAATTCCCTACAAGATAATTTTGCTATAAACACAATTAATGAACCGATTAATTTTGTACTATTTTATGTATATGCAAAAATTTGGTATAAAGTTTCTTTAATCCTGATACAACCCTAAAAAAGTCATAAAAAATTATAAACATTCCGTCCCTGTCAGACCTTTTATTATTTTTTTCATGTTCAAAAATTAGCATAAATATGAAACTATCTTGACATGGTTTCAGATATAAAGCTATAAATAAATAAGCCTTGACTTGGATTAAAAAAAGAAACAATCATTATTCCCTAGAACAGAACAAACAACAGAAAGATTCATATTTTTAGATCGGCCGTTCCCCAACCAGCGGTCTGTGGGCCGGTACCGGTCCACAAGTTGCCTGGTTCCGGTCCATCAGAAAAAGATTTACCGTATTTTCACGACTATAAGGCACACCACATTATAAGGCACACCCTCAATGAATGACATTTTTTCCATATATAAGGCGCACTGTATTATAAGGCGCGCTGTATTATAAGGCGCACTGTATTATAAGGCGCACTGTATTATAAGGCGCACTGTATTATAAGGCGCACTGTCTATTTTGGAGAACATTTAAGACTTTTAAATGCGCCTTATAGTGGTGAAAATATGGTAATTGCTATTGACTTCCAGGAAAGAAGCACTCACTACACAGTCACCTCTAGATCCAGCCATTGTTGATGTTTTGGATTTTTTTAATATAAAATCTTGCAGTGGGGGAGGAGCTTTATGATGGAAGATTTTGTAAACTAAGATGGCATCTGCATATTTAACAGTATTGTTTCAGTTCAAGCGTTTGTGTTTTTTTAATATCCGACAGTGGTGCTTTTTCATTTTTGGTTTTCAGTTTTTTCTATATATAAGGCGCACTGGATTATAAGGCGCACTGCACTGTCTATTTTGGAGAAAATTTAAAACTTTTAAGTGCGCCTTATAGTCGTGAAAATACGGGAATTGCTATTGACTACCAGGTATGAAGCACTCACTACTTTACAGTCACCTCTAGAGCCAGCCATTGTTGATGTTTTGGATTTTTTTTGTATAAAATCTTGTAGTGGGGGAGGAGCTATATGATGGAAGATTTTGTAAACTAAGATGGCATTTGCATATTTAACAGTATAATAGCATTTTATTTTAAAAATACGGCTTATATGCGATAAAATATGGTAAATATAACCATGTAATATCAAAATATTAGCATAACTTAACCCTCCCATACTATTAATAAAGTATTCTCTTAATTTCATTTTAAAATTTAGCTTTAACATTTTATGGTTAAATTTATGATTAAAATTTGACATTTAAATTAAGGATTTGGATTTCACATTTTAAATGAGAATTTATATTGAAGTTTCAATTTAGGATTTAAGTTTAACCTTTGTGGATTAAGATTTGACATTTAAATTTAGGATTTATATTCGATAAAAAAAATAATAAAGTTTCAAAATATTGCTAGAAATGTGCAAAAAAATGACTTACATGAGAAAAAATAACATGCTATTTTTCTCAAATATATTGTTATGATCATTGGTTTCAAATTTACTGTCATTATTTTCTGTCTAAAAATGGAATTTAGTGTTCAAAAAGTCTTTTTTTCAAAGTCCAGAAGTGAAAAATAGGTCGTCTTATAATCGGAGTCGTCTTATATTCGGTAGAGTTGTGGAGATGTTTATATTTTGAAGCTCTGTGGGAGGCGTTCACGCGAAAGTGACTGCCAAAAAATGTCTTGAATTATACGGAAATATGTAGATGTGGAAGCAGGTGGAATTTATAAGGGTTTGTATTGCTTGAAGGTAGAAATGGAAAACTTCCCCTAATTTTCGCCTCCATTAAACCGAGCGATCAACGCAGCATTTAATGAGGGAGCCTGTTCATTTGCACTGGCCAAGTCAGGCCTCGTAAATAGCTCGCTTGGCTCACTTTTGAAATTATTACCCAGAAATATATATACAGTGTTCCCTCGCTTATTGTAGTTAATGGGGACCGGGACCACCCGCAATAAGTGCATTTCCGCGAAGTAGGCGTGCCCCTTCAAAAATGCTTAAATAAACGTATAACAAAAGCACCACCAAGCAAAAACATCATAGTAGTCCGGATGGAGGATCTTCTGCAGTTTTTTTGCACGTAAGAAACATCGTTATTAGGAGTTGTGAACATTGTTTTTTGGGCGGTGAAGATGCCCCATGACGTCATCAATGCGATTCCTGAACTCTCACCATGTTATTGACCATTTCTTTGGCCTTTTTAGATGCAATTACTAATTCTTATTGAATATTTTGTTTCCACCTCTTGTAAAATGATGTAATTTATAATTTTAACTTAATATCTTTACATATGTTGCTCCGCCGCATAAAATAGTGTGTTGCAGTAAAACCACTAAGAGGGATACAGAATACCACACAGTGAATTTACATTGAAAAAATACAGAAGGTATTACTTTAAAAGTGATTGTACTTTAGTTTACATATTTAAATGTTTAGACAGTTTTTGCATGATTTAGATGAGGCAAAATAATGTGCCTATTTTTCCTCTAATTTATTGTATGTATTGAATATTTTGTTTCCACCTCTTGTAAAATGATGTAAATTATATTTTTTAATATCTTTAAATTTTTTATTTATTTTTTCCTGAGAAAAAGTCGCGAAGCTCTGAGTCCGCGATAGCTGAAGCGCAAAGTAGCGAAGGAACACTGTACTGTATTGACCCGAATATAAGACGACTTCTTCTTTTTTCAAGACTCATGTTTGGAAAATACTTTTTGGAACACCAAATTCAATTTTTATCCAGAGAATAATGACAGTACTTCTTTTATAAGAATATATTTGAGGGAATGTGCATGTTTTTTTCACATTCAATATTGTCTATTGTATTTTAATATTCACTGAACAATATGTAAACTAAAGTGCAATCAAAATGGCTTGGCTTTAACCAATTAACAAATTAACTAATCTACACTGATAAAAAACAAAAAATAATGCAATGACTGCATTCACTATTCGCTTTTAACATATCTGGGGCCATCTAGCGTTGTGAATGTGTATAATGTCTAAAACCCGAATTTAAGACGACGACATATTTTTAGTCTTATTTCAATGCAAAAAAACACTGACTTAGATCTGGGCCAATACGGCAATTCACAAAAAATACCGTCTTATATTCGGGCCTCTACAGTAATTCACAAAAAATACCGTCATCCTTTCGGGCCATTACGGCAATTCACATTTGTTTTCTAAAAGAAATTTCTATCCTCACCGTGTCCACAGGGGTGCTGAAGCCTATCCTATACCACCCCATGCTAGCCAGCCAAAAAATAAACGAGTGACGCCTGGAAACAGCCATGACGTCATCAATGCGATTCATGAACTCTCACCGTCTTATTGACCATTTCTTTGGCCTTTTTTTGATGCAATTACTAATTATTATTGAATATTTAGTTTCCACCTCTTGTAAAATGATGTAATTTATAAGTTTAACTTAATATCTTTAATTTTTTTTCCTGAAAAAAATCTGCGAAGCTCTGAGTCCGCAATAGCTGAAGCGCGAAGTAGCGAGGGAACTCTGTATATATATATATATATATATATATATATATATATATATATATATATATATATATATATATATATATATATATATATATATATATATATATATATATATATATATATATATATATATATATATATATATATATATATATATATATATATATATATATATATATATATATATATATATATATATATATATATATATATATATTTTGGTTCAGGTGGGAAAAGTCTGAACCAGGCGTACATTGGTTTTACGATTTGGTTTCTAAAAATAAGGTCGGGTTTTTCTTAATTCTGATGTTTTCTTAGAATTGGAAAAAGATCAGAAAAATTAGAAAGATGAAAAAGAACATTGAGACTTTTTCAATCCAATTGTTTTAATTCTAAATTCTGAGAAAAAATATTGTGAATTTTAAAATGAGTTTTTCAAGTTTCTGAGGAAGGCAAATTTCTGAGGAAGTCTGAGAATTCTGATGTTTTGTTGAAATTTTGATTTTTTCGTAGAATTGAAAAAAGTCTGAATTTTGACGTTTTCTCAGCATTGAAAAATGTCTGAAATTTTACCTTTCCTTAGAATTTAAAAATGTTTGAATTTTGACTTTTTCTCAGAATTTAAAAATGTTTGAATTTTGACTTTTTTCAAAATTGAAAAATGTCTAAATTTTGATTTTTTTCTAAGAATTGTAAAATGTCTGAATTTTGATGTTTTCTCGGAATTGAAAAATGTCTGAATTTGCACTTTTCCCCAGAATTTAAAAATGTTTGAATTTTGACTTTTTCTCAGAATTTAAAAATGTTTGAATTCTGACTTTTTCTCAGAATTGAAAAATGTCTGAATTTTTACTTTTCCCTAGAATTTAAAAATGTTTGAATTTTGACTTTTTCTCAGAATTTAAAAATGTTTGAATTTTGACTTTTTCTCAGAATTTAAAAATGTTTGAATTTTGACTTTTTTCAAAATTGAAATATGTTGAAATTTTGATTTTGTCTTAGAATTGGAAAATGTCTGAATTTTAACGTTTTCTGTGGATTGAAAAAATGTCAGAATTTTTACTTTTCCCCAGAATTTAAAAATGTTTGAATTTTGACTTTTTCTCAGAATTGAAAAATGTCTAAATTTTTTACATTTTCATAGAATTCGAATCTCAAAATTTTGACTTTTTCATAGAATTCAAATGTCAAAATTTGGACTTTCCCAGAATTGAAAAAAGTCAAAATTCTGACTTCATTGTAAGTTAAAATTCTGAACCATCAGATTTCATACTTTTCCAATTGACTTTCATACAGTAATTCCAGTCAAAATTCATATTAAAAAGTCAGAATTCAAACTTTTTAAACCAAATTCAACTCAAAAATCTCATAACAAAAAATCAAAACTCTAACTTTATCCATTGAATTCATTACAATAAGAATTCCTCAGCCATAAATCCTCTCCCATACCTTTTGACAACCCCTGCAAACCCAGCAAACCCCCCCTAAAAACCCCACAACCTCTCCACGCAGTATAAGCAAAACTACTCAAACTCCACATGCGTCCATCCCCAGGATTCCAAATGAAAAATGGAGGTGAATTATGCAGTAAATGCATTTCTTCCCCTGTGATGAAACCCTCGCAATAACCGAAGCTTCCAAGCTACAAGACAGACTTTTTGGGCCTAATTGGCGCCAGTGGCCAAATCGCATCTATTTGCATTGATCTCCTTTGAAGAGCAATGCAGATGAGCTTAACTAGGGCGTTAATTATGCTTGCGCGGCAACGTGTGGGGGTGCCTGATCTGGGTGCACCAGTCAACCTCATGCCTTCACAACAAAATTTACATCTGTGAGACCAATCCGCCTTTAATAAGGGACAAACAACTTGCCTTTAACCAGAGTTTTGAATGACATACCGGTCAACCTGTGCCGATAACTGCCCTTATAAATGATTATGATTCCCCGTACAAAACCCCCCAAAAACGTACAAACACCGTATGACGCATGTTTACTGGCGGTAACTCGTTTCTTATTAGGTGGCTCCTCCTTGCTTGCTTCCACGATATTTACTCTATGTATATCTACACACTTTCATTTTTAAAAAAGGGAACTGTCTGTATTCTTTCATATTAGATAATAATAATAGTAGTAATAGTAGTAATAGTAGTAATAGTAGTAATAGTAGTCATAGTAGTAATATTAGTAATAGTAGTAATTGTAGTAATAGTAGTAATAGTAGTAATAGTAGTAATAGTAGTAATAGTAGTAATAGTAGTAATAGTAGTAATAGTAGTAATAGTAGTAATAGTAGTAATAGTAGTAATAGTAGTAATAGTAGTAATAGTAGTAATAGTAGTAATAGTAGTAATAGTAGTAATAGTAGTAATAGTAGTAATAGTAGTAATAGTAGTAATAGTAGTAATAGTAGTAATAGTAGTAATAGTAGTAATAGTAGTAATAGTAGTAATAGTAGTAATAGTAGTAATAGTAGTAATAGTAGTAATAGTAGTAATAGTAGTAATAGTAGTAATAGTAGTAATAGTAGTAATAGTAGTAATAGTAGTAATAGTAGTAATAGTAGTAATAGTAGTAATAGTAGTAATAGTAGTAATAGTAGTAATAGTTGTAATCGTAGTAATCGTAGTAATCGTAGTAATCGTAGTAATAGTATTAATAGTAGTACGAGTAGTAAGAGTAGTAAGAGTAGTAAGAGTAGTAAGTGTAGTAAGAGTAGTAAGAGTAGTAAGAGTAGTAAGAGTGGTAAGAGTAGTAAGAGTAGTAAGAGTAGTAAGAGTAGTAAGAGTGGTAAGAGTAGTAAGAGTAGTAAGAGTAGTAAGAGTAGTAAGAGTAGTAAGAGTAGTAAGAGTAGTAAGAGTAGTAAGAGTAGTAAGAGTAGTAAGAGTAGTGAGTGTAGTAAGAGTAGTACGAGTAGTGAGTGTAGTAAGAGTAGTAAGAGTAGTAAGAGTAGTAAGAGTAGTAAGAGTAGTAAGAGTAGTAAGAGTAGTAAGAGTAGTAAGAGTAGTAAGAGTAGTAAGAGTAGTAAGAGTAGTAAGAGTAGTAAGAGTAGTAAGAGTAGTAATAGTAGTAATAGTAGTAATAGTAGTAATAGTAGTAATAGTAGTAATAGTAGTAATAGTAGTAATAGTAGTAATAGTAGTAATAGTAGTAATAGTAGTAATAGTAGTAATAGTAGTAATAGTAGTAATAGTAGTAATAGTAGTAATAGTAGTAATAGTAGTAATAGTAGTAATAGTAGTAATAGTAGTAATAGTAGTAATAGTAGTAATAGTAGTAATAGTAGTAATAGTAGTAATAGTAGTAATAGTAGTAATAGTAGTAATAGTAGTAATTGTAGTAATTGTAGTAAGAGTAGTAAGAGTAGTAAGAGTAGTAAGAGTAGTAAGAGTAGTGAGAGTAGTGAGAGTAGTGAGAGTAGTGAGAGTAGTGAGAGTAGTAAGAGTAGTAAGAGTAGTAAGAGTAGTAAGAGTAGTGAGAGTAGTAAGAGTAGTAAGGGTAGTGAGAGTAGTAAGAGTAGTGAGAGTAGTAAGAGTAGTAAGGGTAGTGAGAGTAGTGAGAGTAGTGAGAGTAGTGATAGTAGTAAGAGTAGTAAGAGTAGTAAGAGTAGTAAGAGTAGTAAGAGTAGTGAGTGTAGTGAGAGTAGTGATAGTAGTGATAGTAGTGATAGTAGTGATAGTAGTGATAGTAGTGATAGTAGTGATAGTAGTGATAGTCGTGATAGTAGTGATAGTAGCGATAGTTGCGATAGTAGTGATAGTAGTGATAGTAGTGATAGTAGTGATAGTAGTGATAGTAGTGATAGTAGTGATAGTAGTGATAGTAGTGATAGTAGCGATAGTTGCGATAGTAGTGATAGTAGTGATAGTAGTGATAGTAGTGATAGTAGTGATAGTAGTGATAGTAGTGATAGTAGTGATAGTAGTGATAGTAGTGATAGTAGCGATAGTTGTGATAGTAGTGATAGTACGAATGAATGAATTACATTTTTTCCATATATAAGGCGCACTGTATTATAGGGCGCACTGTATTATAAGGCGCACCGTATAATAGTATTGTTTCAGTTCAGGCGTTTGTGTTCTTTTAATATCCGACAGTGGTGGTTTTTCGTTTTTGGTTTTCTGTTTTTCAATATTTAAGGTGCAATGGATTATAAGGCGCACTGTCTATTTTGGAGAAAATTTAAGACTTTTAAGTGCGCCTAATATTCGTGAAAATAAGGTAATTTAAATTAACTTGATTACAATGCTTCTTGTTTCATACTAAAATTCAAATGAAGCTTATAGATTTATAGAGAATAATTATACTATTTTACAGTGGTACCTCTATTTATGATGTTAATTGGTCTCACAACTTGGATTTTTTATTTGTAAAGCAGAATTTTAACTCTAAATTATGTCAGCAGGTCCAAGGTTTTCAAAAATAACTACCAACTAAACCCTTTAAAAATACAGTGGTACCTCGAGATACAAGCTTAATTCAGTCCAGGACTGAGCTCGTATGTCAATTTTCTCGTAACTTAAACGAACATTTCCCATTGAGATGAATTAAAAACAAATTAATTTGTTCCAACCCTAAAAAAAAAAACACCAAAAACAGAAAGAAAACCAAAGCAAACAACATTCGATAGGTTGCATCTAAAAGTCAGAGTGGAGGCGGGGCTAATAGAGCCAACCCGGGAGAAGAAAGGTATCAAAATATCAAACAAAATTTGAATATAGTTTAATATAAGGTTCGATTAAATTTATTTTTGAGTGTCTGCATTGTAATCCAAGTTCATTTAGATTTGTTTGTTATGTTACGAGCGCGTTGCCATGCAAAAACTCTAATTTTAGTTCTATTAAACACATTTTAGTACTATAAAACTACCAGTTATTTGTTACTTTGTTAACAGATAGCAAATTAGAACAAATACATGTTTTTTTTCCAATCCAATAACCAGTTTTGGTGTTTTTTCAGAGGTTTGGAACAAATTAATTAGTTTTTAGTTCATTTCAATGGGAAACATTCGTTTGAGTGACGAGAGAATCAACATACGAGCTCAGTCCCAGCACGAATTAAGCTTGTATCTCAAGGTACAACTGCTTTTTGGTCCAGTGTAGTACAAGTGTACATATGCGACAATTTTTTTAAAGATGTTTAGGTGATATTCATTCTTTAACTTGCAAAAAAAATGAAAATAGTTGGTTCCCTATTTTGGGCTAATGACGTAGCATGCATACAAAATAATTTCTTGACTTAACCGTGCGCATGCCTAAAGCTGTTTGTCTCTCTGCCAAACTGTGTTTTTCAATGACAATGACTAGTTTTGACTTTCTTTGCACACAATGGCCCAAATTCTGAGACAACATGTCAGTGGACAGCGCCGTTTCTGCTGCCTCTTCCGAATCCTTCTTGGCTAAGAGCAGCGAAATGGATGACACGAACTTCTGATGTTAAAAGATGTGACAATCGGGCGAGCAGTGCATCTACAAATTCTCATAACACACAATCAGACGGATACTTACTTCTCTTAAAGTCAGTCAAAACATGCAAAGAATGTTATTATTGATGTTGCCATGCTAGTAGTGTAGCGCTAAAAAATGATTTATTTATGAAGCTATTTATTTATGTCTAAAATGTATTTTCCTGTGTCTGTATTGTGTCTCACTCTCTTGCTACTGTGACAGTGAAATTTCCCGAATACGGGATGAATATGGAAAAAAATACCGTATTTTCACGACTATAAGGCACACTTAAGTCTTAAATTTTCTCCAAAATATTCAGGGCGCCTTATAATCCAGTGCGCCTTATATATGGAAAAATTTAAAATGTGCCATTCATTGAGGGTGCGCCTTATAATCCAGTGCGCCTTATAATGTGGTGCGCCTTATATATGGAAAATACGGTATTTAGCTTCTATAGTCAAGTTTGAAATAGAATAAAGCTGGAAAACAACAAAATCTGTACTGACACTGATAAATGCAAAAAATATATTGAATAAACAATAATACTTCAACCAATAGTGGCCTCCACGCCGAATAAAAACAAAAAAATCTAAAAAAAAAACAAAAAACGTACTATATTTTCACGACTATAAGGCGCACTTAAGTCTTAGATTTTTCTCCAAAATAGACAGTGCGCCTTATATATGGAAAGAAAGTGCCATTCATTGAGGGTGCGCCTTATAATGCGATGCGCCTTATAATGTGGTGCGCCTTATATGTGGAAAATATGGTATTTAGCTTATACAGTCAAGTTTTAATCAGAATAAGGCTGGAAAACAACTAAATCTGTACTGACACTGATAAATGCAAAAAATATATTGAATAAATAATAGTACTTCAACCAATAGTGGCCTCCACGCAGAATAAATACAAAAAAAATCTAAAAAAAACTAAAAACGTACTGTATTTTTACGACTATAAGGTGCACTTAAGTCTTATTTTTTTTCTCCAAAATAGACAGGACGCCTTATAATCCAGTGCACCTTATATATGGAAAAAAAGTGCCATTCATTGAGGGTGCGCCTTATAATGCGATGCGCCTTATAATGTGGTGCGCCTTATATATGGAAAATATGGTATTTAGCTTATACAGTCAAGTTTTAAATAGAATAAGGCTGGAAAACAACTAAATCTGTACTGACACTGATAAATGCAAAAAAATATATTGAATAAACAATCGTACTTCAACCAATAGTGGCATCCATGCAGAATAAAAACAACAAATACTAAAAAAAAGTACTGTATTTTCACGACTATAAGGCGCACTTAAGTCTTAAATTTTTCTCCAAAATAGACAGGACGCCTTATAATCCAGTGCGCCTTATATATGGAAAAAAATTAAAATGTGCCATTCATTGAGGGTGCGCCTTATAATCCAGTGCGCCTTATATATGGAGAAAATGTCATTCGTTGAGGGTGTGCCTTATAATGCAGTGCGCCTTATAGTCGTGAAAATACGGTATCTAATTTCTTCTAATTCTTAATTTGACTACACCGAAAAAGAAAAGAAAAACCTTAGATTTGTTTTTCCTTCACAAAAAAATTTAAATTTGAAATGTAGAACAAATGCATTGCACATACCATAATTTCCGGACTATAAATCGCTTCCGAGTATAAGTCGCAGCAGGCAAATCATGTACAATAACGAAGAAAAAGTATAAATAAGGCACACTGGAGTTTAAGTCGTATTTTAGGGAGGACATTTTTTTTGTTTGATCAGAAACAATTAAAAAAACAACATACTTTCAAACAAAAGTACAGGACAATGGAACATGTATTTTTTTACTATAGTCTAAAACAGAGGTGTCAAAGTGGTGGCCCGCAGGCAAAATTTGGCCCGCATTTTCATTTTCTGAAGCCCGGGAAAGTAAATCATGAGTAACAACTTTCTGTTTTAGGATCAAATTCAAATGAAGAGTATAGATGTATATTAAATTTCCTAATTTCCCCCCTTTTACATCAATAATTGTCATTTTCTAATCCATTTTTTCTGTGTTTTTAGTTCAAAAATCATTTTGTAAAATCTAAAAACATAAAAAACTCAAATAAACATTGTTTTAGATCTATACAAAAACGGAATATTCAGGGCTTTTAATCCAGTTCTTTTAATCCATTTATTTTAAAAAAAAATCTAAATATTATATCTAAAATTGTCCGGCCCACGTGAAATCAAGTTGACGTTAAAGCGGCTCGCAAGCCAACCCAAGTCTGACACCCTTGGTCTGAAAAAAAAAGGGATTTGGAAAAAAACAAGTCACACTTGAGCAATACATACTGTTGAAAAAATGCAATTTATAGTCCGGACAATACGTGATGAGTGTACGTATTATATAAATTAATTCTAGGCCATATTATTTATCAAGTAACTAAATTAAACTGCTTGACACGAAACAATTTGAAATGGGAGGACTGGCAGACATAATGAACTGCCTCTTGCTAGAAAATTTCTATACTGTGCTCTCATTGGCTGTCTGTCTCACCATGTTTGACGGCCGTTGTCTGCTTAAACCAATTCATTTCATAAGTCAAGGTGCAACTGGGGCTGGCAATCAGTTTAAAAAGTTAAGATGGTGACCTCAAGTGGACAAAAATAGGAACTCCACATCATGCAAATTATGTCATTTCCTGGTACGTCACCTTTACGTAATTTATGGAACAAAAAAAAATCTGGGAAGAAAATAAATGCTGAAATTATGAAGTAAATGGTGTAATATAGATTTTTAAAAATTAAAACAAAACGATTGACACCAATTTTAATTAAAATGGGCATTACCATAAATAAAATTTTCAAAATTTTACAAATTGTTGAAAAACAAACAAAATTTTGACCTCAGATTGACCTATAAGACTAAAAATTAAAAGCTAAATATCTAAAAAAACATTTTAGCATTATTTTTTTCTGGCACAAACATAGCAGAAATATTTATAATTTTTTTTCTATCAGATAATAAAGAAGTAAAAATCCTGTCTGTTTTCCTTGTCTCCCTCCTGCCACACACCTGAATCAAATAATCAACTCACCAGCAAGCGAATGATTTGATTCAGGTGTGTGACGGAAAAAAAAAGACTGTAAATGTAAAGTTGACCTCTAAATTAAAGCATCAAAACTCTGTTAATATTAATTTAAACTTGTCATTAGTGTAAAAAAAATAATTAATCCTCGTTGCTACAGGTCAATTTAATGTTTTAATAGAGGAAAAAGATGTATGGACAGACAGCTGTTTAATAATAAGCTTGTAGTCTTTTAATTTGAAAATATTTTCCGTTTGAGTATTATAAAAAGTGCTGGAAATTGTGATATGTTCAATAAATGAAAACTTTAATCCAAGTAACATCCATTTTTCATAGATAATCAGTGCTGAATGTCGACATATATGACAACAGGAACATGTATGCATGCAGCGGTCACAGGACAAGCGCCAGCCAGCCCGCAATCATGGCCATTCCTCCCACGGGGGCAACTTTGCGTAAACCGGGGTCCCCCGTCATGGCTTGGTGGTAGAGTGATCCGCAGAACATTCCCATGCCAGCGATCAGGAGGGTGCCAGCCTACATTTTAAAAAGAGAGTAAAAATGCTCTTTAAATCAATTAAAAAGGTATGTGTCAAGTACTACACTTCTCTACTTGTGAGAAAACAAACTAAGCATCAATCAGCTGGCATCTAATTGATACTTTGTTGCCTTTCTTATTGTACAAGGCTGGAGTAGTGAACTGGTTCATGACCTATGACCTCAGGAAGGAAGTGAGGTGAGTTTGATTGGGTTTTTTCCTGCCCCCTGTTGGTCTGGAGGAGGGCAGCCGTATCTTCTCCATAGTTGACTATTTTAAGGCCAACCATATGTATACATGTGCATCTACGTG
Organism: Stigmatopora nigra; assembly: GCF_051989575.1. Lineage (NCBI taxonomy): Eukaryota > Metazoa > Chordata > Actinopteri > Syngnathiformes > Syngnathidae > Stigmatopora > Stigmatopora nigra. The sequence goes on along the minus strand of NC_135527.1, from coordinate 5,282,133 downwards.
TATATAAACGTATACAGTGTTCCCTCGCTACTTCACGGTTCAGCTATCGCGGACTCAGAGCTTCGCGGATTTTTTTTTTTAAAGAAAATAATAATACAAATATTACATTGAAACATATTTTACAGTTTTTTTTGTTATAAAATGAATTTCAGTCTCTCTACCCGTATTCTATATGATGTACTGTATACAGGGGGGTAAAAAAAAAAAAAAATAATATATATATATATATATATATATATATATATATATATATATATATATATATATATATATATATATATATATATATATATATATATATATATATATATATATATATATATATATATATATATATATATATATATATATATATATATATATATATATATATATATATATTTATATATATATATACACATTTGGAATTCAATTTAAATTAAGCATTTTTGAAGGGCGATCCCTACCTCGCGGAAATTCACTTATCGCGGGTGGTCCCGGTCCCAATTAACCGCGATAAGCGAGGGAACACTGTATATACATATATATACATGCACACACATATATACATACACACACACACACATATACAGTGTTCCCTCGCTACTTCGCGCTTCAGCTATCGCGGACTCAGCTTTGCAGATTTTTTTCAGAAAAAAAAATAAAGATATTAAGTTAAAATTATAAATTACATCATTTTACAAGAGGTGGAAACAAAATATTCAATAAGAATTGGTAATTGCATCAAAAAAAGGCCAAAGAAATGGTCAATAACATGGCGAGAGTTCAGGAATCGCATTGATGACATCATGGCTGTTTACAGGCGCATCTTCACCGCCCAAAAAAACAATGTTCACAACTTTCAATAACGATGTTTCTTACGTGCAAAAAAACTGCAGAAGATCCTCCATACGGACTACTATGATGTTTTTGCTTGGTGGTGCTTTTGTGCACCTGATACACGTTTCTTTAAGCATTTTTGAAGGGGCACGCCTACTTCGCGGAAATGCAGCTATTGCGGGGGGTCCCGGTCCCCATTAACCGCGATAAGTGAGGGAACACTGTATACATACATAAATAAGCGGGTTGCTATGTTGCTATAAAACACCTCTGACCAATCATTCCATCATGGGCCTCATAATTACCAGGCCGGAAACGGAGTCGAGGAGTTCTACTCTCCTACTCTTGTCTGTTGCTATATATATCTATCTCTTTCTCTTTTATCTATTTATTTATTTAGCGATTTATTTATTCGACCAGAGGTCGTTGATAGGCAGGATTCTGTAAAATACATGATTGGCTGGTCACCAGATGACATCACTAGATGACGAATGTCACGAGATTGTACGCACACCCTGCTGCGTCACTACGGTATCGCATCGACGATCAACAGAACTTTTACGATGCTAGGATTCTGTAAGTGTCTGCTCCCCGTCTGCGTCGTAAAATTCATGAATGGTTCTTTCAATTGGTTCATTTTTAGTGGTTTATGGTTCTTTTTAGGAATTTGGAATCTTACTCAATCACGGGAGTACAAAAACATATTTTCCGTATTGCAGATTTATAAAAAAATAGTTACAAAAATATTTGTCTACGTAATTCTATGTGATTTTCCCACAAAAAAAAAAGCATACGATGAAAATAGTCACAGAAATAAAATAAAAAACATGATCGACCGCCTCCGATCGATTATGCTTACTATGTCACCTTTATTTATGTATTTATTTATGTATTTATTAACTTATTTAGTACTTATTTATTTATTTATTTATTCAAAAATGTCTTTTTCTGTGTCTGTATTCTCACCCTCTTGCTACTTGACAGTGACATCTCCCAAATAAGTAATAAATACAGTTATCTAATCTAATCTATTTTTTTAAAGATAACTTTTGTAGCCCGCCAAACTATTAGAAAGTATACTATACATGACTTTTCATCTTAAAGACTGAAGATGTAGTCATGTATTATATTTACAAGGTGTAAAAAGAAAACTTTACTTACCACAGCAGGTTTGCTGGAATGGGCTGCACCTAACAAGGCCAAACTGTGGTAGAAATGGTACTTGTTGGCTGTTTCAAATAGCTGTAAAACACATATTTAAACGATATTTTAGATTAATCGTGCTTTCTCGATACTAAAGGGTCATTAAATCATACCACTCTCTGGTAATCATCAGGGTCGCTGTGTTTAAAACCTGCCAAATGAAGTCACAACGACAGAAATTAAGCTGCGTGTTAGTTTTAAAAGATTATTTAGGGGAAAATATTTCAAAAGCAGTGAATAGAATATGATATAAAATAAATACCATGTGCTCCGTAGGCACCGAGAGCAACCGCCGAAGCCCCAGAGAGAGCAGCTAGCCGCCGGACAACAACAGCGGTCATGGTAGCTTAGCATGTAGCTACAAACAACCGGAAGTCAACAAAGCTGCTCGTCTTCTTCTGTAGTTTTATTGCAATTGCGAACATTACTGCCACCTCTTGGACTGAAGTGTAACAAGCCGTCATATATAAACTACTAAACTAGTAAGCTTCCTTTTGTAACATAATTTAGGCCTTCATGTTGTTGTTTTATATCGAAAATATTTCATTAGTTATAAAAATTATTATTTGTGTTAGTTTTTTGACTTTTAATCCATGTTTTTTGTTTATTCTTCAATTATGTTGTTGTAATTTTCATACGCGGTTTGCAAGATTTTTTGTTACTTCATTGCCTTGTTTTGTTTGAATAATTGTTTTTTTGTTTTAAAAAGAAACATTATTTAGAGAAGAGGATATTATCTTAAAATATTGATTACATTTTTTTCTCTGGCACGACTATGTGGACATTTACGTGTATCGCATGTAAGAATGAGTATTTGCGATTTTTTAAAATGCAGCATTTTTGTTATTGTGTTATTTAATTAAAAAAATATAGAATCCACCCTACTGCCTGTAAAAATAATAATCATAATATAAAAATAAACACAATTAATTAAACTGGTGCAACATGCAGTCAGTGAAAAAAATATTGTATTCACTTGAATTTATATCTTATATTAAAGATGTAAGCGCCCTTGAAATGTATTTGTTTGGGACAGATACATTTAAACACCAAAAAAATATCTTGCCATGATTATTTTAATCAGCCATCTTCAATATGGAAGAGCATTAAATATATAAACAATATTTTGAGCAATAATACAAATACAACATTCACAAGGATGCAATAATTTACATATTATGTCTTATAAACTTTCTTTTATGGCTATTTTACCATCATTCATGTATTTCATGCTAATACTCAGCAAAAGACAGCCATTTTACAAATTAATTTTCACAAATTAAAGAAATGAAAAACAATTTCACTGCAACAGCCACGTTTAATTTTGATTTACTTCCTCAAACATAAAAATAATAATTAAAATCTGAACCGTAGCAGCATTAAAATAACAACATTTGGACTATAAGTCACATAAGGAATAAACAAAAAAAAACAACAACATATAAGTCTCAAAGTCACAATGCAAAGTAACAATAGTAAACAAGCTTAGTAGAGATATCTCAGATAAACTCAGCTGAAAATTAAATAAATAAATAAATAAATAAATACCACCTGTGATGATTTTTCTCTAGATTAAAAAATTGTACTACCTATTAAAACCACGAATTTGGAGGTGGAAATTGTGAGTCAGGGTGCATCTTATACGAGAAAAATTGTCAAATTCAACAATTTTAAGGCAATTTTAAAGGTAAGACTTACATGCGGAGGCAGCTAACATGTGAGAAAATATGGTATATAAGTCGCACTTGAGTATTTGTCGCAGGCCAAACCATGAAAAATGAAGTTGGACTTATAGTCCGGAAAAAATGGCAACTTGGTTGATTGTCACATTTATACTCGTGAAAATTAATAAAATCATCATTCGAACCAAAATAATCAGCATGACAGACTAAAATGTTTATTGGTCACCATTTTCCATCCGAACACACACGTGTCTCTTAACCTGATATTTCCAAGACAATCTTTCACCACAAACTGAGCAGGAGAAAGGTTTCTCACCAGTGTGGGTTCTTGTGTTTGGAGAAGATTTGACCGCAAAATGAGCATGAAAACGGTTTCTCACCACTGTGGGTTCTCGTATGTTCCGTCAAGTGCTCCTTCTGAGCGAATCTTTGGCCACACAGTGAGCAAGTGAAAGGTTTCTCACCGGTATGGGTCCTCGTGTGTTTTGTTAAATCTGAATTGGCAGGGAATCCTTCCCCACCCACGGAGCAGGAGAACGGTTTCTCGTCCGTGTGGGTTCTTTGGTGGATTTTTTAGGAGTTCTTGTGCGCAAATCTCTGGCTGCAGACCGAGCAGGCATAAGGTTTCGCCCCAGTATGCGTTCTGGTGTGGATCCACAATTTAGCCTTCTCGGCAAATCGTTGGCCACAAACCAAGCAGAAAAAGGGTTCCTCCCCAGTGTGTGTTCTCGTGTGCTGTGTCAAGTTCTGCTTGGAAGTCATTTTCTTACTGCAAACCGAGCAGGAAAAAGGTTTCTCACCTGTGTGAGTTCGGGTGTGGTGGGTTAGGTTTTGCTTGGAAGACAATTTCTACCCACAAATGGAGCAGGGAAAACGTTTCTCTCCGGCGTGGCTCCTCAAGTGCCTCTTCAAGTTGGACTTCTTCCCGTAGGTTTTCCCGCACTGTGAGCATTTATGGTCCGCGGCATTATGAACTTCGTCTTCGTCATCGGTGTCCAACGACGTAGCGGCGTTGCTATCCGTTAGCGGAGCAATGAGCTTGCGCGCTCCCGTTGAACAGCTGCTGGCCTCGCTCAGAGCTCCGTCTTCGCTTTTTCAAAGGATCAAAAGTGCACGTGAGGATGTCCATCTCTTCTTCTTTAACATTGGGGGGGGGGGTCTCCTTCCTTTTTGAGGGGATTCTGCACCCCCTTAATGTGGGGGTTCCCAACTGTAATTAAATTCCTGCTCCTCTTTAACGGGTTTAAACTTTCCCTAGAGAAATGTAATCATGTACAAAATTCTTCGCTGATTACAGTTTTTATTCATGTTAATCCGTCTTTTCAAATGAAAACAGAGTAAACAGGACAACAGTATGGTTTCTCAATATTATATATTTTTTAAAAGACATTGTCATTGTAATACATCATCTGAAAACAAGTGCTATTTTAATAAACACCATTTTGATGATCGCCAATTGGTGAAAAAAAGTCACCAATGCACCAACTGAAAGATTATTTAACTTTATACAAAACGACAGTGATTAATATTAAGTATACACTCGTCAGAATAAAATCCCTAGTAAATTAATTATTAATCAGTAACAGAGAATAGATAACGCGACTGAACTTGGAATTTTTATCGTAAACGGAATTTTCATCAACAAATTATATAGTTTTCCTGGGCGTCACGTGGTGGTCAATTGACCACTTTCTCCTTCTCTTTCAATTGCTATGGTTTGGATGTGTACTACAAGTACTTTGGACTAGAACTAATCGCCTTGTTTGTCCGCTTATGTCGCAGTTATGCCAGGCTAAACTAAGCTAGGCTAAGCTAGGTTTCAGCCTTCGTTCATAAAATTCGAAAGGAAATGGAACAAATAAATGCTCTGTTCCGATACTTTTGGTGGATTCTTTCATGAGGCTAAGAAGAAATAAAAAGCGAGAAATAAAAAGCATATTGCCTTAAAACCCCGTAAAAATTCAAACACTTCCAAAACTATCGTATTGATTTGACAGAAACCCCGTGTCGCCGCTAGGTGGCAGCATTACGCCCAACTGCCGGAAATACAAGAGAAAAAGACTCACAGCCTTTTGGATCCGCGTTTTTGTTATTATATTCCTCATTTTTAGTCACTTAAATCTACCATATTGAAGTTTAAATTAGTCCTTTCCTTTTGTTTCATGTTTTATTTTGAAGCATAACTAAAAAAAAAGTACGATTTAGATCTAAGCAAATAACGCTTCTCTTTTTTGTCACCGTTGAATTTGGAAGGCTCATTTTATTCAACAAAAAGACCCCAAAATTATTTTCACCAAAAAGAGAGCTTTATTGGAAGTACACAAAATATGACAAGATAACTTATAATATGACAAAAGTATAAGGACATTGTACTACTTATTCATTTTGACAAAATTCATTCTTTCACACCATATTTCTACTGTTTCTTAGATCCTTGATTCAATATATCAATTATTTTCATTAAAATGGACTATGTTTGAATAACACTCAATACTTTTATTGGATTTGCAAACAAATTCAATAGACAAATACTGCAATTTTCAAATTTCGTTTTTAACTGTAAAGACATTTTCCATATTATTTACATCACATTATTGATTATTTACTTTTTCAATTTCCTAATTTAGGCTCTAGTATTTTGGATAGAATTGTGAAGTAAATAAAACACTCAATTTTATTATACAGACGATCTCCTACTTACGAACATTCAACTTACGAACAAACGGTACATACGAACATACCTGCAAATTGCGTTGATGTCGAAAAATGTTCATAAGTTCGATTTTGAATTGCTTTTTGTGAGTAGTGCTTTTTTCCGCCGCTAATAACGACGCCTGGCTCTGTGAGAGCTCAGCTCACCCAGCATCTACTACCTTCCTCTGCCCAGTTCGTTGCAATGCAGAAGTGCGTAGCGTATCTCCGGTGTGCAAAGAACCTTTTTCATTTCTATCATTAAATATCCGGTGCATCCATTATTCAATATGGTTGGTGAAAAGCAAAAGGCTTCTAGTGAGGGAGGTACAAGGAAGAGGCAAGCCATTTCCTTTGAAACCAAAGTGGCAATAATATAGAGGCTTGATGCGTGGGAGAAAGTGGTGAGCATTGCACGGGAATACAACTTGAATCGTTTGACCGTCAGTTCCATTTATAAACAGAAAGATCGAGCAGCGGGACCTAAACATTGAACGTTGCACAAAGGTTGCAAATCAATTGAATGATGCCATACAGTGCTACCGCATCATTTATGATGAAAAAAAAGAAGATAGCTTCTAGATAGCTTCTTTTGGCCAGTTTCTAGTAAATCTCTCTAATGTATGTATTCTCTCCATTTTATTAAATGATTTTTTTTTTCAGTACAAACCAATACTAGTTACTTATACAAGCCTTAAACATACAAATGCACTTATATAAACCCTCAATATACGTATATAGACATTAAACATGAATTATAATGCAAAATATAGCACTGAATCAACTTCAATTTGAAGAATTTCAACTTATGAACACTTTCAACTTATGTACACTTTCAACTTATGAACACTTTCAACTTATGAACACTTTCAACTTATGAACAAGCGCTCGGAACCTAACTACTTCGTAAGTAGAGGAGCGTCTGTACAGTAATACCTTGACATACAAGTGTTCCAACATACGAGAAAAATTTGAGATATGAGCCTACCAGATGGTTCCCAAATGAGTCGGTAGTAAATTAGAACAAATTTGATGTTTTTTTTAGGATGGAAATGGCTTAATTTATATTTTGTTCATTTCTATGGGAAGAATTGACTTGAGATACGAGTCAATTGACATAGTAGCTCAATCCCGCAATGAACTAGTATTTTAAGGTAATACTGTATTTGAAGTGTGGATTGTTATTACACATTAAAAAGTGTAAACATGATTTTCAGAATGCAAAATATTATTATACTTTGATTACAATGATCTTGCATACAGAATTTGATAAAGCAAGCAAAGCCGTCCTTGGTTATTGCTTGTCACAACACATTTGCATCTTTTAAGTCGATCCTTACGACTAAATCACTGGCAAGAAGCTGAGCAGGAAAAGGGTTTCTGACCGATGTGGGCAATTGTGTTTTTAAGATATTCCTGCCAAAAATTGAGCAAAAAAGGGCTTTTCTCATGTGAGGGTTGTTGAGTCTTCTTTTTAGGTTCACTTATGTGAAAATGTTGGAACATTAACAGCGCCTGGAAAATGTTTTTGAATTGCGTAGCTTTTAAATTGGGCTGTTGTAGCGCATCTGTGTTCACAGACTGAGCAGGAGAACATTGTTCTCCAGTGTGGGTTAATAAGTATTCTTCTAGGCTTCTCTTTCGGGAAAATGTCCGACCACAAACTGAGCAGGAAAATGGCTTTTTACCTGTGTGTATGCTTGTGTGCCCTTTTAAGCTTTGCTGTTGAGAAAATGATTTACTACAAACTGAACGCGAAAATGGCTTTTCACCAGTGTGGGTTCTTAGATGGGCTTTTAAGCTTTCCCTGTGTATGAATCATCGACCACAAATTAGGCACGAAAATGTTTTTTCACCAGTGTGGGTTACTACGTGTCTTTTTAAGTTTCCCTTCTCTGTGAATCTTTGACCACAAACTGAACATGAAAATGGTTTTTCACCTGTGTGGGTTATTACGTGTTTTTTAAGCTTCCCTTCTGTGTGAATCCTTGACCACAAACTGAACATGAAAATGGTTTTTCACCAGTGTGGGTTCTTGCATGGCTAATTAATGTTGCCTTCACTCTGAATCTTTGACCACAAGCTGAACATGAAAAAGGTTTTTCACCAGTGTGGGTTATTACGTGTTTTTTTAAGCTTCCCTTCTCTGTGAATGATTTACCACAAACTGAACACAAAAATGGTTTTTCACCTGTGTGGGTTCTTGTGTGGGTTTTTAAGTTTCCCTTCTGTGTGAATCTTTGACCACAAACTGAACACGAAAAAGGTTTTTCACCAGTGTGGGTTATTACGTGTTTTTTTAAGCTTCCCTTCTCTGTGAATGATTTACCACAAACTGAACACAAAAATGGTTTTTCACCTGTGTGGGTTCTTGTGTGAGCTTTTAAGTTTCCCTTGTCTCTGAATCCTTGACCACAAACTGAACACGAAAATGGTTTTTCACCAGTGTGGGTTCTTGTGTGGTTTTTTAAGCTTGCCTTCACTGTGAATCTTTGACCACAAGCTGAACATGAAAATGGTTTTTCACCTGTGTGTGTTCTTGTGTGCTGTTTTAAGTTTTCTTTAGTAGAAAAGGCTTTACTGCAAACTGAACACAAAAATGGTTTTTCACCAGTGTGGGTTACTACGTGTCTTTTTAAGTTTCCCTTCTCTGTGAATCTTTCACCACAAACTGAACATGAAAATGAGTTTTCACCAGTGTGTGATCTTACATGAATATTTAAGCTTCCCTTCTCTGTGAATCTTTCACCACAAACTGAACATGAAAATGTTTTTTCACCTGTGTGGGTTCTTGCGTGGGTTTTTAAGCTTCCCTTCTGTGTGAATCGGTGACCACAAACTGAACACGAAAATGGTTTTTCACCAGTGTGGGTTATTAAGTGTTTTTTTAAGCTTCCCTTCTGTGTGAATCCTTGACCACAAACTGAACATGAAAATGGTTTTTCCCCTGTGTGGGTTCTTGTGTGGGTTTTTAAGTTGCCTTTTTTATAAAAGGCTTTACTGCAAACTGAACACGAAAATGGTTTTTCACCTGTGTGTGTTCTTGCATGGCTAATTAATCTTGCCTTCACTGTGAATCTTTGACCACAAACTGAACATGAAAATGGTTTTTCACCCGTGTGGGTTCTTGTGTGTATTTTCAAGGAAGACTTTCTCCCAAAGGTTTTCCCACACTGAAAGCATTTGCAGAGTTTGTCACCACTGGGATTTTTCATATCTTCATCATCATCATCATCAACATCATCATGATCATCAAGCAACTTGTTGCCATCTGATAAAGGAGAAATTACATTTTCTGCTCGCCATCCTTCTGTTGAGCTGCCGTTCAGAAGCTCCACCCCTCTGTTGGCCACGCCCATATCGTCTTCACTCTTGAAAGATTCCCCAGTTGAACATTTAACACATTCGTTTTTGATTGGAGATTGGTCTTCTCTTTTGCACTGTTGAGGGAACTCTGGCTTCTCTTTAATTTGGGGCCATGCTGAGGCGTTTGCAGGCTCCGCCCCTTCACTGGCCAAGCCCAGATAATCCCTTTTCACGGACTCACCTGGTGACCAGGTGAAATGATCTTCCTCCTTTTTGATTGGAAGTTGCTCTTCTATTTGTTTTAGAGGGAACTCTGGCTCCTCCTCTTTAATTGGGGGCCCTGTTTTGGTGTTTGCAGGCTCCGCCCCTCCACTGGCAACACCCAGAACATCTTTCTTCTTCAGTAACTCACCAAGTGAACAGGTGAAATCATCTTCCTCCCTTTTGATTGAAAGTTGCTCGTCTCCCATTTGTTGCTGAGAGAACTGTAGCTTCTCCTCTTTGATTTGGGGGAGCTCAACTTCCCCTTCAAGGTCAACAGACTCTTGCCCATCAGCACTAAGATCATTTCCGAAACCTGCGAGGACACAAACATAATTGATTAACTATTTTCTAATTATAAAATGCCTGAATTTCTTGTTCCCAGAAATGAAACCAAACGGAAGAGGGCGCCATACATTCATTTTGTCTCAATGCTGTACTTACTACTGTATTATTTTCTTCAACAGCAACACGAGTTGAAAACAGTTTATGGGTGCATTTTTCAAAGTAAGGCACTATTAGTCAGAAAAGTTTCTTCACTGGTGATGTATCTCCTTAAAATTAGTCAAATCTTTTTTGGAGCCCTTTCATTGTAAACATTCTCTTTTATGTTTTAGATTTTAATTTAATAAAAATGCTTTCACCAAAGGGGAGACATTAAAAAAGGATTAACTTGTATTAAGTAGCAGGTCTGTTATTATTTGGAGGATTAATGAGATTGAAATAGAGGTAAAGTCTGATTGGACACTTAATTTCCCTTAGGTACGAGTGTGAGCATGAATGGTTGTTTTTCTCCTCGTGCTCTGCGATTGGCTGGGCACCGATTCAAGGTGTTCCTCGCCTCTGGCCTGAAGGCAGCCGGGATAGGCTCATGCACCCCCATAACAAGATTTAGCATATCAGAAAATGAATGAATGAATGAAGGGATCAAAAACAGTGGGAGAAGACCAACGTAGCCTCAGCAGCAAATCTCGACTGGTTGGATGGTGCATTTCCAGACAATTTTCTGGCACTTGGCTGCCAGATTCAAGTATTCGGCCTTCTTGCCTTCGAAGGTGGTGTCGATCCCCTCCTCTGATGGTACGGGTAGTTCTATGAAGTGAAGCGCTTTTGCCTTAGAGGACCATACCTCAATGTCTGTGCGGATTGATGCAGTGAATATCTCTAAGGATAGTTTATATTCTATTTATTTATAAGCTGCATTTGAATTTTAGCATTAAATGTAGAACTACTTTCGCAGGCCGCACCACGGAGTGGTAGTGGGCCAGGCTTGGCCTTCGGGCCGCAACTTTGAGATCATTGTTTGATCGCTGCTCTCGTTGTTTAGTTCATCTTTATTTTTTTCCAAGATGGCGCCTTTCACACCGGCTGCCGGTAGAGGTACCTCTGCCCACTCATGTCTTTCAGGTTTTACAGCCCTTCTATCTTTTTTCATGACATTTTAATATTTCTTAATACATTCCTTTTTACTTTAATGTTTTTACAACTTTCCTTGTTATGTTAGCCTGGCTTCTTTCTGCTACTTATTTTTTGGAACCATTCAGCCATGCCTACGCTCTCATTCACATGGGACTAGCTGTTACAATACACAGCAAAAGGAGCAACACTTCAATACCGGTGGATATTCGGCGCAGGACAAAAGTGGCGGGAGAAGAAGCAACACCTGTGACCAATCATTCCATCATGGGCTTCATAATTACCAGGCCAGAAACGGAGTCGAGGAGTTCTACTCTCCTACTCTTGTCTTCAGCTCCACACTTCTGAGGAACTGTGTGGATAAGCTTGGAAGAGTGACTCTGCATATTCTCTACCTCGGTCACAGGTTGCAAAAGTTCCCCATCTTGTGGAAGACTTCCTGTGTGTTGTTCCAAAAAAGACTGCGCTACAATGGTAAACAGCCTCTCATGTCATAGCCACCTGGCTTGATCGCATCTCGACATTTTGATCATATCGCGGGCGGACTATTCGATCTAAATTTTCATCGTACCACGAGCATGTCGTAGGTTGAGGTACCACTGTACAAGAATATTTCATGTTCAGAACAATACATCATGGTGGGCAGCAATGTTTTATGTGAATACAAGGTTACTTTAAAGTTACAGAACACATACCTGTCAACCTCTGCCGTTAACTGCCCTTATAAATGATTATGATTCCCCGTACAAACCCCCCAAAAACCGTACAAACACCGTACGACGTGTTTACGCGCGGTAACTCGTTTTTTACTATGTGGCTCCTTCATGCTTGCTTCCACGATATTTACTCCATGTATATCTACGCATGTGCATGTCATCCTTTACCGATATTGCCGTACACACCTCTAAAACAATACATACGATTGAGGATAATTTTTGCTGGTATACCGTGACAATAGTAACGGTCGATGACAGTAGCGTCGTTGGCTACCAGCCTACGAAACTATCTGGATTTCAGCCAAAACGGTCTCGTTGAGATCGGTTATCATAAATATTGGCGATATTTTTTATTCCCCCGTACAAAAGTCGGTGTACGGCGTACATGATTTGAAATGGTAAGAAAACGTATAACATACGTATAAAACTTACAAATTGACAGGTATGAGAACAGTAATCTAAAGGAAGATGTTGCAGATTAAAGGCATGAATATTGAGCAGCTGGCGACATCTAGTGGTTTATTATTGTAGCACGTTCTCAGTTCGACTAATAATGCTAAGCGCTGTCGTGCTGCGATTCATTCAATAAAGTCACGATCAGAAACAACATTGCCACCCTGTTAAATATTTCATTAGGAAATATTAATTGTGTAACATAAAGTACATATTGGTCTATTATGCAATAATGCTCGTCTAAAGTGAACGTACCTTCGAGTTTGTGAAGAACAACTTTAACTTGCATCATTTTGCAAACAATAGAATGTTGATGACATGAGAGATCCTCTTGCACGCTATTAAGTTCCATCTGAAACTTTGCAGCAACCGGCGTCGTTCTCGCAAGCATTTTTTTACACTTTTTGTCTTCGCTTGACGACGTACTGATGCAGACGACGTGTTCCTTTGTTAGCCGCCAGCTAGGCTAGGCTAAAGTACGACTCCCAAAACGCATAGAAGAAAAACGGACTGGCCTCCGATTGCACAAACTATTTAATTTTGAGCGTGTTGTCTAAGTTTAGTTTCATTTAAGTTCAATCAAATTGAGGAGAAACAAGAGGCGCACAAACAAAAAGTTAAAATCCTAGCCATGCAGAAATGAACACCCCACCCCTTCTTTCTCTTTATGTTTTCCGGTTAGAGGCAGCCAACGTACTGCAGCATTATCGCCCTCTACTGTCTCAGTACCTCACGCCAGGTTCTCAATTCAGATTTTAAACAGAGGGGGTGATAATGTTAAATTTGGTCTCCTAATGCCACAGCGTGAAGAGAGCAGCTCGAAGTCCAGGTCGAGTCTAGCTAGCCGTGACACTAAATCGAAAAGCTACATTTTGAGAAAAAGTTAGGTAATTTTAAGAACATTTGTTTTAAATAATACATTGTGTTTAATCTTATTGCAAGTAACAAATTACATGTTTCAATATTTAAATATAAGGGTGTTTAAGGTTCATTTACAATTAATGCATGCGCCACTTAAAAGGCCAAAGGTAGTGTGGCCGAGCGGTCTAAGGCGCTGGATTTAGGCTCAGTCTCTCAGGAGGCGTGGGTTCAAATCCCACCACTGCCAATAATTCATGCACTGAATACTTATAATTTTTTCTTAGTGCTTATGGCTCTTCACTAACCTGGAAGACAAAATATGAAACCATGGGTGAGAAAGCGGAGTCCCGAACTCACTATTATGAGTGTTGTTTTTGCACACCACCGTGCCACTGACGGTGCCTCAAGCTTTGCGTTAATCATTATGAATTTTTTATAAGACCCAGTTTTGCATATCAAAAGTGTAACGATGTTAAAGAATTCAGAGATTTTTGTGTTTTAAAAGTAGGAATATTAAATTAAATGCACACAATTTCACCTGTGCGGCTTAGTGTCATGAGTGGTTAGTGTGTTGGCTTCACAGCACTGGGGTCGTGGGTTCAAAGCCAGGTCATGTCCATCTGTGTGGAGTTTGCATGTTCTCCCTGTGCCTGCGTGGGTTTCCTCTGGGTTACTCTGGTTACCTCCCACATTCCCAAAACATGCATGGTAGGTTGATTGGACACTCTAAATTGCCCCTGGGTATGGGTGTGTGTGTGTGCGTCATTGTCCGTCTCCTTGTGCCCTGCAATCAGCTGGCCATTGATTCAACACGTCCCCCGCTTCTGGCCCGGAGACAGCTAGGATTGGCTCAAGTATGCAGGGGTTTCATAAGCCTAGAGAGGATAAAGTGGTTCAGAAATGAGATGAGAGATGATAGACATTTTCAGGTATTTTTACTTTTAAATTCTGGATCTAAAGAATACTACAATTTAAGAATATAAATTGTTTATGACTGTCAAAAAGTCTGATATGTTAGTTTCAACCCCACCAACATTTTGCTTGTAACATTCTGCTGAAAGAGATGCCTCCCTAAACAGCCGAGGAGTTACAACTCATTGATTTTTGGGCTGAGCAGACCACTACTGCTGCGGGAACTTGTCTTTTCTTACACAGTACTTGGGATGAAGCTGTATGTAGACTATAGGCAAAGTCAGTCCATTATGAGAATTAAAATTTGGCAATATTTCTTCCATTTCTAAAGCAATACTCGCAATAATTGGCAGTTATTTTTTATTTTATAAGTGGAAATAACACATCAAATTTCAATTAGATTGGTAGCATGGTTTAGAAAATCCCCTATTCACTCAACGTTAAATAATAGTCAATAAATTCCTATTCACCTAATGTTAAAATCTATCAATTGCATGCTAATTGGGTAAACATGAACATTTTTTAAGTGTCCATCTGATCTTTATCAAATTTGGTGGGAAGTTAACCTCTTATAAAATAAATAATAACTGTCACAAATTGTGAGTATTTGTTAAGATTTATTGAAATTACAGTGATCCCTCGCTTATCGCGGTTAATGGGGACACCCTCAACATAACGCCTCTCTGCTGCTCCGTCTGCAGAGGCTGCATCTCCATGCAACGACACATTCTTTAGTCCGACTCGCCGCTTAAATCTCTCAAGCCAGCCCTTGCTGGCAGCGAAAGCCGTACGTGGTCGATGGTTAGTCTGGCTTGAGGCACCGGGCAGAGGATCACCTTCGTCGTCGTCACCGTCCTCTTCTTCCTCGTCTAGAACGTTGTCGTCGTCGTCACCACCCTCAGGCACCATAGCATCAAACAAAGATTTAGCCTTACTTCGGATTAAGTTTCCGTCCAGGCTGATTTGCTTCGCGCAACAATCACGGATCCAAATAACCAGTGCATGGAGAGCGTTTGGGAGGCATCACGAAGGGCTTCACAAAACTTTTACGCTTAACTTGGCGAGAAGCGTACTGTATAGCACGAGATAAGCGTGGACTGAGAATGGGCATCGGGAGAAGCTTGGGCTTCCGTGGTGAATGGGCCAATGGGGAGTCGAGTATATTCAGTGAGCATTCAGATGGCCAATCAGCTTGCGTTTTTGCCGTGATGCTTCCGTGATGCCCCGTGATGCTTTGCGCATACGTGCATTCTTTGTGTTTTAAAATTTTGTAAAATTATGCAATTACTAATTCCAATTGAATATTTTGTTTCCACATCTTGTAAAATTATCTCATTTATAATTTTAATATAATATCTTTAATTTTTTTTTCCCAGAAAAAAATCCGCAAAGCTCTGCGTCCGCGTTAACTGAGGCGCGAAGTAGCGGGGGAACACTGTATCTTATGAGAGTAGTTTTTTTACATTCAGGGAGGACGGGGTTGGTTGCCACAAGGGTTGGATTTGCCTACATATTTATGGAATAGATGAGCGTTTGTTTTCCTCCGTCTGCCATTGTGGGTGGAGTTTACGATTTTATGATCTATTGTGGTTTTTCAAAGGTTTTCTTGTGTTTGCAGTTGTTTAAATGTATAGATACCATCTAATCTGTTTAGTTAATCTGATACGATTCATGTCAGAAACTGTATTGTAAAATAAGTTCAATATTAACATTTCGATTTTAAAAAGGGGCCTATATTTATTGCTTGACATATGTGCAATTATCTTTGTTATATGATTTACGATTTCTGCTGCTAAATCTCTGACGCCAAAACTTGGGGGTTATGCTTCTAAGTAGTGTGTTCATAAATTGCTTTGTTGTGATTTGGAAAAAAGAATCATTTTTAAATGTGAAATTACCCATCACATTCAAATTTAATATTGTCGCGTATATTTTCATAGATGAACTTAGTGGATGAACTTAATACAGTTGAACTTCGGTTATCGCAGTTAATGGGGACGGAGACCACCCGCGAAAACTGAAAATCCGCGAGGTAGCGGCGCCCCTTCAAAAATGCTTAAAAAAGCACCACCAAACTATATGCTGTTCATTCAGGTGTTTTATTCCACATCAGAATGCAGGTGCCATGTTGATGCATACAAACAAATCAAATACAGTTTAGTAAAAAAAACTGTAAAATATGTTGTCTGTTTACAATAACAATTGAGGGTCTAGAACACTGTTCTTCCAAACAATTTACTTACAAACAACTAATTATCGTTATTCAGCTTTCAAAAACAAGCAAACACTACAATTAGCTAACACAATTAGCTAACATAGTAGTCCGCATGGAGGATCTTCTGCTGTTTTTTGCACGTAAGAAACATCGTTATTGGGAGTTTTTTTTGGTCGACGAAGATGCGCCTATGAACAGCCATGACGTTATCAATACGATTGCTAAATTCGACCGCTCTTACCATGTTATCATCAATTTCTTTGGCCCTTTTTTGGAGGTCTTTGGCAACATTGAAGAGGTCCTGTAAATTATTCAATGTAAGGCCACCTTTGTCAGCTTCGTCAGTAGTAGACTCGTCTTCCTCCTCACTCGCCGATTTGGTCATTACCTGTAGGTCCTCCTCTGTCAGTGGGTTTAGGGGCAGTCGATGAGATTTGTAATTTCATCAGCTGTCATATCCGAAAAGCCTTCAGTCTGCACCAACCGAGCCAGCCTGACAGCCTTATCAACGGCAGAGTGATGGATTTCGTTAGGCTTGAAACCCTCATAGTCTTGAGTGATTTTGTATGGCCACAATTTCTTCCAGCTGGAGATGAGTGTCTGTTCTTTCAGGTCCCTTAGGGCATTCTGAATATTAGTCAGACACGTAGCTATGTTGTAGTCCTTCCAATAAGATTTGATGCTGAAGGTCTCGTCGGGCTCTTCAATGGAGGACGTTAGACCCTCCATTGTCAACCAGATTCTCTGGCTACGCTCGCGTAGCTATTTCATGCTCTCAACCTATCCAATAAACTCACTTTTTCGTTAATTGTTAACATATTTCGCTTTTTCTTCGATTCCATAGATGCACCAAGGGATAAAGAGCGTTTGGGAGGCATCACTAAGGGCTTCACAAAACTTTTACACTTAAGTTGGAGAAGATAAGCGTGGACTGAGAATGGGCATCGGGAGAAGCTCGGGCCACTGTAGTGAATGGGCCAATGGGGAGTCGAGTAGTTCAGTGAGTATTCAGATGGCCAATCAGCGTTCGTTTATGCCCGTGATGCTTTGCCCATACGTGCATTCTTTGATTTAAAATGTTGTAAAATGATGCAATTACTAATTCTAATTGAATATTTGTTTTCAAATTTTGTAAAATAATGTAATTTCTAATTTTAAATTAATATTTTTCATTATTTATTTATTTTTACATTTAAAAAAAACAACCTCAAAGCTCTGAAGCCGCGATGGATGAACCGCGAAGTAGCGAGATCCCAATATAATTTCATGAGTCCATCATCCAAACTGCATGCTTCTACTTGATCTGGATCAGCTTCAGAAGATATATCCCATATGGTCTAGCGGTCAGGATTCCTGGTTTTCACCCAGATGGCCCGGGTTCGACTCTAGGTATGGGAAACCTCGTGCTATGTGGATGGATTGAGAACTTTTGACTTTCTATAATTTCCAGAAACAAATCCCACAAGCCTTTCCCACTTCTAGCCGAGTAGATGTGTATTGCAAATGATGTGGTAATTGAATGAGTCTGTCATCAAAGGTTCATACTTCTTATGAAATATCCCATATGGTCTAGGGGTCAGGATTCCTAGTTTTCACCTAGCAAGGCCGGGTTCAACTCCTAGTATGGGAAACTTTGAATTAGATGTCTGGAATCAGAAATATTGGACCTCTATACCTTCCGGAAACGAACTCCAATTTTTCGCCATAAGGCGAAATAGAACAAACATCTAAAACTAATGACAACTTACAGGGTCGGGAGACTCGAATTGAGGAGGTAAATGAGCAGATCAGTAACCGACTGTTAAAACTGGAGAAGGAGAACCAAAGTCTTCTCCAGACTCTCGAAGAGCTCAGAGCGGTCCATATTCACAATCGCATGCAGTCCCACAAACATACTCACTACAGTGAAAAGGATGATGCCCAACAGTCCCTTTTGTGTAGTGGCTGGAAGTTATTGATAAAGGAAAACATGCCATTTACACAGCTAGTGAAACAGCAGATATTTAATACCTTGCCGTCTGGAGTATTCATGAGCATCAGCTCACAGAAGAGGATGTGAGGCGACAAGTTCGCAAGACTGTTCAGAATAACCAACAGGTAGAGAGACATTTGGAATGTAATGATGTCATCTTTTGTGGGGGAGAGTGTGACATGCTAAAGTGTTTAAGTTATTAATTATTGCATGTTGGGGATTAAAACTAGTTTTGGATTGGATGTTTATCAGTGTTCCATTATTGATTCCTTGATCCAAATAGCAAGAGTGACATGGTAAAGCCTGAACCGGTATTTGATTATTGATGTCTAGGTGCATATAGCTTGGCAAACACAGGAGATGTTCCTCATTACAGTAAAACTTGGATTGAGGACAACAACTAATCACTGTGTAATTATTTCTCAGTGTTTCGAGCAATAAAAAATGCATGGGTGTAACAATTCCAATGATTACAAATCTATAATTTCTTAATTATATTTAATTCCTTGCATTGTTGGTCATTTGCTTCAAATATTGCCCATGAAAAGTGACAGCTGATTACATCAACATTAAGTAAAAAGTAAATTCTAGATTTGTATCCCTATAGAGCAGATTTTTCCGCAGTATCAAAGTAATAAACAAAGACAAGTAGACTCTAGACTTGGCAAATAATGTGTCGACTGCGGGGGAAGCGCTTTGTTGCGGCGGCTGCTGATTATATTGGAATGAAACATGTGGGCCGTGGGGCGGCCGATTTGTACAAGCGACTAAAATATTTTTTGGGCCCCTTCCATGAAGACGTTACAATAATTGGCCTTGGGGGTCCTAAAGCAAAAATGGTGTTTGCTATGATATTGTTGTGCTTGCAGTATATTTTTGATTATGGGGTCTTGGCAAAATATTGTGATATAGTTGGATATCGGATGAGGAATTAATTTAGCTTATTAATGAAAGTCCTCTCTAAAATGTGTGATATACAGGGAAAAAAGAGATGACATTTCAATTCATTTGGGACCTTGCTGGGGAGGAATAAAAGACTAAACAAAACAAAAAGATAAGAACGCTGATTTCGCAGCGAGCGTCAAGGTCACAGGTAGCGGCTAAAGCATTTCATAATAAGAGCAAAACACGGTCTGCAAGAAATGCAGGGATATGCGAATGCTTTCACATTCATTTTTCGAGTTTTAAACAGAAATGTATATTAAGATGATAGAAAATCTGTTTAGTAAAAGGTTGATTTGGTAAAAGATTTGGATTTGGGAATTCAGCAAAATGGCCATTTTTGAGCAATTGTGGGTTTCAAAGGGCTCCTAATTAAAAAAAACTAGCTTTTGGAGGATAAAAGAATATTAATACTATTTTTGAATGGTTGGATTGTTCAAAATACTTTAACGTAGGGGTTTGGCTGGCTAAACGAAAAGAAAAAGATGCAAAAATGTATATTATGGTATATTGGTGACCATTTTTAGGTCTTTTATTAAACATTGAAAATTGTAATTAGGAAATGCCTAGCAAGAGGTTGATTTCTCGGATTTAATTGTTGTAGATTTTTATTGTGGTAACAGAGAGCTATATGAAATGACTCTTATCTTAAGTAAACATCGTATCAGGTGATTTGCAAGGTATATCTTAGGTATTGAGAGTTATTTGGTTGTTAATAATATCAAACAGCGAATTTAACAATGCAATCACAATCGAGCCTGAAAACTTTGAGTGCAGCACAGTAGAGAGTGAGAACATTGGAGAGACCCTTCAATGGTAAGAACATAATCACTTCAACAAACTTCTTGTGTTCACATTTCTTTTTAATGTGGGTTCAAATTACTGTGGTACCTTGAGAAACGACCTTAATGCGTTCAGGGACTGAGCCCGTCGAAATGAACTACCGTATTTTCACGACTATGAGAGTGGTTATCACGTTGGCGTTACAGTTCCGAGGTCATGGGTTCAAAATACACACAAGAACTCATACAGGTGAAAAAACATAGTCAGGACGAATGTACTCAATGGACGTTTTCAACTTTTAGTACTATGCGTGTGATTTTATCTAATACAAGAGTGTTGGAGTGTGGGAGAATTTGGAATTTTGCTGGATGTTCAAGTACTTACATTGAACTCACTGAATTAGTTTACAAAATACAGTCCAAATACAGGCTGGAGACGATGGACAGTGACTTTGAAGGTTTGATTACAGAATATTCTGGGCACAGGTTAACCACGGGCAATGCTGTCGTCCACAAATGCGTCGAGACAGACAACGTTCATTCATTCACCTTTATTCTCTCAAGAGGGTGATATCAAAACTGAACAGGAATGGGATTTTACCCTACTTCATACAGTAAGAAATTTGTTATGAACCAGCGAATAGAAGATAACGACAATGTTGCAAGTCTTCAAGGATAAGCCATTTGTTATGAACTGGCAAATAGAAGATAATGACAATGTTGCAAGTATTCAAGGACACATCTGGCTACAGGACAAAGCTCTACTAAGGAGAAGCTTGAGACTCATGGAGTCATGACTAGAAACAGGCAAAATACATATTTCAACATGAGACCCACTTCATGACCCAGCTATTTGCAAAGCCCCTCTTTTTAGGCAATGAATCGAATATTTGTCCCAATATCAGTGGTGTGCCGTCGGGGCCTTCAAGGCCTTCTCTGCTGGCCTAAGGAATATCTGAATCACAGACCGATGCTAATTATATTTTGCTTATGAAAAAAAATATATATACACACATACCCACATACACAGTCACACCCCACCCCCACGCACGCACGCGCACGCACACGCACACACGCGCACACACACACACACATACATTTGTTAACTGGTAAATCATGCGAAATAAAAGTGATTATTTCGTTTTGCCTGACACGATCAAAATAATTCCACACTGGGGAAAACTTCTCAGAACGAGCCATAATTACGCCAAAGTCCGTCCAACAGACCCACGTACTTTGATACAGTTTATTTCTTTAAACTATTATCACACTTTGGCCAAACGATACATTTCTTGTTCTTGTCACGTGATTCTTTCTTAAAGCTTTACACGCCCCACTAAAGGCTTTCTCTCTTGAGCCATCGGCACAGAGCTGACGCACCAGCGTCGCTCGTTCCATCACTATCTATCAACAAACCTGCTTTAGCTATACCAGCTAGCAGCTATCAAAGAAACAAGTCGCTGACTAGCATATTTATAATCTAGCTTTATTTAGCTAGAAGCTGTCAAAGGAATAAGTCGACGAAGAGGTCGTTTTAGGTTTACTGGCTATTTTAGCTCAGCATAGCTAGCAGCTATGTCGGCAAGAACACAACGGTCAAAGCTCCGGGGGGAACTTTTTGAGGTCAAAAAGGTGCATTCAACTCACGAGCAATCGACGGTTTGCTACATAACGCAAGAAAAAGTTGTTCTTCGTAGACTAGAAGGTGGGTTCACTTTTTTTTTCCATATATTCTCTCAAAGGTATTCAATTCACATGACACTATAGTAGCGTACGTGCGTTTTCAAGAAGTCGCAGTGGCACCATTCGAAGAAAGACGTAATAAATTATTTCTATGTATATGTAACCACTCTAGGAGGGAAATGATGAGTCTCAACACGTGTTAATACTTACCAACGGCATTAAACAGTAGCTTTCCTATTGCATCCTTATCACAAACAATGTATTTTTCAAATTACGCAAAGCGTGAGCGCCCACCAGAGGCGTTCAAGAGTAAATCCTGCTACTCGCCCTCCATTTTTGGCTATTTGCTTGAGGAACATAACACTTATTTACATACTCTAAATTGAAAATTAAAAAATAGAGATGTCATACCTGTCAACCTCGAACCATTTGTGATCTTACCAAATTTTGTTTTCGCCCTTACATATATGTATAAATACATGGAAAATCTTACCACTTTACTTTTTTGTAAAAAATCACGAACAACAAGTAGAAATTCTTGACTTGTAAACAGACCAGAAACAGCTGATCAAATGAAAGTAAACATAAACAAGGGAACAGGAAACGGAAATCACATGGTGAAAGTGTTACAAAACGAAATGTTTATCATGATCTTTTTTTTTTAGCCAATCAGAGGCGCCGGTACATATATCACTTGGCAGACATGCGTTTCCGGGAAGAAACAATGGCGGATGGTGAAAAATGGCTAGAAAGTGCCTTAATTTATTTTTTTTTCTCAAAATCACCGTTTAGCGTACCATTTTCATGTGTACAGCGTACCAATATAAAAATGGGCTTTCAGTTGTACCAATTACGGCGAGAACGTACCAGTTGACAGGTATGAGATGTAGATGTACTAAACAACAACGAGAGCAGCGTTCAAAGAATGGTATCAAAGTTGTGGCCCGATGGCCAAGCGTGGCCCACTACCACTCTGTGGTGCGGTCCGCAAAAGTACCTCATATTTAATGCTGAATTTCAAATGCAGCTTATACATGAATAGAATATTAACTATCATCAGAGATCAGCCAAGTGCCAGAAAATTGTCTGGAAATGCACCATCTACCCAGTTGAGGTTTGCTGTCGAGGCTACGTTGGGCTTCTCCCACTGTTTTTAATCCCAACATTCATTCATTCATTCATTTTATGATATGCCAAATCTTGTATAGGGGTGCTGCCTATCCCAGCTGCCTTTGTGCCAGAGGCGAGGAACACCCTGAATCGGTGGCCAGCCAATCGCAGAGCACGAGGAGCAAAATAACCATTCACGCTCACACTCGTACCTAGGGGCAATGTACAGTGTCCAATCAGACCCTACCTCTATTTCAGTCTCATTAACCCCCCCAAAAAATAGATCCACTACTGAATAAAAGATAATGCTTCTTTTAATGCCTCTCCTTTGGCGAAATCAGTTTAACTATGTTAAAATCTAAAACATAAAAAGGAATGTTTACAATGAAAAGGCTCCCAAAAAGATTTGACAAATTTTAAGGCGCTACATCACCAATGAAAAGGCTCCCAAAGAGATTTGACAAATTTTAAGGCGCTACATCACCAGTGAAGAAACTTTAATGACCAATTGTCCCTCACTTTGAAAAATGCACCTATAAACAGTTTTCAACTCATGTTGCTGTTGATTAAAATACTACAGTAGTTAGTACTGGTCACCGGTCTTTTGGTCACCGGTCTTTTGGTCACCGGTCTTTTGGTCACCGGTCTTTTGGTCACCGGTCTTTTGGTCACTGGTCTTTTGGTGACTGGTCTTTTGGTCACCAGTCTTTTGGTCGCCGGTCTTTTGCTTGCAGTTAGGGTTATGGTTGTCAAATGTACCGTATTTTCATGACTATAAGGCGCACCACATTATAAGCCCTCAATGAATGACATTTTTCCATATATAAGGTGCACAGTATTATAAGGTGCACTGTATTATAAGGCACACTGTATTATAAGGCGCACTGTATTATAAGGCGCACTGTATTATAAGGCGCACTGTATTATAAGGCGCACTGTATTATAAGGCGCACTGTATTATAAGGCGCACTGTATTATAAGGCGCACTGTCTATTTTGGAGTTATTTAAGACTTAAGTGTGCCTTATAGTCGTGAAAATACGGTCATTGCTATTGACTTCCAGGAAAGAAGCACTCACTACACAGTCACCTCTAGAGCCAGTCATTGTTGATGTTTTGGACTTTTTTTGTATAAAATCTTGCAGTGGGGGAGGAGCTAGATGATGGAAGATTTTGTAAACTAAGATGGCATCTGCATATTTAACAGTATTGTTTCAGTTCAGGCGTTTGTGATTTTTTAATATCCGACAGTGGTGGTTTTTCGTTTTTGGTTTTCTGTTTTTTTCATTTATAAGGCGCACTGGATTATAATGCGCGCTGTCTAATTTGGGGAAAATTTAAGACTTTTAAGTGCGCCTTATAGTCGTGAAAATACGGTACTTGGATATTAATCACTAACCTTAACCCTAACGGCAACCAAAAGACCGGCGACCAACGGGACCAAAAGAACTGCGACCAAATGTCCGACTGAGCTACTTTAACTGTTTTTATTTGGATTGGATTGGATAACTTTATTCATCCCGCATTCGGGAAATTTCTTTGTTGCAGTAGCAAGAGGGTGAGGATGCAGAAATAGGAAAGGCATTTTACACAAATAGGTAGTTAATAGTAAGTTAATAAATAAATACATGAATAAACATATAGATAAGTAACCGTGTTGCTGAAATATATATATACATACACATACATATATATAGAAGCACATGTATACTATATGAGAATTCAGTACGTCCTAGCCCACAGCCTTTTTTTGGTTAAAAAGCCTGACAGCTGATGGGAGGAAGGATCTGCGGAAGCGCTCCTTCCTGCAGTGAGGGTACCGCAGTTGTGACAAAATGAATATATGGCGCCCTCTTCCGTTTGGTTTCATTTCTGTGAACAAGAAATTCAGTCATTTTATAATTAGAAAATGGTTAATCAATTATCTTTGTGTCTTTGCAGGTTTCAGAAATGATCTTAGTGCTGATGGGCAGGAGTCTGTTGGCCTTGAAGGGGAAGTTGAGCTCCCCCAAATCAAAGAGGAGGAGCTAGAGTTCCCTCAACAACACTTGAGAGACGAGCAACATCCAATCAAAAGGGAGGAAGATCATTTCACCTGGTCACTTGGTGAGTTCGTGAAGAGGGAAGATGTTCTGGGCGTGGCAAGTGGAGGGGCGGAACCTGCAAACACCAAAACATGGCCCCGAATTAAACAAGAGGAGCAAGAGTTCCCTCAAAAACAAATAGGAGAGCAACTTCCAATCAAAAAGGAGGAAGATCATTTCACCTGGTCACCAAGTGAGTCCGTGAAAAGGGATTATCTGGGTGTGGCCAGCGAAGGGGCAGATTCTGCAAACGCCTCAGCATGGCCCCAAATTAAAGAGAAGCCAGAGTTCCCTCAACAGTGCAAAGGAGAAGACCAACCTCCAATCAAAAACGAATGTGTCAAATGTTCAACTGGGGAATCTTTCAAGAGTGAAGATGATCTGGGCCTGGCCAACAGAGGGGTGGAGCTTCTGAACGGCAGCTCAACAGAAGGATGGCGAGCAGAAAATGTAATTTCTCCTTTATCAGAGGGCAACAAATTGCTTGATGATGATGATGATGAAGATGTTATGAAAAATCCCAGCGGTAACAAACTCTGCAAATGCTTTCAGTGTGGGAAAACCTTTGGGAAAAAGTCTTCTTTGAAAATACACACAAGAACCCACACGGGTGAAAAACCATTTTCATGCTCAGTTTGTGGTCAAAGATTCACACGGGAGGAATACTTAATTAGTCATGCAAGAATACACACAGGTGAAAAACCATTTTCGTGTTCAGTTTGTGGTCAAGGATTCACAAAGAAGGGAAACTTAATTATCCATGCAAGGACACATACTGGTGAAAAA
This sequence comes from Stigmatopora nigra, assembly GCF_051989575.1. Classification (NCBI taxonomy): domain Eukaryota; kingdom Metazoa; phylum Chordata; class Actinopteri; order Syngnathiformes; family Syngnathidae; genus Stigmatopora; species Stigmatopora nigra. The sequence continues at coordinate 5,256,240 of NC_135527.1, read as the reverse complement.
CCATTTTCATGTTCAGTTTGTGGTCGGACATTTGCACGGAAGGATAAATTAGGAAGACACACAACAACCCACACTGGTGAAAAACCATTTTCATGTTCAGTTTGCAGTAAAGCCTTTTCTACAAAAGAAAGCTTAAAAAGGCACACAAGAACCCACACAGGTGAAAAACCATTTTCATGTTCAGTTTGTAGTCAAAGATTCACAGAGAAGGAAAGCTTAAAAAGACACATAAGAACCCACACTGGTGAAAAACCATTTTCATGTTCAGTTTGTGGTCAAAGATTCACATTGAAGGCAAGCTTAAAAAAACACGTAATAACCCACACTGGTGAAAAAACATTTTCGTGTTCAGTTTGTGGTGAAAGATTCACACAGAAGGGAAACTTAATTAGCCATGCAAGTACACACACGGGTGAAAAACCATTTTCATGTTCAGCTTGTGGTCAAAGATTCACAGTGAAGGCAAGCTTAAAAAACCACACAAGAACCCACACTGGTGAAAAACCATTTTCGTGTTCAGTTTGTGGTCAAAGATTCACAGTGAAGGGAAGCTTAAAAAAACACGTACTAACCCACACTGGTGAAAAACCATTTTTGTGTTCAGTTTGCAGTAAAGCCTTTTCTACTAAAGAAAACTTAAAACAGCACACAAGAACCCACACAGGTGAAAAAACATTTTCGTGTTCAGTTTGTGGTGAAAGATTCACACAGAAGGGAAGCTTAAATAGACACGTAATAACCCACACTGGTGAAAAACCATTTTTGTGTTCAGTTTGCAGTAAAGCCTTTTCTACAAAAGGAAACTTAAAAAGGCACACAAGAACCCACACAGGTGAAAAAACATTTTCATGTTCAGTTTGTAGTCAAAGATTCACAGAGAAGGCAAGATTAATTAGCCATGCAAGAACACACACAGGTGAAAAACCATTTTCATGCTCAGTTTGTGGTCAACGATTCACACAGAAGGGAAGCTTAGATTTTCATGCAAGATTACACACTGGTGAAAAAACATTTTCATGCTCAGTTTGTGGTCAAAGATTCACACGGAAGGAATACTTAATTTGTCATGCAAGAACCCACACTGGTGAAAAACCATTTTCGTGTTCAGTTTGTGGTAAAAGATTCACAGTGAAGGGAAGCTTAATTACCCATGCAAGAACACACACAGGTGAAAAACCATTTTCATGTTCAGCTTGTGGTCAAAGATTCACAGTGAAGGCAAGCTTAAAAAAACACACAAGAACCCACACTGGTGAAAAACCATTTTCGTGTTCAGTTTGTGGTGAAAGATTCACACAGAAGGGAATTTTAAATAGACATGTAATAACCCACACTGGTGAAAAAACTTTTTGTGTTCAGTTTGCAGTAAAGCCTTTTCTACTAAAGAAAACTTAAAACGGCACACAAGAACCCACACAGGTAAATAAACATTTTCATGTTCAGTTTGTCGTCAAAGATTCACAGAGAAGAAAAGCTTAAAAAAACATAATAACCCACACTGGTGAAAAAACATTTTCATGTTCAGTTTGTGGTCAAGGATTCACACAGAAGGGAAGCTTAAAAAGACACATAGTAACCCACACTGGTGAAAAAACATTTTCGTGTTCAATTTGTGGTTGACGATTCATACACAGGGAAAGCTTAAAAGCCCACCTAAGAACTCACACTGGTGAAAAATCATGTTCATGCTCAGTTTGTGGTCAAGGATTCAGACACAAGGGAAACTTAAAAGCTCACAAAAAAACCCACACTGGTGAAAAACCTTTTTCGTGTCCAGTTTGTGGTAAATCATTTTCTCAAAAGCAAAACTTAAAAAGGCACACAAGTACACACAGGTAAAAAGCCATTTTCCTGCTCAGTTTGTGGTCGGACATTTTTCCGAAAGAAGCTTAGAAGAACACTTATTAACCCACACTGGAAAACAATGTTTTCCTGCTCAGTCTGTGACCACAGATGCGCTACAACAGCCCAATTAAAAAGCTGCACAATTCAAAAACCTTTTCCAGGTGCTGTTAATGTTCCAACATTTTCACATAAGGGAACCTAAAAGAAGTCTCAACAACCCACACAGGAGAAAAGCACCTTTTTGCTCAATTTGTGGCAGGAATATCTTAAAAACATAACTGCCCACATCGGTCAGAAACCCCTTTCCTGCTCAGCTTCTTGCCGGAGATTTAGTTGTAAGGATTGACTTAAAAGATGCAAATGTGTTGTGACAAGCAATAGCCAAGGACGGCTTAGCTTGTTTTATCAAATTCTGCATGAAAGATCATTGTAATCAAAGTATAATTGTATTTTGCATTCTGAAAATGTTTTTTTTAATTCAAATACAGTAATACATTAAGCTATGAGCTTACAGCGCGATCGAGCTAGTATGTCAATTTACTAATATCTCAAGTCAATGCTTCCCATGGAAATTAACAAAATACAAATCTATCGGTTTCCTTCTGAGAGAAAAAAAAAACTGAATGTAACAACGGTAAAAAAAATCTTAATTGTTAAAAATTTCCACCGACTCACAATCTGGAACCATTTGGTGTGCTCATATCTCAAATATTTCATATCTCAAGGCAAAAATTTGCTCAGAATTTTTCTCGTATCTCAAATTTTATCATATGTTGGAACGCTTGTGTGTCAAGGTATTACTGTATAAGCAAATTGAGTGTTGTTGAAGATTTTATTTACTTCACAATTCTATCCGAATTAGTAGAGCCTAAATTAGGAAATTAGAAAGTAAATAATCAATAATGCGATGTAAATAACATGGAAAATATGTCTTCACAGTAAAAGACATGCCTAAGAAATTTGAAATTTTTTATTTGCTAGGAAATCCAATGAAAAGTTGAGTGATATTCAAACATACATTTTAATGAAAATAATTTATATATTGAATCTAGGATCTAAGAAACATTAGTAAAAATATATTGTGTGAAAGACTATGAATTTGCTCAAAATAAATAGGTGGTACAATGTACTTTTGTCATATTAAAAGATGAATCATGTTTTTAAACTGATTTAACGTGTAATCTTTTTGGAAGTTCCAATAAAGCTCTCTTTTTGATGAAAAATACTTTTTTGGTCTTTTTGATGACAAAATCAGCTTTCCAAATTCAAAGGTGACAAAAAATAGAAACGTTATTTGCTAAGATTTAAAACTAAGAGTAAAATGAATACATTAATTTTAACAATTTGACAAAATAATACGGTAACTTCGATATTCCAAATTCAAAGTAACACTTGGAAGGGGGATAGTTTTCTTCTGCAAAAAAACCTGACTGTTAGTAGCAAAGCATGGTTTTGATTCAATGAGTGGCAGCGAATTGTTTTGATTCAATGACCTCTGGGTTATGGCCCGAGCATGTTTCCCTTGCACTACTCTGCTTCTTCTCACTTCAGGTTTCACAAGCTGACTCAAAACTAATCAACCAAATCAATCGAACAGATATCAAAGGTGCCAGCCAGAGTATTTCTAAAGGTAATGCGATTCAGGCAAAATTGTTATAAAATGGAAAAAAAAACAAGCATAGGACATTTAAATCAAACATAATTGTCCATAATTTAAATACTGCATTTTTGCAATCTATTGAAAAAGTACAGCATAATGAGAAAGCATTGGACCTAAGATCTAAAGTTGCCTGGTTTAACCATGGGCTTCAGCACTCCCTTGGCCTGTATCTAATCAGCTAATAATCTATTTGAGTTCAGTTTACTAGGGACCCTAGAGTCAATATACAGTTCATGTTAATTTTTATTGACCTACTGAAGCGCAAGTATCTTTGGTGAGAGAGCATTTGACTGAAAATCTAAAGGTCCCTGGTTCAACCTTAGGCTTTGGCAGTCTGTTGGATTGTATCAAACCAACCAAAATCAGCCACAACTCAATTTGTGATCAATTGTCCTGTAATCAGTGTGTAAATATGCAGTCTAGGTTGGTTTTTGTTCACCTACGTGAGTCAAAGTAACTCAGATGGGACAGTACTAGCCTGAAGATCTACAGCAGTGGTGGCCAAGTCCGGCTCTCGAGAGCCCTTATCCGGTCTGTTTTCTATAACTTCCTCCACCAACAGACCTGAATCAAATAATCTGGATCCATATTAGAGCTTCTGGATATCTTGCTGATGAGTTGATCATTTGATTCACGTGTGGTAGAGGAGGGTATATGGTGAACAGACTGGATAGGGGCTCTTGAAGACCGGACTTTGCCACCTCCGATCTACAGGTCCCAGAATAAACCCCACAATTTGGCAGTTCATTGGACTGTAAACTCAACTAAAATCACGATCGCGAGTTCTCCTCAGACCAATTGAAGAAGCTTTCTGATAGGTCTGAAAATACAACTTCAGGAGCAGGTTAAGAACGAGTGAGATCAATTTAAATAGGCCGTATTACGTCCGCCTTCATCAGAATTTCAAGGCATTTGGGGGACCTGTTTCAGAAAAATGATTAGTTTTTTTATCAGATTCCGATCTTGTGAAAATGATGCGTTCAGGCCCGATTTTCGACCAATTTCGATCGGATTTTTGATCAGAAGAATATGTGAGAAAAGGTAACTTTTGCAGAATTAATCATTTTCAAGAACATTTCTCACACCAATGGCAACACTTGGAAGTGGCGTAGTTCGCCATTACATAAAGGGAACTGGTGTTAGCAGCAGAGAATGGTTTCGATCCAATGACCTCTGGGTTATGGGCCCATTATGCTTCTGCTGCGCCACTCTGCTTCCAGCTTCATGCATCAAATCAAAGCAGATATTCTGATGAATTGTGGGTATTCTCACCTCCTGACGGAGCTTCTGTGGACCACCAGCTCAAGAACCTCGGTCTCGGCCGGGGACTGTCATGAGTTAGTCCTGCTATTCACAGAGTCATCCATTATGCATTTAAAAATTTCCATTCCAATGAAAAACTCGGTATGAGACATTCGGCGCTAGGATTTACAAAACAATATACCATGTTGAATTTAAGTTAATAATACCCCACCGTCGCACCCGAGCCAATGCCAACACATTGCTCTTTATCTCATTTAGGCAGAGCATGGTGCTGTAAATGCCAAAGTCGTGGGTTCGACCGCAAGGTTGTGCATTTAACCTCCATACGGGCCACGACAACTCCAAACTCAATTGAAATTATCTAGTCCAACTTCTTTTGCCTTACCATAAATGTTTAGCTAGTTGACGTGTTGCATTTGCTTCATTATGAAAATACCTGCACTGGGCAGCACATGGCCTGTTAACTCAGTTGGTCAGAGTGTGGTGCTAATAACGCCAAAGTCGTGGGTTCAACCCCCACATGGGCCATGACCATTTTGATGTTTCCTCAGTTTCTGTGATCTGGTAATTTCTCTGCACCACAAGGAAGGAGATGCCACTCTGGATTAGAATCATCTCAGTGAGGGAAGACTAGCTAGGTTCGTTCCCACCACATTTCTGCTCTTCCAAAATTGTTTTAAAATTACATTTGTCTTCCTACTCAAGCGGGCAGAACAGTGTTTCTCAACTTTGCTTAGCCTCCAATGAGGAAGCCTGTAGAAAATCACAATGTGGTTATCTTAATAGTCGTCACAAGTGCAAAATCTCTAACTAAAAATGTAAAAACTCTTCAATTCGAATCAACAAAATGCAGTACCATAGTTGTTTATCTGTCAGGTAAGGTGACTGAGCTACCTTGCTAATGTTAGTGGGCTAACATTTTGAACCTTAGCTTTTCATAATATTTCTAGCAAGCACGAACACGAGATGAGACACAATTGGTATATGTTCTATCAATATTACAACACATCACAAAATATTTATAGTTGAGGATTGTGGTCACATTTTTCACTCATTCATGGATATCTTTTTAACTTTACGCAAAAATCTAAGATAACCACAAACGACATAGAACCCTTCTTTAGAGAGCAATTACTTGTCCAAGATGCTAAACAAAAAGTGCATAAGCTGATGACAACACATTTTTTTTCAAAATTGAATGTAATTTTTACAACCATAAAGAGGTAATTAAAGAGGTAATTAAATCTTAAATGGCCATCCATAATGATTTCATGATCACATTTCCCTTCCCAATACTTGTATGAGACCAACGAAAACGGCGACCAAGTGGTCCTCGGAAAAGGCATGTACGGGGTGCTCTATGCCGGCAGGGACGTTAGTTACCAAGTGCGCATCGCCATCTAGGAGATTCCAGAAAAGGACAGCACGTGAGTGGATTGTTTGTCCCTCTACTTGACAGCCACTAACAAACACTCCTTGGACAGTTATTCCCAGCCGCTCCACAAGGAAATCTGCCTGCACAAGGGACTGTGTGTCTGGGCTCCCCTCTTTCATCAAGATCTTAATGGAAGAAGTCCCAGGAGGTTTGTAGACAAAGCAGCGTTGATGAATAAATCACAAGAGAGTGTCCTGAGAGACTGGAGCCTAAATTCAGTGCCTTGGACCGCTCGGCCACAATACCATAAATTGGGGTGATAGAAGGTTTCCACAAACCTACAGCAATCTATCCCAGATCTCTGAGGGTGCAGTGAGACACCCGGCTGACTTGCAGGCAGGCGTGGCCTCAATTCCTAATCGTGGCGGTTTGATTGTGAGTGCAAATAGTTTGTGCCCTACGGCTGCCTGGTGTTGTCTGCCTTTCGCTTGAAGTCAGGTGGGATTGACTCCAGCAACCCCCACAACACTTGCTAGGATGTGCAGTATGAAAGATGAATGAATGCATGTTGACATTGGCATGCCCAACTCCAGCCCCCAAGGGCCCGCATCAAATTTGTTTTCCATGTCTCCCTCCATCAGCACCCCTGAATCAAATAATTAGGATCATTATAAGGCTTCTGGGCAGCTTTCTGAGGAGTATATCATTTGATTCAGTTGTGGTAGAGGAGGCAGATAGGGAAAAGAGACCGGAAAAGGGCTCTAAAGGAGCGGAGTTGGACTGCTTGTGCTGGCTATGGTGTGAGAAGAAGCAGAGTGGCGCAGTGGAAGCGTGCTGGGCCCATAACCCAGAGGTCGATGGATTGAAACCATTCTCTGCAACTTACAATTATTTCCTTTTTTTGCAGAAGCAAAATACCTGATCTTGACAATTATTAATTCTGTAAATTAATACCTGTTGGGTTTATTCTGTATTACTATTATAAATATAGTTGTGTTAAGTCATTTCTTTGTTAAATCATTCTCTTATTATTCTCAAAGTGTTGCAAGGTCATAAACTGCCGCCTAGTCCACTCTCACATGGACTTCTCCAAGGATTGTTGACGCTACATCCACATACCCAGTATCGGGCTGAGAGGGTTGTTGATCGGGCAAGGACTGGATATCTGCCATTTCCAGCAACGGAGCCCATAACAAAGATATTGTTTCTGCCACGTCCATAACACTCGTGACGCACTTCGGGTTTTTCTTTATGTAATTATTATATGATTCTTAGGTCAAGGAAGGCATAATTGTTCTAATCTAAATGTTGTTTAGGTCTAGTCTCCTGTTTTTGTTTTTGGTAAAATACTTTGATTGTTATTGCAGTCCCAGATGTTGTTTTTACTCATACGTGATGGAATGATCAACAACTCTGTAAATTGTTTTGATTCATGGCAATAAGAGTCGTACGAAAACGTCTATTCGGTGAGACGTTCGGAAGTTGTAAGAGGAACTTGCTGAAACTCCCCTCGGAGGTTTTACCTGTTGTTAACCATTTCTATTTAATTAAATGTCAATAATTGAATAAGATGTCTTCCTGCAGTTATTGATAATTACGGACGAAGGTAATTATTAATGAACCTGACATTTTGGTCCTTCTGAGCCATGGAGGTCAATATACCGGAGCGAGAACCCAGGCGCTGCTGTTCGACATCTGGTAAGTGACCGTGCGCACGGCGTCTTCAAAACCCTTGGTGGGCCGGAGTTTTTCGACGGGGGCGCCTGGATTCTCGGCGGTTGAAGACTTTTCCTGCTGGAGGGAGACATCTGATGGATCTCGGGTAAGTCCACATTAATGTCTGCATGTTGTGAAGGTGTTTACAAATGCGTTAAAGGGACATTGTATGTGAGGCCCATTGTTGGGCTGGTTTCGCGTCCTGGGTGACGGCGATAAAACCCTGTGTTTATACTAGTCAATGGCAGGTACGGTGGGGCACTTTGCTGGAAAGTGTCCTGTGTCTCAGGGGTAGGCACGAATATATTGTACTAGAGGTACAATATTGGGGCCGGGGAGTGTCCTGTGTCTAAAGGGTAGGCACGAATATACGTTGTATGGTGTTTGTGTGGTTTCTGCAGTAAAATTAGGAAAGGCCTAGGAGATACAGTCGATACAGTCAAATAGATAATAATAATAAAAATAGATATAATAAAGTTAACTGTGTGAGGCACACGAACTCACTACAAAAAAAGTAAAATATGGGAAACACGTGTTGTAAGGCGGGTTTGGATGACGATCCAAAAAATACGTCTAACTTGTAAGGATTGGAAAAAATTGGAAAGACAAAGCGCTTTAAAAATATTATACAGCTATATTTATGGATAAATAAATATGGGTTTGCTGGCCAGCTTAAAATGCATAAAATGCAGGATAATATATGCACTAATGCATAGAGGTAATATACATATATAAATAATATGTGAGTGGATAAAAGTGTAACAGCTTGTTCCACAGACACTAATGGAGGTAATATACATATATAAATAATATGTGAGTGGATAAAAGTGTAACAGCTTGTTCCACAGACACTAATGGCGAAATAAGGCCGGGGAGAAGTTAAAAAAATACTATTTTGGGAAAATAGTGGGGGGTCCCTCGGATAACGGGGATATATTTAAGACCGTGGCGGCGGGAAAGTACTGTTTGGTAAGGAAAAATAGCGGGGCCTCCTCGGCTGACGGGGAAAATATTTACCGAGATAGGTGACGGGCGCGGAGGAAGTTTAACAAAAATAAAGGGAGCTAGAAAATTAATGGGGACACTGGTATTTGATTTGGTTAATCCGGGTATGACGTTTTGTGATTACAATAAATTGGGTTTTTTTGTGATGCTTGGGCTTGTATAACAACAATTAGAATGGTTATTTCCAAGTGCTGGTGGTGCTTTGTTAATATAACCTATATGTACTGTCAATTTACAGCAATGTGATGGCTTATTGCAGCTTGGTTTTTGATCCCGTCCGCTAACGGGAAGATGGTGTTTAAAAAAAAAAAGACAAAAGAATATATACAAAATGATCATTTAAATGTTTAGCAGGGAATGTCACCTGTGTTTTTATTATGCTCTAGACTTGCCAAAAAATGTGTCAACTGCGGGGGAAGCGTTTCTGGTGCAGCGGCTGCTGATTAGATGGGAGTGAAACATGTGGGCCGCGGGGCAGACGATTTAACTGTGTTGGGCTTTCGGGAGCGTTCGGACCGTGTAAACGACTAAAATTTTGTGATCCTTTCCGTGAAGACATTATAATAATAATAATTGGCCTTGGGGGTGCTGAAGCAAACTTGAGGGCAGAAAATGGGTTTTTGCCATATTGTTGTGCTTGCAGCATACATATTCTGGATATATGGGGTCTTGGAAAAAATATTGTTATGTAGTTGAATATCGGAAGAGGGGTTAATTTGACGTTTTAATGGTTGTCTTCTCTAAAAAGCGTTGTATTTGGGCACAGGGAAAAAGCTGGTTTGTAAACATAAGATAACAATGCTGTTTTCGCAGCAAGAGTGGAGGTCATAGTTAACGGCTAATTGCGTTTTCTGTTTGGACTTTTCAGAATAAGAACAATACATGGGCTGCAAGAAATGCAAGGTTATGCGAATGCTTTCGCATTGATATTTTGGGTTTTAAAATGAAATGCATTAAGAGGATAGAAAAATCTGTTCAGTAAAAGGTTGATTTGGTAAAAAGCTTTGGATTTGGGAAATAGACCAAAATAGTCATTTTTGAGCAATTGTGGATTTCAAAGGGCTCTTAGTTAAAGGAAACTAGCTTTTGGAGGATAAAATAATATTAATACTATTTCAGAATTTTTTGATTATTCAAAATACTTTAATCCAGGAGGTTGGCTGTTTAAAAGAAAAAAAGGCCAAGATGAAAAAATTTACAAAATTATGGTATATTGGTGACGATAAGGTTTTTAAAACATTAAAGTTTGTAATTAGGAATTGTCTAACAAAAGGTTGATTTGTCTCATTTAATTGTTGTAGATTTTTGTTTTGGTAACAGGCTATGGGAAATGACTCGTGTCTTAAGTAAACATCATATGAGGTGATTTACAAAGTATAGTAGGTATTGAATTATTTGGCTGTTAACGACATCAGATGGGAAATTTACAATGCAATAGTGGCATGATAAAATTCATGGCATTCATCCAAATAATTAGGTGAATTGTAAATAAAATAATTGATTTAGGATGAGCATATTTTCCCTAAGAATGGAGTAACATGGAATGTTTTTCAAAGTGCACTTGAAAGAACATTGTCTGTTGTCCTGGCAGGAGGAAATATGCTTTGTCACAGGTCATATTGATGACTTTAAGGATATTACGGATTGGATAAGCATTGGTCAATTGATACAACCAAATAACGTTGCTTTTACGGCATTAAGGGCATGCAAATTGGTGAGAACTTTAGCAACGATGGGGTTAATACGCCTGAATGTTACAGTGATAACGAGTGACAATAACAAGCTTAGATAAGGGAGGGAAAGGAGAAATTCTCCAAATTCCAGAATCTGGCTTAGAAACAGGTTATGTTAGTCGTTTTGGGTTTTTGACAGGATGTGGTAGTACATTAATTCTGGGAAATTTTGGGAAATTGGGGACCCCATATCTAAAACAAGTTTGAGACAAATGTGTAAATGGCAACCCTAATGCCGTCCTAAAATTATAAACTCGTTGGTCATTTATTTCCTATCTCTAATGTCTTCCACTGTATTGGGACAATGAAAACAACTGCTAAGAAAGTAAATGACGCTCCACTTCACTGGATTAATGTGTTGAACACATATTTCATAGATAATACGCATCCAGTTAAAAGTTCTCTGTAGAATCTTTGTCCCAATGTTGTCACCGACTGAAAATTTATCTTTATAAAAAAGAATTCTTCGAAAAATCTAATTCTGGTGCTGCAGGTTTTGCTCGTTTAATTCTGGCAACACAAAATATTTTTAAATATTCATATACACGTTTCCCAAACATTTGAAACAAATATTGGTGCCTTAGTCTATGTATATTCTAATTCAGAGTGAGAAATGTTGCTAATTTGTTCAAGGAAACGCTTGAAACTAAGGGATTTTCACCCAGTAAAATTAAATATATACAGTGGTACCTCGACTTACGATCGTAATCCGTTCCAAGACTGTGTTCGTATGACAAGCATATCGTAATCAAGCGGACGTTTCCCATTGAAGTGAATTGAAAACAAATTAATTCGTTCCAACCCTTTGAAAAATTACCAAAAACAGGATATTGGATTGGAAAAAAGGTTTCATTTGTTCTAATTCGCCATATATTGACAAAGTAATGAATAATGAGTGGTTTAATAGTAATAAAATGTGTATAATGAATGTAAATTTAGACGCATTTCGCGGAGTGGAGAGACAATGACACACATGGAATAGGGGTTGGGGGCTGTTCGGCGGTCCTTCATGGGTTTGTGTAACGGTAATGCCTTCTCATCTGCTTCGATGAATGTCCACCTGAGCACGAAATTTTGATTGTATCTCGGGCGAATTATTCGACCGAAATTTTCGCCGGAAGACAAAAATATCGTATGGTGAAGCGGTCGTATCACAAGGTTCGACTGTATTGTACTAGTAGGCCATGAGTCAATTTGAAGTCCAAGTTGATTCCTTTTTCTTACAATCAGCCGAAGTAGCTCAGTTGGGAGAGCGTTAGACTGAAGATCTGAAGGTCCCTGGTTCAACCCCGGGTTTCGGCAGCAAGTTGGATTTTGCAAACCCACCCTAAATCAACTGATTCCTTGTATGCCATGAGGCATTTTGCAGTCAAGTTTGACTCTTGTCACCGACATGATCCGAATTGGCTCAAATAGTGAACGATGGAGTGTTCCCTGAATAGATCTCGATCTTCGTCAGTCCATTGGACTCTCTAAACCAGATCAATATATGTTAAAACTCCAATTGTAATATTGTACTAGTAAGCCATGAGTCAGTTTTCAGTTCAAGTTGGTTGTTATTTTTATCAATCAGCCGAAATTGCTCAGTTGGGAGAGCGTTAGTGATAGGTCTGAAAATGCAACTCCAGGAGCGGGCTAAGAAAGAGTGAGATCAATTTAAATAGGAAATAGGTTTACTACCAGACTGCAGCTCTAACAGTGGAGTCCTGTTCATCGTGATGTTCTTGCAACTCTTGTCGAATGACCAGTGAGTGTGTCTTAAATACAGGCAAAACTGACAGTTGTCAGTAGGACTTTGGACAGTTATGTTTCAGTCATTAGCAGGGCAAAAAGTAATTGATCAGTGTCGGACAGTTGAGTATTTGTGCTGACATATCAAGTCAATCAGAAGACTAAGATTGATTATTCAGTCAGACAGTTGGGTGTTTATGCTGACATGTCAGTCATAAGGATGACTACGATGTTGTTATACTTACAAAAACTAATAATGTATAAACAAGCCATTGCAAAGAGACTTTGTCTTATATTACAAATCCTATTATGATTTTCTACAGGCTTCCTCATTGGAGGCTAAGCAAAGTTCAGAAACACTGTTCTGCCCGCTTTAGTATGAAGACAAATTTAATTTCATAACAATTTGGGAAGAACAGAAATGTGGTTTGAACAAACCTAGATAGTATTCCCTCACTGAGATGATTCACATCTTGGGTGGCATCTTCTGCCTTCTGGAGCAGAGAAATTAACCGATCACAGAAACTGAAGAAACATCAAGACAACATATTATGTTATGTCAGGGAAAAAGTTGTAGTTAGGCAAATTCAACAGATACACAGAGGTCATGGTCTGTGTGGGGGTTGAACCCATGACCTTGACATTATTAGCACCACACTCTGACCAACTGAGTTAACAGGCCACATGCTACACAATCCAGGTATTTGCATGATGATGCAATGACATACAGTCCTGGAGTCTCACATATTGTGGTCTGTCGGTGAGGAAGTCGATGATCCATGCAGCTAGGTGGTTCCTTACTCCAGCCACCTCCAGTTTCCCTCTCAGAAGGACCGGCTGAATGCTGTTGAATGCACTGGAGAGGTGTTATGTTACGGCAAAATAAATCATTTTAGGCAATCTTTACTTACTCTAGAGCAAGGGTGTCAAACCGCACAAAATGTTGCAGCAGGCCAGATATGTTCCCCGGCTGCCTCTTTGACACCTTCTGTTCTAGGGAGGCTTTGCCCGTTCCACGGTCGAACCCACGGCTTTGGCATTTTCAGCACCATGCTCTGCCTAAATGAGATAAACAGCAATGTGCTGGCACTATTACTAAACTATCACTAGACTATGCCGAGCCGGAATTTCTCAACCTTACGCTCAGGATCTTTCCTAACCGCATCCCGGCAAAGGAAATTTCGTCCAATAGTGTTGCTCATCATAAGAGGTCATCTGAGCCAATCTTTGTCTGATCCCTCACATCAGACAAGTTGACCATGGGTAACCCTACCAGGGCTACAAGGCTCCAGTCAACATTGGTCCAAGGATCACTGGGATTGATTAACCCCACGGGGCACACATCATCAGTTCCTTTTTTTGTTGAAGCAAACTACCCCACTTATAAGAGTTACCATTGCTGTGAAAAAACTATTCTTGAAATTGCCATCTAGATTCATACACATACTTGAGAGCATGTTACCAACAAAAAATGCAGTATCATTTAAAAAAAACAACTGAACAAGACAGGTAGAAAAAATTGAAAACAATCGAAAATTACATCTAAATATGAGAAAAGAAATATTCATCCCTAGTGTTGGACAGTATTCAGTAATACTATTATATATGTGTGTTTAATCATTTTTGTATGAAAGCTTCTTCAATTTGTCTGAGGAGAACTCACGATTGAAACAAGTCACCAAGTCCTCGTCTCAAGGACTGTGTACTGAACCTTCACCACAGAATGCAGACCTAGAAGGACACTTAAGAAGATGCTGATTGAGCGGGATCACTGTCTGAACAACCTTTGTGATTCAACGCATATTGTCGTAAATTTTCAACAATCTGTGTCTGAGCCTATTTGGGTCATGGAGGTGATTAGAATCTAACTTGACTGCAAAGCAACTCATGGCTTACAAGGAAACCATTTTTTAACTGAGAGCCAGCTGATTTAGGCTGGGTTTGCAAAGTCCGATATTTTGCCGACACCAGAGGTTGAGCCAGGGACCTTCAGATCTTAAGTGTAACACTCTCCCAACTGAGCTACTGCAGCTGTTTTATAAAATCAACATCCAACTTGAATTGAAAATTGACTCATAGCCGAGACTCGCACATTCACGCATACACATCAAAAGTAAATAAACATTACTAAACATAATCTTCCTTCTCACATGCTAAACACTGCACAGTCGAACATTGTGATATGACCACTTCGCCATACAACATTTTGTCTTACGACAAAAATTTCGATCGAACAATTCGCCAGTGGCAGTAGCTCTGTCCACTCTTTGTTTTTTATGTTTTACAGTCCCTCTATCTTTTTTTAAATTACATTTGAATATTTCTTATAACATTCCTTTTTACTTTACTTTGTACATTATACTTTTTACTATAATAATGAGTAATAAGTATGTTAATACTTTACTTCTTTTTTTCTGTTTATGTTTCACATGTACTGTAACGGATGCAGTTTTATATGTATCATATCTTGTGCTGACACGGCCTATCTGTCAAATTTCTAAAGTCAATGTGACAGACGTGCCAGGGGTGCCCATACGGTGACACTTTTTTCCTTAGGTGGCTCATGTGAAATATAAATGGTATTCTTATATTAAATCTTGCACCCTTTTGCACTCTGATGTATTAAAAGTTACTAGAATAGAATTTAATTTACACCTATTGGTTAAAATGTACACAACACCTTTTGTACTCCACCTCCTTCATTTGTATTAACGCCTCCCATTTTTATGACTTGTCTTATCTCTATTAAAAACACAGTTGAAGCAGCTTTTCAGCGGGAAATAGCTTTGGGGAGCCTGGAGAGTTGTCACACTCTCCGGCCTCTGAATTGTAGCATCCCCGCCTCTGCAGACGCGGCCTTAACTTTCATTATTTCTGCCTCAGTATGTCTTCCAATGTTCGAGTTTATTCAAGTATTGGCCAACAAGCTAGAGGAGCTCTTAAACTGACACTTTTTTTCTTAGATGGCTAATGTCCCATATCACCCACCCCATCATATATCATCATTCAATAAAACCAGGACTCGTTGGGGAGTTGGACCCGGGACCTCTCAGACCCGGAGCAAGAATCATACCACTAGACCAACGAGCCAATGACAGTAATTTAACTATGGAGGGGTGGCCAACTCCGGTCCTTCAGGGCCCCTTTGCGGTCTCTTTTTCATATCTCCCTCCTCTATCACACCTGAACCAAATGGTCAACTCATCGTCCAGAAGCTTGATAACGATCCCAATTATTTGATTCAGGCGTGTTGATGGAGGGAGACATGGAAAACAAATTTGATTGCGGCCCTCGAGGGCTGGAGTTGGGCACGCTAATGTAATGTAAACGATCCCAATTATTTGATTCAGGCGTGTTGATGAAGGGAGACATGGTAAACAAATTTGATAGGGGCCCTATACTACACATCCTGATGATGGAGTCTATCCCACCAGACCTCAAGCGAAAGGCAGACAACACCAGTAAGCCGTAGGGCACAAACAACCTTTTGCACTCATAATCATACCGACACTATTGGGAATTGAGGCCACGCCTGCCTGCAAGTCAGCCGGGTGTTCCACTGCACCCTCAGAGATCTGGGATAGATTGCTTTAGGTTTTTGGAAGACTCCAATAACCTCATCCAAGGTAGTGTGGCCGAGCGGTCTAAGGCGCTGGATTAAGGCTCCAGTCTCTCAGGAGGCGTGGGTTCAAATCCCACCACTGCCAGTTTCTTCTGAGCTGCTTAAGTCTCTTTTAATGGGTGCAACTGGCTCTTCCCTAACATTTCAATTAAAATGTGAAAACCACTTGGGAGGGAGCCGAGTCCCGGGTGCATTAATAGGAGCCTCATGGTTTCCCACCACTGTGTTTGGTAACATCCACAAAATACATTTGTTCTGTGTTGAAGCCATCATGGATGACAGACAATCGTTATTGTCCACTGCTCACCATCCAAGACATATGTGTCTCTTTGCTTTTAGCTTCTGACTAAACCTTTTGCCTGAGCAGTAAAAAGGTTTGTCACCAACGTGGTTTGTTAAATGTATTTTTAAACACACTGTTAAATTGTCTTTAAATCAAGCTTGTACATTCAGTCGACTTGAGAATTTAAAAAAAAATCAATTGCAGCGAACAAAAAGCCCTTTTGTTGCACACTGAGAATATATATAAATATAAAAAAGTGAACCCACCTTCTAGTCTGTTAAGAACAACTTTTGTTCTTCGTGGAACACTCCCACACGTAAATTCTGTTGGAGGCACCTTTGATAGTTAATAGCAGGCTAAACCTAAAGGCAGTGGCTCCTTAGCCGGTATCCGGTCAAGTAGTCGCAGGGGCTATTTAGCCGGTAACCGGTCAAATAGCCTATACGGCCCCATATGGCTATTTACATGCACCATGTTGTTGGAGAAGGGCAGACTTCATGAATTTGATATAATGGCTTGGTGTACTCTGGCAGGCCCATGACGGATGAGTATAGTATGGCTTGTTTAATGGTGTGGAAAGCTTCTTCAGCAGCTGGAGTCCATTCTACGGGATCTGACAGGTTGAGGTCTTTGTCACTCATGAGGTCCAATAGTGGCTGGGTGATTTGTGCGAAGTAAAGGATCCATCCTCGACAGTAGTTGGCTAACCCAAGGAAAGCAAAGACTTGCTTCTTGGTCTGGGGGCATCTTTGAGTGCCTTCTTCCTGTTGTCCGTTAACCTTCGACCTTTTTGTGACAAGAGATGTCCCAAAAATGTGACTTTAATCTGGCAAAATTGAAGTTTAGATAACAAAGCCTTGTTCCCCGTCTTTTCCAGGTGTCGGAACATTCTAATGGACTGTTTTCGCTTTTCTTCTGCTGTTGGGCTTGCAATTAGGATGTCGTCCACATAGTTGAGGACTTGTGTGGACTCTGGATGTGGATGGTAACTTATGGATCTCTGGATCTCTGTGGAGAATATGGTTGGGCTGTCGCAGAATCCTTGTGGCAATCTGGTGGAGGTGAACTTTCTGTTGCCAAAGGTGAAGCCGACATGGTGGTGGCTTGAAGCAACTCGGTTATCATTTGTGCGCTGGCTGTCACCTGGGCCCTTTTCTTCTTGGAGCAAATGTTCTCCTTTGCGTGGCTTGCCCAATGGAGTATCTCAGCGGATGAGGCAGTCTTATAGGTGACCAAGTGTATTTTGATGAATCCAGAAATGGGAACTTGGAGTCCTTGGATAAAGCATTATTTAAACTGGACTCGGAATGGGCCATTTTCATCGTCGTCATCCATCATGCGGCTGTTGGACTTGACACAGCTTTCTAATCTGGCATAGTAATAATTTGTCGTCTCGCCCTCTTTATGCCTACATGTCCTTATTCTTTGGTAATCAGAGGGTCTCTGGAACATTGTCCCTGCTCTTCCTATTAGCTTTTCTATTTCTCCGGTTAGGGCATGGGGGTCGTAGGCTAAAATGTTTCCCCCTACATCACTTCCTGTCAATCTCTCTCTGACTCTGCCCAATCTATGTTTCAGTGAGTTCTTTAAGGCTTTCTCCACTTCAGCTGCATACAGGTTATAGGATGCCTCTAACTGACAGAATTTTCTGGCCTATTGTTCCGCATTTTCTTCCACATCTCCGAGTCCCTTTGCATGCTTCCAGGCATCGGGCCTTGGTCCAAGATCGGTAGACCAATAAGGTGGGTTGTTGTTGTTTTTCCCCCCACCTTGGATTCGCCGCAGCCATCATTGGGTAGGTTTGGACATTTCTTTTTTCTGTCATCATCGTTTGTAAAGCGGGCTGTGGAGCTCCTCTTCCGTTCCAATATTCTCAGGAGTTTTGAAGTCGGTAGGAGTTAGCGGATCTGGTGTGGCCTGGTGACAAAATGGTGTCGTCAGGGCGCGAGGCAGCAGTATCATAATCGGGGGGCGTTCCAATCCTACGAGGGAAGGGTAGATGGGACCTTTGGGTGGCGCCGCTGGAGGAAGAGAGTTGGGCAATCTTTCAGCAACTTGGGCATTTTTGGTTGTGTCGGTCTTTGATGAATGATGGTTTCCTCTTCCGGGCTGATTTTCATGGTGGTGATGAGACCTTGTTTTCGCTCGTTATTCTTATCTTATTTTTTCAATGTCCTGTAGACGTTTCACACACTGTTCTTTCCATATTTTCAACACCGACCACTGTTTCTCAACTTCATCACTTTTCTTCCTCTTCCTCTCCCTTTTCTTTAACAATTCCCTTTCTAAGCTCATCAAACCTTTCATATCCTTCATATTGGGACAGAAACCATGTTTCGTCACCAACCTTGGCAGATACAGGCAACTCCCCATACATTGCATTTGCATACATTTCACATCTGGTAACTCCCCGATTTTAATTTTGCAGTCTGACAATAAACCCACCTCTTTTGTTGCTTTCTGACCCATATTAATCATTTACTTAATAGTTTAAACAACAATTAGTTTCTAAATTACCTGAAATTGATCTCAATACTTCGTGATTCACCCAATATCTCTGAATATACCAAGACCAAAAGTCCCTGACTTTGTCTTAGGAGAGTCCCTGACTCTATTAACAGACCAAGACTATAAGTCCCTAACTTATTCTTGTTCTACTTACGTTGGTCCCTGTCCAAAAATTATAATGCTCTACGTACGTTGGTCCCGAACCACAAATTATAATGTTCTACGCACGTTGGTCCCAGACCAAAAACTATTATGTTCACCGTAAGTTGGTCCCAGACTGCAAACTTTTAATACTACCGCAGTGATAATACTCATTCAAATCATTACACTTCACATTGACAGAAATCAAAGGGTGAACTCACGATCTTTCTCGTTCCGAATCTGCCCTAGTCCGGGGACCCGTCACCAGATTACAGGAGTGGCGAGGGAACGTCAAAGGAGGATGCTGTCGTCGTGCCCCGTCGTCGCTCCGGCAATTGTTGGTTGTTGGGTCTCAGGTTTTCGGCAACCAAGTATGATAGATCTGAAAATACAACTTCAGGAGAAGATTAAGAAGTAGTGAGATCAATTTAATAGGAAATAGGTTTATTATCAAACTGCAACGAGGGGAGAGAAAGGTTAAACAGTGGAGTCATGTTCAGCGGGATGTTTTTGCAGCTCTCTATCGAATGAACAGTGGGTTCGTCTTTATATAAGAAAACAGGGCATAGTATGGTTTCTAGACAACGACCAACTCTGGGCAATGTCCGATTAATTTGTGTCAGGTCTCCATGACAACGACCAAACTTTGGGCAAAGTCTGATTAATCAGTGGCAAGGTTCCATGGCAACGACCAAATCTTGGGCGAAGTCTGGTTAATCAGTTGGGAGAGCATTAGACTGAAGATTTAAAGGTCCCTGGTTCAATCCCGGGTTTCGGCAGTACTTTGGACATTAGTGAACCTGCCCTCAATCAGCTGGCAGTCGTTTTACAGTCAAGTTTGACTCTTGTGAGGGAAGATAGGGAATGTTGGAGAGCGTTCCATGAATCGACCTCGGCCTTTGTCAGTCCATTAGACTCTCTAAACCAGACCAATATCAGTTCATGCTCCAATTGGAATATTGTACTAGTAAGCCATGAGTCTATTCCTAGTCCAAGGTGGTTGTGACTATCAGTCGGCTGAAGTAACTCAGTTGGGAAAGTGTTGGACTGTTGACCTAACAGTACCTTGTTCAACCTTTGCAAAGCCATGGGTTGTTTTTTTTTTTTTACATACGGTTAAAATACTAGAGTGGGGGTGTGTGTTTCAATGTGTCACGACTTTTCCGTTATTGCATTATTGGCAAACAGATAGTTAATCACAGCCACTCCAATGGCAGTCGCTCATGCTGACTGACTGTGGCGATGAATGGCGGCACTTTACCTTCCAAAACAAATTTCTATTTGTAGATGTGTGGCACACGAATCTAATGCATAAATTACCTGGTTCCTTCTGGAATGAATATTGCTGATAAGGCAGCAAAAGGGGGTGGAGCTTCCAGGAGCCGATATGGGGATGTGTGAGGTTCATTAATTAACTCAAGGCATGTTGGTCTAGTGGTATGATTCTTGCTTAGGGTGCCATAGGTCCTGAAGCCAACCATTGGATGAGTCATTGCTGTGTTGTTTGGTGATCTATGGTGGGAAAAAAAGTGTCTCTACATCTGGCTCGTTGGTCTGGTGGTATAATTCACATTTAGGGTGCAATAGGTCCTGGGTCCAACTCCCGCATGACCCATTGCTTTGATGAATTGTGATCTATGGTTGAGTGATATGGGACATCAGCCACCTGAGAAGAAAAGTGTCACTGTTTGTGCATCCATGCCACGTTGGTCCAGTGGTATGATTCTTGCCCAGGATGTCATAGGTCCCGGGTCCAACTCCTGCACGAGACCTTGCTATGTTGTTTTGTGATCTATGGTGCAGTGATATCGGACATAAGCCATCTGAGAAAAAAGTGTCATTCCATGAGCACATCTGGCTCGTTGGTCTAGTGCAGGGATGGGCAAACTTTTTGACTTGCGGGCCACTATGGGTTATAAAATTTGAACAAGGGGCCACAGCAGTACATTGACTGCCGGGCCAAATATAATAAAGCGTTGCTTGTAGTATCCAAACCTCATAGTACAGCAAGCACATGCAAATAAATGTTCAACACGTTTCACTAACATTGAGGACTGCATTTTCCAAATGTACAAGAGAAATAGTAGGCCAAATAGATTAGAATAGAAAACTGTGATCTATCAGCCCTGGAGATTGCATCTGTTTTTAATACAATTCAATTGAAGGCACCAAGTAAAACAAATATCAAAATTTATTGAAATCTTGATGAATATAACTTTCAACATTCAAAACATTACTACCCAACAACATAGGCGACTAACCTCAATCCTTTCTGTCCCGCTGCAGTGCGTAATTAAAAGATGCGCCCTTTCAAACTTTCAATTTTTTTATCATAGTAGAAAAACTCGAACTTTCAGTGGGAACAGTGTTGTTGGTCTCCCTTTTTTGCCAGTGCATCAAAGTTTGGTGTTAGTTTTGTTGTGGAAAGTCTCAGGATAGATCGGAGGTGTTGGTCAGTTAACTTTGATCTGTGACGGGCTTTGTTGATGTTCATGATGCTGAACGTCTGCTCACAAACGTAGGTCGAGCCAAACAACACCAGCATCTTCTGTGCCATCCTCCGCAGGTTTGGAAACATGGCTTCTTTAAGTGAAGCGTAAAAGTCATCCAGTTTAGAAGAGTTAAACTTCTCCTTTGAAGTGGAATCGGACTGAAAATCGATCAGTTCCAATTGCAGCTCCAGTGGCGCTGTTTCAGGGTCTTGTGATAATGGACAGGAGACCAACAGAAGTGACTTCTCAATTTTTTCAAAATCTGAGAACCGACGGCAGAATTCTCTGTGCAGGTCGTCCAGTGTTTTGCAGTATTTCTTTATGTTTCGGGTGGCCTCTTTTAGCGTGGCTAGAGTGGGAAAATGAGAGAACGATTTGTTTGACATTTGTCTGGAGAATAAAATCAGCTTCGATTTGAAGGCTTGCGCATTTGTGTACATGTTGTGTACAAATTGATCTTTCCCCTGTAGTTTCACGTTCAGCTCATTCATGTGCGAAAAAATGTCAACAGAAAAAGCAAAGTCGAACAGCCAGTTCACGTCTCTCAGCTCGGGAAACTCTTCGGATTTCCCAATTAACTCCAAAAAGGAGATGATCTCCTCTTTGAGCTCCCATACTCGTTGTAGCACTTTGCCCAAACTTAACCAGCGGACACGGGAATGGTAGAGTAAGCCCTGGTGATCCGCATCAGTTTCCTCCAAGAACCTAATGAACTGACGGTGATTAAGTCCTCGTGCGCGTATGAAATTAACAAGTTTTACAACTGGATCCACGACATGATTAAGCTGCAATACAGACTTACACAGAGACTCCTGATGAATTATGCAATGAAGGAAGATAAGATCCTGCCCAGGGTTTTGTTCTTTCACCTTATCCTGGATTCTTTTCAGCAGTCCGACGTTTTTTCCAGTTAAATTTGGCGATCCATCTGTGGTGACATTGGCAAGTTTATTCCATGGTAGTTTCATTCTCTCAACGACAGCAGACAAATGTTCATATAAGTCCTCGCCTCGCGTTTTCCCCTTCAGCGGCTCCATGCTCAAAAGTTCCTCAGTTATCTCAAAACTTTTGTTTATCCCGCGGATAAAAATGAGGAGCTGAGCAGTGTCTTTAATGTCCGTACTTTCATCAAGCGCTAATGAAAATAACTCAAAGGTTGCCGCTTTTTTGTTTAACTCGCTCACTATATCTTCATCAATGAGTTCCACACGGCGAGTTATTGTCCTGCGTGATAAGCTGATTTTTTCGAACTTGCCTTTGCTCTCCGGACACAAAACACCAGCTGTCTCTATCATGCATTCTTTCAAAAACTCGCCTTCGGAGAAAGGCTTGCTAGCCTTTGCCAGTTTGAAGGCCAGCAAAAAGCTTGTCTTTGTGCTTGCCTCTTGAATTGCAGTTTGGCGGTGAAAAAAATTCTGCTGACTGCAAATTAGCCACCAATCTCTGAGCAGTAGCCGCTCGTTGTTGTGTTGACTGCTTGCTAGCGTAGTTTGCATGCTTCGTGGCAAAGTGACGGCTGATATTGTACTCTTTGAAAACAGCAATAGTTTCTTGGCATATCAGACATACAGCTGTTGATCGGACTTCAGTGAAGAAATATTTAGTTGTCCACTCTTTATTAAATACACGACACTCACTGTCCACTTTCCTTTTCTTTGGTCCGCTCATTTTTACAGAAGGGCTCAAATGACAATGAGAAAATTAAAGAGGGATAAATAAAGAGAAAGGCGCGACTCAACAAAGGCCTAAATGTCAGCACGCCATTTATTGGTGAAACACGGAATTGCATGGACAAGATGTAATGAATGATTTATGAAGCATTATTATTTTATTTATTGGACAAGCTCGACGGGCCGGAATAAATTGTCTAACGGGCCGTATACGGCCCGTGGGCCGTAGTTTGCCCATGTCTGGTCTAGTGGTATGATTCTCGCTTAGGGTGCGAGAGGTCCCGGGTCCAACTCCTGGACGAGCCCTTGCTTTTTTTGAATTGTGATCTCTTATGGGGGTTGATATGTCACAAAGTAACCTGAGAAAAAAAGTATCACTGTATGGGAGCCCCAGGCTCCTTGGTCTAGTGGTATGATTCTCACATAGGATGCGAGCGGTTCCGGACCCAACTTGACTGCAAAACGACTCATGGCTTACAAAGAAACAGTTTTCAAACTGACTGCCAGCGGAATTAGGCTGAGCTTGCAAAGTCCAAAGTATTGCCAAAACGAGGAGGTAAACCAGGGACCTTTAGATCTTCAGTCTAATGCTCTCCCAAACGAGCTACCAAAACCAAAAACAACTTGAACTGTAAATTGACTCATGGCCTACTAGTATAATATTCCAATTGGAGCATTAAGTGATATTGGTCTGGTTTAGAGAGTCCAATTGACTGACGAAGCCCAAAGTAAATTTAGGGAACGCTCTCCAACATTCCCTATCCGAGCCAATTCGGGTCATGTTGATGATAAGAGTCAAACTTGACTGCAAAACGACTCATGGCTTACAAGGAAACGGTTTTTAAACTGACTGCCAGCTGTTTTAGGGTGGGTTTGCGAAATCCAATATGCTGCCGAAACCCGGGGTTGAAGCAGGGAACTTTAGATCTCCAGTCTAAATGGTTTTGGTT
Organism: Stigmatopora nigra; assembly: GCF_051989575.1. Lineage (NCBI taxonomy): Eukaryota > Metazoa > Chordata > Actinopteri > Syngnathiformes > Syngnathidae > Stigmatopora > Stigmatopora nigra. The sequence continues at coordinate 5,232,246 of NC_135527.1, read as the reverse complement.
GAGTTTACAAAGTCCAATGAACTGCCAAAGATTGGGGTTTATTCTGTACATCGGGGGTGGCAAAGTCCAGTCTTCAAGAGCCCCTATCCAGTCTGTTTACCAAATCTCCCCCACTACCACACCTGGATCAAATGATCAACTCATTAGCAAGATATCCAGAAGCTGAATATATAGATTATTTGATGCAGGTCTGTTGGTGGAGCGAGTTATGGAAAATAGACCAGATAAGGGCTCTCGAGAACCTGACTTGGCTTACTTTGACTCACGTAGGTGAACAAAAATCAACCTAGACTGCATATTTACACACTGATTACAAGTCAATTGATCACAAATTGAATTGTAGCTGATTTTGGTTGGTTTGATATAGTCCAACAGGCTGCCAAAGCCTAAGGTTGAACAAGGGACTTTTAGATCTTCAGTCAAATGCTCTCTCCCCAAAGATTTATCCGCTTCAGTAGGTCAATAAAAATTAACATGATTAGATACAGTCCTAGGGAGTGCTGAAGCCCAAGATTAAACCAGGCAACTTTAGATATTAGGTCCAATGCTTTCCCATTGGAGCTATTTTCGGTCAGACCTACCACAAAACCACCCTGAACTGCATATTCACTATTGGTTAATTTATACTGTAAGAGCTCAAGTAATTCATTTTGTTGCAAGTATTTTTCAATCCTGTTTGTGTTTCATTCATTGATTTATGTCCTTGTCAGCTGATTAGAAATCTGTTCCTTTATCAGAATACATCTCTGTTATTTGTATTCTTCTGGCAAGATATCTTCTGATTCCATTGAGCCAAGCATTAGTCTCGAGGGAAGATGAAACTTTCAATGAATTAATTCATTCAACTTCCGTATTGCGCACCCTTGTTAGTTAGGGTTGCGTGATCTTCTTAATGTATCAATATTGCAAAAATGTATACCAAAAATAATGATGGCTCACCTATTAGGGTATGTTTTGTGCATTGTCTACATTATAAAAGAAACAAGTTTTTCCAGGGTTAAAGAAACTGTTGGGAAATGTTATTTTTTCCATGACTCTATTTGAAATGTGAATTTTCCTTGCGGGGTGCAAAATTACCCAGGTTTGCTGCTGTTAATAACTACCTGGGATAGATCCAGCAAACCCTTAACCCCCTTGAGGATAGGCAATACAGAGGATGAACAAGTGAATCCATAACACCCCGCTCATCTATTTCATAAATATGTAGGCAATTCCAACCCTTGTGGCAACCAACCCTGTTCTCCCTGAATGTAAAAAAAACTACTCTCATAAGATATTGCAACAAAAATGAAAACTTTCCCCATCTTAGTGGGATACATGATATCCATACATTTTTAGATGCAGTAGTTTTTCATGGCGAGAAAAAAAACTAGAAATACGTACCCCCAAAAAATGGAAAAGGGCAAAAAAAGCACAATTTTGGTCAGCCTGCTCCACAATGGCTAATATGTAATGTAAACTATTAGCGAAATTGCAAGTTTAAATTCAACATGGTATCTTTTTTGTTAATCCCGGCACCGAATGTCTCGTACGTCGTTTTTTTGAAAATGGAATTTTATAAATGCAAAATGGATGACTGTGAATATCAGCACTAACCGTGGTATGACGGTCCCCAGCCGAGACCGAGGTTCTTCAACTGGCGATCCTGAAAGGCTCCAGTAGAAGGTTGGAAAAAGCCACGAGTCTCACTATATCTCAGGGCAGCCAACTACTCTGGAATTCCATGAATTTCCCTGGAAATGCATCACAAACTCCGGACCACCTGCTTAAACTCGAGAAATCCTGAAGTTTTAATTTTTTTGAAGCAACCATTTTGGAAAAAGTACCATATTTCCAATTTAAATGCCTCAACATATTTCTCAAAATTCACACCATCGCTATGGCTTCCGTCATTTTTATTCAACTGTACAATAAACCAGAAGAATTCAGTAACACGAGTGCTATGTGAATCATTACAAGTTACAAGTTTCGACAAATGATTACACTTTTGCGAGTTCAGCGTAGCAATCGATTTGGAATTGATTGCATAGGTAACCCCTATCGCTTTAACAGTCTCGTTTTTATTTTTTTCATAAGGGAAGTAACTATTATCAAGGCTGACTAAACCACCAGTTTTTTTAGACAAATCCTATCATTTCCAGGGTTGTTCTAAAGAAAGTACTCGTACACAGCACTGACTGGTAAGTCAACCAGTCACTGGTTAAGTGCTAAATTAACGGCATTTTGGATGAAACCTCTAATACGAAACCCAGATAGTCACAGAAGTTTATTGGTTCGTATTTGACAAAATATCCCATGTTGGAGCCATCGCCAAAAAGACCGACATTTGCGCATTGCACTACATCCAAGTGTTCAGCGTGACAAGTTGGAATTACTGACAATAGAACACACGTAGAAGGACCCAAACACAAACATAAATGTATTTTCATTATGCTGTACTTTTTCAATAGATTGCAAAAATGCAGTTTTTCAATTAATGTACAAATATGATTGATTTATATTTCCTATGCTTCTTTTTATCTCCATTTTATAACAATTTTGCCTGAATCGCATTCACTTTAGAAACACTCTGGAATCGGGGCATGTCTACTCCTGAAATGGGGTCGGCGGAGGTTGGCACCTTTGACTTATGTTGTTGTTGTTGAGCCACCCAGGCGCCTAGGGGTTACCCTCAGCCGCGCGAGCGCTGCCACTGGAACGCGGATTAGTTCATCCGGGGGGGTAGCCGGAGGAGGGGGCAGTCGAATATCTCCGGCTGGATGAAAACGTAGCGTGCCACATTCCTGGTTGGCAGGTCTGGGTGGTATTTTGTTGGATTCACAGGCTGCGCCAAGCGAGCCCCTCTCAGGCGACACCACGTGAACGCTTCCAACTTTGTCTCCCTTTGATATCTGTGCGATTGGTTTGATTGATTAGTTTTAAGAGTCAGCTTGTGGAACCTGGAGTGAGAAGAAGCAGAGTAGTGCACGGGAAACATGCTGTGATCATAACCCAGAGGTCATTGAATCAAAACCATGCTCCGCTACGAACAGTATTTTTTTTTTTTTTTTTGCAGAAGAAAACTACCCCACTTTCAAGGTTTACTTTGAATTTGGAATGTTGAAGTTACAGTATCATCACATTGTAGAAACAAAACTATCTTTTATTTTTTATGAATTTGTCAAATTGTTCAAATTAATGTATTCCTTTTACTCTTGGTTTTATATCTTAGCAAATAACGTTTCTATTTTTTTGTCTTTTGAATTTGGAAAGCTGATTTTGTCATCAAAAAGACACAAACATTATTTTTCACCAAAAAAAGAGCTGTGTTGGAACCACCAAAAATATTACACGTTAAATCGGTTTAAAAACATGATTGATATCTTAAGGTATGACAAAAGTACATTGTACCACTTATTTATTTTGAGCAAATTAATAGTCTTTCACACACACCATATTTCTACTAATGTTTCTCAGATCCTAGATTCAATATATAAATAATTTTCATTAAAATGTATGTTTGAATAACACTCAATTTTTTATTGGATTTGCTAGCAAATTTAATAGACAAAAAATACATTTTTTCAAATTTCTTAGGCATGTCTTTAACTGTGAAGACATATTTTCCATGTTATTTACATCACATTATTGATTATTCACTTTCTAATTTCCTAATTTAGGCTCTACTATATCGGATAGAATTGTGAAGTAAATAAAATCTTCAACAACACTCAATTTGCTTATACAGTAATACCATGACACACAAGTGTACCAACATATGATAAAATTTGAGGTATGAGAAAAATTCTGAGCAATTTTTGACTTGAGATATGAGATATTTGAGATATGAGCACACCAAATGTTTCCTGATCGGTGGAAAATTAGAACAATTAAGATGTTTTTCCATTGTAACATTCTGTTTTGTTTTTTTTCTCGGATGGAAACGGATCAATTTGTATTTTGTTAATTTCTATGAGAAGAATTGACTTGACATATGAGTAAATTGACATACTAGCTCGATCCCGCTGTAAATTCATAGCTTAATGTATTACTGTATTTGAATTAAAACACAAGATTTTCAGAATGCAAATTACAATAATACTTCGATTACAATGATCTTTCATATGGACATTGATAAAGCAAGCCAAGTCGTGATTGGCCACTGTTTATCACACCACATTTGCGTATTTTAAGTCTATCATTTCGACTAAATCTCTGGCAAGAAGCTGAACAGGAAAAGGGTCTATGACCGATGTGCCTAATTGTGTTTTTAAGATATTCCTGCCACAAATTGAGCAAAAACGGGCTCTTCTCCTGTGTGGTTTGTTAAGTCTTCTTTTTAGGTTCCCTTATGTGAATATGTTGGAACATTAACTGCGCCTGGAAAATGTTTTGAATTGCGTAGCTTGTTAATTGGGCTGTTGGAGCGCATCTGTGGCCACAGACGGAGCAGGAACACATTGTTCTACAGTCTGGGTTAATAAGTATTCTTTTAAGCTTTCCCTTTGGGAAAATGTTCGACCACATCCTGAGCAGGAAGATGTTTTTTCGCCAGTGTGGGTTCTTGTGTGACCTTCTAAGTGGTGCTTTAGAGAAAAGGCTTTTCAACAGTGTGGGTTCCTATGTTTTTTAATCTTTTCTTGTGTGCGAATGTTTGACCACAAACTGAACACGAAAACGGTTTTTCACCAGTGTGGGTTCTTGTGTGTATTTGTAAATCATGCTTTTGAGAAAAGGCTTTATCACAAATTGAACACGAAAATGGTTTTCCACCAGTGTGGGTTCTTGTGTGTCTTTTTAGATTTCCCCTCTCAGTAAATGTTTTACCACAAACTGAGCATGAAAATGGTTTCTCACCCGTGAGGGTTCTTGCGTGGAAGCTTGTTTTGTGTATGAACGCTTGACCGCAAACTGAACAAGAAAATGGTTTTTCACCAGTGTGGGTTCTTAAATAGGTTTTTAAGCTTTCCTTGTGTGTGAATTGTCGACTACAAACTGAACACGAAAATGGCTTTTCACCTGTGTGTGTTCTTGTGTGGCTTTTTAAGGATTGCTGTTGAGAAAAGGCATGGCCACAAATTGAGCACGAAAATGTTTTTTCACCAGTGTGGGTTCTTGCATGTGATCTTAAGCTCTTTTTGTTTGTGAACGCTTGTCCGCAAACTTAACAAGAAAATGTTTTTTCACCAGTGAGGCTTCTTGTGTTTTTTTAAATTTCCCTTGTCATTAAATGTTTTACCACAAACTGAGCATGAAAATGTTTTTTCATCAGTGTGGGTGCTTATGTGGGCTTTTAAGCTTGTCATTTGTGTGAATCTTTGACCACAAACTGAACACGACAATGGTTTTTCACCAGTGTGTTCTCACATGACTATTTAAGTGTCCCTTCTGTGTGAATGCATGACCACAAACTGAGCAAGAAACTGGTTTTTCACCAGTGTGGTTACTTGCGAGAGATTTTAAGCTTTTTTTGTGTGTGAACACTTGACCGCAAACTGAACAAGAAAATGGTTTTTCACCAGTGTGGGTTCTTGTGTGTGCTTGTAAATCTTGCTTGTGAGAAAAGGCACTACTGCAATTTGGATACAAAAATGTTTTTTCACCAGTGTGGGTTCTTGTGTGTCTGTTTAAATTTCCCTTCTCAGTAATTTTTTTACCACAAACTGAGCATGCAATTGGTTTTTCGCCAGTGTGGGTTCTTGTGTGTATTTTAAATCTTCCCTTGTGTGTAAATATTTTACCACAAACTGTACATGATAAGGATTTCTCCCCAGTGTAGATCCTCATATGTCTTTTCAAATGAGACTTTTTCCCAAAAGTTTTTCCACACTGAAAGCATTTGCAAAGTTTGTCGCCCCTGGGATTTTTCTTGATATCTTCGACATCACAATTTTCAAAAAGCAAAAGTTGTTGTCATCTGATAAAGGAGCAATTAAATTTTCTGCTCGCTATCCTTCTATTGAGCTGCCACTCAGAAGCTCCGCCCCTCTGTTGCTCACACCCAGATCATCTTCACTCTTGAAAGGCTCACTAGTTGACCATTTGACACAGTCCTCATTTTTGATTGGAGGTTGCTCTTCTCTTTTGAACTGTTCAGGGAACTCTGGCTCCTCCTCTATAATTTGAGGCCAAGTTGAGGCCTTTCCAGGCTCCACCCCTGCGCTAGCCACACCCAGATCATCCCATTTCATGGCCTCACCAGGTGACCAGGTGATATCATGTTCCTCCTTTTGGATTGGAAGTTGATCTTCTCTCATTTGTTGTTGAGGGAACTCTGACTCCTCTTCTTTGATTTGGGGGGGGGGGCTCTTTAAAGCCAAAAAACGTTTGCCCATCATTTTCCCTGAAACCTGCAAAGACAAAAAGTTCATATGCATCAGGACATGTACTGTATTTTCACGACTATTAAGCGTGTCCTGTTTTTTGCCGCAATGTCAATAACTAGTGCTATTGCTGTATTTTAGACACACAAAGGCCGGTTCTTCTTCTTCTTTTTCTTCTTCTTCTTCTTCTTCTTCTTCTTCTTCTTCTTCTTCTTCTTCTTCTTCTTCTTCTTCTTCTTCTTCTTCTTCTTCCTCAATTGGTTTTACGGTTGTTGGCAGACAACGTACTGTAGCAGTATCACCCTCTACTGTCTCAGTACCTCAAATTGCCAGGTTCTCAATTCAGATTTTATACAGAAGGGGCGATGATGTTAAATTTGGTCTCTTAATACCACAGCGTGAAGAGAGAAGCTCGAAGTCCAATTCGAATCTAGCTAGCCGTGACACTAAACGAAAAGCTACATTACAGATTGCCCCGTCTTTTTCTGTTTGGTGTAATTTAGAAAGTTTTAACAGGGCAGAGGTCAAATTTTGTGATTTGTTTTTTTTCTTTGACCTTTTCTTCATCATACATCTTCCAATGGTGAGTCAGGTGACGTTTAAATCTAGGTTCGTCACCTGTCAACAAGTCTTGGTCCTTCTTCAATTCCTTTTTCACAGGTTCCGGAAGACCCTCGACAACAGCTGTTCTGAACAAGGTTTCACTCTCATATATACCAGATGGATGGCGGCCGTGCTTTCTATCCAGTTTTTAACACATTGTTCATTCTGCACCGGACCTCCAGCTCCATCGGTGTGTGGAAACACGGTTGGGGCCGAATCATGAGGTCTTGGGGAGGCATTTTTAATTACCTGGGTCAATGGAATTTCATGAGGATGTCTAGTAGTTCCTGCCTCTTCTTCTATCATTCGTATCTGATGTTGAGTGCAGGAAGCTGACATGGCCTGTCTCAGGTCACCAAGCGCACAATTCTGTCCACTCATTAAGGCCAAGAATTTCTTGAGCCATGGACTTCCTCCCCTAGCCAGAGGAGGGAGTTGTTCAATCAATGACGCCACATCTCTAAGAACAAGAGGGTCATATGTATCGCTTTTTTGTCAAATTGTGTTGTGTTTTGTTGTCATTCATTTGAAAAAGAAAAAAACTTGAGACCATACAAATTTGCTTGTCACAACACATCTAAATATAGGTGTCTAGTCAGAAGCTTCCCATACTGGGAGTTCGAACCCAGGCCTCCTGGGTCAATAGCAGGAATCCTGACCACTAGACCATATGGGATATCTCATGGGAAGCAGATCCAGATCATTTAGGAGCAAGAAGCATGGATGATAGACTCAATAAATAACCACATCATTAGCAACAAACATCTACTTTGTAAGAACCGTGAAAGGCTTTTGGCGACCAATTGGCATTTTTTTCCAGAGTGTACAGAGGTCCAATATTTCTGAATCCATACATTTAATTCACAGGGATTTGTTTCTGGAAATTATAGAAGTTCAAAAGTTTGAACTTTCCCATACTGGGAGTTGAACCCGGACCACCTGGGTGAAAACCAGGAATCCTGACCACTAGACCATATGGGATACGTCATGCAAAGCTGATCCAGATCGAGTAGAAGCATGTAGTTTGGATGATAGACTAATCAAATTTCATTGGGACCTCGGTACTTCGCGGTTCATCCATCGCGGCTTCAGAGCTTCCCGTTTTTTTAATGAAAAAATAAATAAATAATGAAAAATATTAAATCAAAATTAGATATTACATTATTTTACAAAATTTGAGAATACATATTCAATTAGAATTAGTAATTCCATCATTTTACAAATTTTTAAAACAGAAGGAATGCACGTATGCGCAAAGCATCACGGGCATAAATGCAAGCTGATTGGCCAGCTGAATACTCACTCAACTACTCGACTCCCCATTGGCCCATTCACTACAGTAGCCCAAGCTTCTCCTGATGCCCATTCTCAGTCCACGCTTATCTTGTGCTATACAGTACGTTTCTCGCCAAGTTAAGCGTAAAAGTTTTGTAAAGCCCTTAGTGATGCCTCCCAAACGCTCTTTAAACAATTAACGAAAAAGTGAGTTTATTGGACAGGTTGAGACCAGGAAATAGCTACGCGAGCGTAGCCTGACAATCTGGTCAAACTGACCACCTTTACACCTCCGCTCAACACGGAAATTTCTGACACGTCTTTACTGTCTCTCTGATGATCTCAGCTTGGCCTCAGAAGACGAGTACTCAACTGCCAACTTCCATTTCTTAACAGCACCTCTCCTCGCTGCCTTCTTCCTGGTTTGTAATGTTTGGATTTAAGAGGCTCAGAATTTAGTGAGCAGGTCATCTGAACTGCAATCCCAGCGGTGCCTATGAATATTGCACCCTGCATTTTCATACTGCTTGAAACACGGAGAAATAATCACAGTAATTAGTTGTTGTCCTCAATCCAACTTTTACTGTAATCCCCAACATGCAATCATTAATAACTTAATCACTTTAGCTTGTCACACCATGAGTCATTTGGCAATCCAAGTTGGTTGCATTGTTCATCAATCAGTCGAAATAGCTCAGTTGGGAGAGCATTAGACTGAAGATCTAAAGGTCCCTGGTTCAAGCCCGGGTTTCGGCAGCCCATTGGGCTAGGCAAATGTGTCCTACATCAACTGTTTCCTTGTAAGCAATGAGTTGTTTTGCAGTCATGTTTGACTCTTGTCACCAACATGGTCTAAATTCGCTCAGATAAGTAATGATGGAGAGCATTCCCCTGATCGACCTTGGTCTTCGTCAGTCCATTGGACTCTCTAAACAAGACCAATATCAGTCAATGCTCCAGTTTCAATATTGTACTAGTAAGCCATCAGTAAATTTGCAGTCCAAGTTGGTTGTTAATCATAATAATCAGCCAAAGTAGCTCAGATGGGTGAGTGAAGGACTGAGGATGTAACGATACCTGGTTTACCTCCGGCTTTGGCAACACATTGGACTTTACAAACCAAGCCTAATTCAGTAGGCAGTCAGTTTGAAATTGGCTTCCTTGTAAGCCATGAGTGGTTTTGCAGTCAAGTTTGATTCTTGTCACCTCCATGACCAAAATTGGCTCAGATAGAGAATGTTGAAAATTTACGACAATATGCGAGTAATCACAAAGGTTGAGCGGATAGCAACCCTGCTGCATCAGCATCTTCTTAAGTGCTCTAGGTCTGCATTCTAGGGTAAAGGTCCAGTAACCAGTCCTTGGAATGAGGACTGGGTGACTGGTTACGACCCCGAGTTCTCTTTGGACAATTTGAAGAATGATTTAATACAACAATGAATAAATACACACATATATAATAGTATTACAGAATAAACCCCACAATAAGAATTTCTTTTCTCATATTTAGATGTAATTTTTGATTGTTTTCAATTTTTTTACCTGTCTTTTTCATTTGTTTTTTAACTGAGACTGAATTTTCTTTTTGGTGAGAACATGCTCTCAAATATGTGTATGAAACTAGAATGCAATTAAACACTTGTTGTTAGTATTTAAATAGATGACAAAAAGAAAAATGGAATGAAATAAAAAGGAATTTTCCTATTTGACTATTTTCTGTTCTTTTTTCACAATGATTTTTAGGCCTGACCATGTTTTACTGTATTACTTCCGCCTTCATCAAAATGTCAAGGCATTTGCGGGACGTGTTTCAGAAAAATGATTAATTTTTTATCAGATTCCGATCTTGTGAAAATGATGCGATTAGGCCCGATTTCCGATAAATTTCTATCGGAATTTTGATCAGAAGAATATGAAGTGAGAAAAGGTAACTTTTGCAGAGTTAATCATTTTCAAGAACATTTTTTCACAGCAATGGTAACACTTGGAAGTGGGGTAGTTTGCTTCTACAAAAAATGAACTGTTGTCAGTAGCAGAGAATGGATTCGATCTATTGACCCCCAGCTATGGGCCCAGCACGCTCCCGCTGCGCCACTCTGCTTCTTCCACCTTCTAACATCAAATCGAAGCACACATACTGAGGAATCGTGGGTTTTCTCACCTGCTGACGGAGCTCCCGAAGACCACCAGCGCAATAACCTCGGTCTCGGCCTGGGAATGTCATGAGTTAGTCCTGCTATTCACAGGGTCGTCCATTATGTATTTAAAAATGTCCATTCTAATCAAAAACTCGGTACGAGAAATTCAGCACCAGTATTTACAAAACAATACACCATGTTGAATTTAAACTAATAATACCCCACCAACGAGTCATTACCTTATCGTGGTGGTGAAGTTCTTGAGTCCCGGTGGTGGGGTTAATCAGTCCCAGTGAACTTTGGAGCAATGTTGCCCGGGGCCTTGTAGCCCTGGTAGGCTTACCCATAGCCAACTGGTCTGTTGTGTGGGATTAGACGAAGAATGGCTCAGAGGATCTCTTATGATGAGCAACATTATTGGACGAAATCTTCCCTCGCCTGGACGCGGTTAGGAAGAGCCTGAGCGTAAGGTTGAGAAATCCTGGCTCGACATAGTTTGGCTCTTGAGTTGCCCGCTGGACAAAAGGGTTGCATCCCTCCATCTTTGGGTGGGGGGACGGCATCTGATTGTTGTTTTTGTGCATGCACAAAACAGCAGTTCAGAGTACCTACTCCTTTTGGAGTCCTTTGGGGGACTCACTTGTTCTGCTGGGGGACTTCAATGTTGATGTGAAACCTGGGGGAGTGATTGGGAAGAACGTCCCCCTTGATCGAAATTTGAGTGATGTTCTATTGTTGGATATCGGCGCTCGTATATTATATATACGAGCGCCGATATCCAACAATATTATATATGTATATTTATATCGTATATATTACTTCCGCCTTCATCAAAATGTCAAGGCATTTGCGGGACGTGTTTCAGAAAAATGATTAGTTTTTTGTCAGATTCCGATCTTGTGAAAATGATGCGATCAGGTCTGATTCCCGATCAATTTCTATCGGAATTTTGATCAGAAGAATATGAAGTGAGAAAAGGTAACTTTTGCAGAATCAATAATTTTCAAGAACATTATTTCACACCAATGGTAACACTTGGAAGTGGGGTAGTTTGCTTCTACAAAACAACAACTGATGTTAGTAGCAGAGAATGGTTTCGATCCATTGACCTCTGGGTTATGGGCCCAGCACGCTGCCGCTGCGCCACTCTGCTTCTTCAATCTTCAGCTATCAAATCAAAGCACATATACTGAGGAATCGTGGGTATTCTCACCTGCTGACGGAGCTCCTGTGGACCACCAGCGCAAGAACCTCGGTCTCGGCCGGGGACTGTCATGAGTTAGTCCTGCTATTCACAGAGTCATCCATTATGCCTTTAAAAATTTCCATTCCAATGAAAAACTCGGTACGAGACATTCGGCGCCAGGATTTACAAAACAATATACCATGTTGTATTTAAGTTTATAATACCCCACCGACGAGTCGTTACCTTATCTTGGTGGTGGGGTTTGTGTGTCCCGGTGGTGGGGTTAATCAGCCCCAGTGATCCTTGGAGCAATGTTTTTCGGGGCCTTGTAGCCCTGGTAGGCTTACCCATGGCCAACTGGTCTGATGTGAGGGATTAGACGAAGAATGGCTCAAAGGACCTCTTATGATGGGCAACATTATTGGATGAAATCTTCCCTCACCCGGACGCGGTTAGGAAAAGAGCCTAAGCGTAAGGTTGAGAAATCCCGGCTCGACATAGTTTGGCTCTGGAGTTGCCCGCGGGACAAAATGGTTGCGTCCCTCCATCTTAGCATCTTAGCTACCTGATTGTTAATTGTGTGCATGCACAAAACAGCAGTTCAGAATACCCCTTTTGGAGTCCTTGGAGGGTGTGCTGGAGAGTGCTCCTTAGGGGGACTCCCTTGTTCTGCTGGGGGACTTCAATGTTGATGTGAGAACTGGAGGGGGTGATTGGGAAGAACGTCCCCCCCTTGATCGAAACCCGAGTGGTGTTCTATTGTTGGATTTCTGCGCTCGTATTGGATTGACAATAATGAACACCATGTTCAAGCATAAGGGTGTCCATATGTGCATTTGGCACCAGGACACCCGCATGTCTTGAATATTTGGGTAAAGAGAGGGATGGAGCTCTCAACCAATCACAACTTGGTGGTGGGTTTGCTCAGATGCCAGTGCAACCCGGGAGACTTAAACGTTTCGTTCCCCTATTAGAAGGACATTCAATTCCCACTCGCCGCTCCCCACTCGACCTCATCCGTTCAAGCTCTCCGCTCGCCCGTCCATCCCCGCATCTCCATGCCGATTGGCCCAACAGTCGCACCCGAGCCAATGCCAGCAGATTGCTGTTCATCTCATTTAGGCAGAGCATGGCGCTGTAAATGCCAAAGTCGTGGGTTAGACCGCTCAACAGGCACGGCCTCTCTAGAACACAGTTGTCAAAGAGGCAGCCCGGGGAACATATCTGGCCTTCTGCATCATTTTGTACCGTTTGACACCCTTGCCCTAGAGTAAGTTAAGATTGCCTAAAATTATTCATTTTGCCGTAACGTAACAGTTTAGCGAGCTGACATTTGCAATTGCGGTCATCACACTAAAATCATGGCCATTTTGCACATGGCTGATTAGCTCAGTTGGTCAGAGTGAGGTGCTAATCATGCCAAGGTTGTGGGTTTAACCTCCATATGGGCCTTGACAACTCCAAAGTCAATTGAAATGATCTAGTCCAACTTCTTTTGCCTTAACATAAGTGTTTAGCTAGTTGACGTGTTGCATTTGCGTCATTATGAAAATACCTGGGCTGTGCAGCACCTGGCCTGTTAACTCAGTTGGTCAGTGTGTGGTGCTAATAATGCCAAACTCGTGGGTTCAACCCCCACATGGGCCATGACCATTTTGTTGTTTCCTCAGTTTCTGTGATCTGGTAATTTCTCTGCTCCACAAGGAAGGAGATGCCACTCTGGATGTGAATCATCTCAGTGACGGAATACTAGCTTGGTTCGTTCCCACCACATTTCTGTTCTTCCAAAATTGTTTTGAAATTAAACTTGTCTTCATACTCAAGCGGGCAGAACCGTGTTTCTCAACTTTGCTTATCCTCCAATGAGGACGCCTGTAGAAAATCACAATATGGTTATCTTAATAGTCGTCACAAGTGCAACATTCTCTAACTAAAAATGTAAAAACTCTTAAATTCGAATCAACAAAATGCAGTACCAGAGTTGTTTATCTGTCTGGTAAGGTGACTGAGCTACCTTGCTAATGCTAGTGGGCTAACATTTTGAACCTTAGCTTTTCATAATAATTGCTAGCAAGCACGAACATGAGATGAGACACAATTGGTATATGTTCTATCAATATTACAACACATCACAAAATATTTATAGATGAGGATTGTGGGTTCGCCTCAAGCTCTGCCTATTACCCGACCGAGAAACTTCTTAAAGTAATTGACTGGCAGCCCACTGACATCCCAGGACTGACTTATTCCAAAATGCACGACTCTTATCAGACTAACTAAAAAGGTTAGCTAATATCTATATATTTAAACAACTGCAAACATTGTAGGGCATGCATTTGTAACGTTTATAGAAAAATTTAATTTGAGAAAATGCACACTGGTAGTACGCTTGTGACACCTTTCTGATATGTGGTAAGATTAACTATGTTTTTATAATATCGAAAATCCACAAGAACTCAAACAGGTGAAAAACATGTATCATGCTCAGTCCTTGGTCAAAAATTCAGTTGCCAAAACACCTTAAAATCACACGAAAGGACCCAGGCAGGTTAAACATATGTTCTTTGTCAGTTTATAGTTAAACGTTCACTTGGAAGGCCAATGTAAAGCATCACAGAACTAATCCACGCACAAGAAAAATAATCACAAGAACACCTTTAAAAAACACAAGATCTCATAATGGTAAAACGAAAAAATTCTTCCTGCTCGATTTTTAAAGTAACATTAGCTATTAGCTAAATTGACAGTTTAAATTCGACATGGTAGGTTGATTTTGTTAAATGTGCCGCCGATCATCTCATATTTGTTGTTTTTCATTGAAATGGAAGTTTTTAACTGCAAAATGGATGAACTCACCATGGATAAGACAGTCCACAGTCGAGACCTCAGGAGCTCCGGCAGCAGTTGGGAATTGTCACGTGCCTCTGTATGTCTGCTTGGATTAGTCTGATTGATTAGATTTGTGAGTCAACTTGTCACATGACAGATGAGAGGAAGCAGAGTGGCGCAGCGGAAGTGTGCGGGGTCCATAACTCACCGGTCAATGGATCAATACCATTCTCTGCTGCTTACAATCATTTCTAATTTTCAGAAGCAAAATACCTCACATTCAAGTTTTGCAGCAGCTGTGAAAAACTGATCTTGACAATCATTAATTCTCAAAATTAATAACTCACTTCACATTCTTCTTAAGGATGCCCACCGATCAAAAATCGTATCAGAATTTAACGAAAATCGGGCCCAATGCGTCATTTTCAGAGTATTGTAATCGAATAAAAACAAGATTTTTTGATTTACTGAATTTATATTTGGGATGGCACGGTGGTGGAGGTGGCCTCACAGCTCTGGGGTTCTGGGTTCAAGAACAGGTCGGTCCACCTGTGTGGAGTTAGGATGTTCTCCAAAAGCCTGGGTGGGTTTCCTCCGGGTACTCCGGTCTCCTCCTACATTCCAAAAACTTGCATGCTAGGCTGATTGGGCATTCTAAATTACCACTAGGTGTGAGTTTCATTAGCTGCCATTGACAGGGAGAGATGTCCAATCTATTTTGACTGCAAATTGGATTGGATGCCTATCATCAATGGGAGTGAAATAGGATTACTTGTTCTGGCAGTTAATGAGTTAAGATAGCAAGTAATAAAATTACCCATAAGGGTGAGACTAAAATGATCTGACACATTTGCAGGTTTTAAAAAAATGTAAATAAAGTCAAGAAATATGTTGGGGTTATTCTGGGATGCTTTTATATGTGTGCATTTAATTATTTTTGTATGATAGCTTCTTCAATGTCTGATGAGAACTCGGGATCGTAGCAAGTCACAAGTAGTGAGTCGCGTTCCAAGGACTGTTTAATGGACCTTTACCCAAGGAATGCACACTTAGAAGGAAGCTTAAAAAGAAAAAAAAGAAAAATGAAAATCAGACATAGGCATTGTCGTCATCATTGACTTGACAAAAAGCCTAGTAGTCATTATCCCCAGCAAAGCGTATGACGAAATTGGATAGTGCTCCTCCACAAGTTCGTCTTCCCAGGAAAGACCCATTAATGACATATTCATACTTGTTAGCTCTCCGCCTCCTTGAGCGCCATCAATCCGGCGACTGCAGGTTGCCTCACCGATGCCAACAAGAATAAGATGGATCACTTACCTCTCACTGTCTTCTTACTTACCCTCCCTCAGTCAGCCTGTAGAAGGCAGATCCATGCCAAACGACCTTCCTGTTACTTCACTGCGACTTAATTTCATAGAAGGGATTTGTGTTGCCGTCACGTCTCGTGTTGCTGCAGGTTCAAAGTCCTGATGGCTGTTGGGAAAACGTTGTCCTAGAGCCTGTTTGTCCGTGCTTTGTAGGACTTGTAGCGTCTGCCAGATGGAAGCAACTGGAACAGGCCGTGTACAGGATGGTATGTGTCCCCAACAATGATCCCGGCTCTGCTGAGGTACCGGGGGTTGGCAATGTCTTCCAGTGATGGCAGAGAGAAGCCGACAATCTTCTGGGCAGTGTTAATCACCCTCTGCAAGGCTTTTTTGTTTGCTGCCGTGCTTCCGGCATACCACAATGTAATGCAGTAGGCCAGGATGCTCTCCACAGTGGCTCTGTAGAAGGTTGCCAGAAGTTTGGTGTCCAATTTGTTCCTCCTCAGTAACCTGAGAAAGTAGAGTCGTTTCTGGGCCTTCTTCACTACCACTGTGGTGTTTGTAGACCAGGAGAGCCTATCCGTGACATGGACTCCCAGAAATTTGAAGGACTGGACCCTGTCTACACATATTCCGTTAATGAGGAGTGGGCCAGGTCTGTGCTGTGCTTGCGAAAGTCCAGGATTATTTCTTTAGTCTTTGTGGTATTTAGTGTAAGATTGTTCGCCGAGCACCAAAGAGACAGTTTGTCGACCGCCTCTCTGTAAGCCGACTCATCCCCACCTGAGATGAGTCCGATCATAGTGGTGTCATCGGCAAATTTGATGATGGAGTTTGACTGGTGGGCTGGTGTGCAGTCGTATGTGTACAGGGAGTACAGAAGAGGACTCAGTACACAGCCTTGTGGTGGGCCAGTGCTCAGTGTAATGGAGGAAGAGAGGTGTGGACCCATTCTAGCAGTTTGTGGTCGGCCAGTCAAGAAGTTCTTTATCCAGCAGCAGATTGAGGAGGATAGTCCAAGGTGGGAGAATTTGTCCTTCACAATGTCCCGCTTAATGGTGTTAAAGGCTGAGCTATAGTCAATGAAAAGCATCCTCACATGAATCCCCTGGTGCTCTAGGTTGCTCAGTGCTGTGTGTAGAGCCACGGCGATAGCATCCCCAGTGGACCTGTTTTCTTTATACGCAAACTGGTGAGGGTCAACTGAGGGGGGGATTGTAAAAAGATGCTGATGCAGGCAGCATAATCACTATCCAAGTAACCTTCGTGATTACTCGCATATTGTCCTAAATCATGACGCTCTTTTGGCTTCTTTATGGCATTAATTTGTGAAATGAAGGCTTGTTTGTTCAATTCCAATGGAGTTTTGTTTTCAGTTTCCACTTAATTGTTATTATTGAATACTGAATAATGATATGATTATTGCAGGTAATTATTTTGCTTACGCAGTTCGATTTAATCAATAACTTTTTAATTGTTTTGATTTATGGCCTAAAGGGGCAGGAAAAATTACCGCACGGTAGAATTATTCGTGACGAGGACTCTCTTGCAAGTTGATCACCACCATATATAATTGAATCAGATGTCCCCCTTTTTTGTATTATAATTAAATTAAAGTATATTTATTGATGAACCTATCATTTTGGTCTTAAGAGCCTTCGAGGTCAATACGCCGAAACGGGAACCCAGGTGCTACAGATCGATGTCTGGTGTGCACAGCGTCTACAACACTTTCTGCGGGCAGGATATTCTACGGGAGCGCTTGGACTCTTGTCGGTTGAAGACTAATCCGAATGGAGGGCGACATCTGATGACATCCCTGGTGAGTCCACATATGGGACAATAACCATGAGAAAAAAAAAGTGTCACTTAAAGAGCACATCTGGCTCGTTGGTCTGGTGGTATGATTCTTGCTTATGGTGCGAGAGGTCCTGGGTCCAACTCTCAATTGAGTTCATGCTTTGTTGAATTGTGATCTATTGTGGGGGTTAATATGTCACATGAGAAAAAATAAGTGTCTTGGCATGGTCATGCCAGGCTATTTGGTCTAGTGGTATGATTCTTGCTTTGGTTGCGAGTAGTCCTGGGCTCAACATCCCTGGACTACCCCTTATTTTGTAAAATTGTGATCTATTAAGGGGGTTGATACGTCACATACTTCACCTGAGAAAAACAAGTGTCACTACTTGTGCACCCCTGGCTTGTTGGTCTAGTGGTAAGATTTTTGCTTTGGTGAGAGAAGTCATGGGTACAACTCACGGACTAGCCCCTATTTTGTAAAATTGTGATCTATTACCTAAGAAAAAAGTGTCCCTATGCAGGCGTCCTAGACTTTTTGGTCTAATGGTATGATGCTTGCTTGGGATGTGAGAGGTCCTGGGTCCAACTCCCAGATGACCCCTTGCTTTGTTCAATTGCGATTTATTGTGGGGGTTGATATGTCACCTACTTCACCTGAGAAAATAAGTTTCAATATTTGGGCCTGCCAGGCTCGTTGGTCTAGTGGTATGATTCTCGCTTTGGGTGCGAGAGGTCCCGGGTGCAACTCCCGGACGAGCCCTTGCTTTGTTGGATTGTGATCTATTATGGCGGTTGACATGTCACGTTTGCCACCTTAGAAAAAAAGTGTCCCTGTAGGAAAACCCCTGGCTCATTGGTCTAGTGGTATGAATCTTCTTAAGGGTGCTATGGGTCCTGGGCCCAACCCCCAGATGAGTTCTTGCTTTGTCAAATTGTGATCCATGATGGGATGATATGGGACATTAGCCATCTGAGAAAAAAAGTGTCACTGAATGAGCACATTTGGCTCGCTGGTGTATTGGTATGAGGTCCTGGGCCCAACTCCCAGACGAGCCCTAGCTTTGTGAGAGCCATCTGAGAAAAAAGTTTCATTGGGTAGGCATCTCTAGCTCGTTGGTCTAATGGTATGATTCTTGCTTTGACGAGCCTTTGCTTTGTCGAATAGTGATCTATGGTGGGGTAATATGGGACATTGGCCACCTGAGAAAAAAACTGTCACTTAACAGGCATCCCTGGCAAGTTGGTCTCGTGGTATGTTTCTTGCTTAGGGTGCGGGAGGTCCCGGGCCTAACTCCTGGATGAGCCCTTGTTTTGTCAAATTGTTATCTATTATGGATATGTAATATACATTTGAATTTGATCCTTAAACAGAAAGTCGATACTCATGATTGACTTTCTCGGGCCACACAAATTGATGTGGTGGGCTAGATTTGCCCCCCGGGCTGCCACTTTGACACATGTGCTCTGCAGGGAAACAAATTCATACACAATAACATTGTGATGAAACTCCTAACAAAGGCCCACATGCGACTTGAACCAACCAAGTAGAGCAATAATAAGGATTTACTACTCAATGGAGTGGAGGGACCCTTACCAAACCAACACATTGTCACGCGGCCAATTCACGGTCATAACTTTGATTGGTTTGTGAGAGAGTTATGTAACAGTCGTGGCAAAACATGCCGTTTGGACAACATAATGTGAGCGGAAGGCAACAACAAGGAGTAAGCTTGTACTTCCCCTGGCAAGTAAAAAACTGATTTTCTCTTTTTTGGCAGTGTTGTCCCAGAGAAAGAAACTCAGGGGTTCAAATATGCCCCAACAAACGTGGGGAGCTTGACAATTCTTATGGCCGTTACCTGGAATTAAAAAGTTGGGTAACGTGTATGTATTTGCTTTTTATAACTTTCTCATATTATTTTTGTCATCAATGGCCCAGTTATAAGGCTTATCTTATTGGGAATACATTTATATACATCTTTTTGCAATTTTCAAATTTTACACAAAATAGTATTTTTTCAAAATTTTGTTTTAGGATTTTTTTCTTTTGGAATTTTTGTTGAAATTCTGCTATTTTGGCCCATTTTTGTTCATTTTGTCTCTTTTTTGCAATTTACTAATTTAGACAAAAGAGTGTGTTTTTCCAAATTTTGTTTTAGGTTTTTTGTCTTTAAAAATATTTGCTGAATTTCTTCCAACAATTGACTGTCATCCACAAAGGTGCCGGCAACAGAATTTACTTGTCGGAGTGTTCCTAGAAGAACTCTTGTTTGCAAAATAATGCATTCAAAAGTTGTTCTTAACAGACTAGAAGGTGGGTTCACTGTTTTATATTTATATATTTTCTCAGTGTGTAACAAAAGGGCTTTTTGTGCACTGCAATTGATTTTTTTAAATTCTCAAGTTGACTAAATGTACAAGCTTGATTTAAAGACAATTAAACAGTGTGTTTAAAAATACATTTAACAACCCACGTTGGTGACAAACCTTTTTGCTGCTCAGGCAAAAGGTTTAGTCAGAAGGTGAAAGCAAAGAGACACATGTCTTGGATGGTGAGCAGTGGACAATAACGATTGTCTGTCATCCATGATGGCTTCAACACAGAGCGAATGTATTTTGTGGATTTTAACAAACACAGTGGTGGAAAACCACAAGGCTCCTATTCATGCACCCGGGACTCGACTCCTTCCCCAGTGGTTTTGAAATTTTAGTTGAAATGTCAGGGAAGAGCCATTTGCACCAATTAAAAGAGATTTAGGCAGTTCAGTAGATATTGACAGTGGTGGGATTTGAACCCATGCCTTCTGAGAGACTAGAGCTTTAATCCAGTGCCTTAGACCGCTCGGCCACACTACATTGGAGAAGAGTGTGGAAGGTTTCCACACTAATGAAACTAATGCTAATGCTAGTCCTCAAGAAGATTGCCAATTTTCAGTGTTGAAAAATAGTAACATCAATATTAAGTTAATCAATTTTTTAACCGATGAAAATGTTTGCCAAAATAATAAATTTGACAGTGATAGGGAATTTCACATTCAAAATGTATCTTTTTTTCCAAATCATACAAAGCAATTTAGGAACACTATTTTGAAGCATAACCCCAAAATTTTGGCATCAGAGATTTATCAGCAGAAATAAAAAATTATATTACAAACACGAATGCACATATTACAAGCAAGCAAAAATATAGTCTCCTTTTCAATATCAAAATGCTAATACTGAACTTATTTTACAATACAGTTTCTGACATGAATCTTATCAGACTAACTGAACAGGTTAGATCAGTGATTTTCAACCACTGTGCCGTGGCACACTAGTGTGCCGTGAGAGATCGTCAGGTGTGCCGTGAGAAATTATCCAATATCCTTTTTTTTTTTAAATTAACATTTATTAATAGTTTTCTGCAAATATGATGTCGTAAATATACTATACAGAGTGTCATTTTGTAAAATGTTTGGTTAGTGGTGTGCCACAAATTTCTCCAATGTAAAAAATGTGCCGTGGCTCAAAAAAGGTTGAAAAACACTGGGTTAGATGACATCTATATATTTAAACAACTGCAAACATTGTAGGGCAGGGGTCTCAAACTCAATTTACCCGAGGGCCGCAAGAGGCAGAGTCTGGGTGAGACTGGGCCGCATCAGGATTTCCACATGAAAAGCGCTGATAAAACATTTCAATGTTATCAAATATCTTTATTTTTTAATAAAAAAATAATGAATTAAATACATTAACTTCAAGATGAATAAAAAATAAATCAATAAGTAATAAAAAATAATAATAATAATGAGAATACAATAGATATACAGTGGCTGGCTAAGTAGAGAAAACTAATTATTTTTATTTTGTTTCAAATGTCTGTATTAACAGCTCTTTATATTTTATCTTTCTGAACTTTACTTCTTGCTGCTAGAGACCTGGCAGTGTTTCTTCTCACATAGCTGAGTCACATTTGGCTTGAGGGAGGAAGCAGTGGAGACCCTCAATAGAGCTTGAAGATGCTCATCAGTAAGTCTGGACCTATGCTTGGACTTATTGAAGTTCAAGGTGGGGAAGAGTTTGTGCTCCCAAAAAGGCACATGGTCCGCTTGAACATTCGGGAAAGTTCAGGGAAACTGAGGGTCAACTCTCTCAAAAATGGCCCAAGCTTGTCTGCTTCTCCACTCCCCTCTCCTCCCTGAACTTGGCTTTGAGTGCAGAGTTGCACTGCAGGTCAATGAGCTCCATTTGAAGCTCAGGGGGGGCATCTTTCACATCAAAGGAGAAGGGGTCTGCAAAAATTTGAAATGTGGCTTTGTGCGTCTTGAAGTCTGCAAATCTGTGATCAAATTCCTCCTGCAGCTTCGAAACACATATTTCTCACCACTGAATGCTGTGTCTGCGTCCACAAGAGCCTTTCGTGCTGGAAAATGGAAAAGGTTTGCCTAAGAGAGCTGGGCTTTCCATAACAAAGGTTTAGTGCAGAATGTTCTCACGTTGTCATAGGCAGCACTGACAAGTTGCCCCTGGCCTTGTAGCGTCTCGTTCAGTACATTAAGCTCATGTGTGATATCAACAAGAAAAGCTAAGTCTATGAGCCATTTGGGATCACTTAGCACAGGAACAGCAACCCTGTCTATCTCCATGAAGTCTTTTACTTCTGCTCTCAACTCAAAAAATATCTTCAACACATTTCGTACCTCAGTGAAGTAGAGCACATCCGCATATTCAACAAAGAAATATTGCACTCCCCATTTTTCTTGAAACTGTCTGTGCTCATCACTGACCTTTCTCTTCACAGCAGGCTTTGAAACAAACATCTCTGGGGCTGTAATATGTGTTTACACTAAGAATGAGCCTCGGATTGAATTTTTAACTTTCAGTCGCGCGGTTCTGTGGCGCGTGCGCACTTTCGATTTGACCGTTTAACTTTCAGTCGCACGGGTCTGTGGCGCATGCGCACTTTCGCTCTACGATCGTATTGGATTATGGCAGCTCTCCGAGCCAAGCGGAGTGAGCGAAGCACTGGACAGCCCAGCCAATGTCCCACCCTCCAGAGCCGTATACGTCACCGTGATTGGTTCATCCAGCTCCGAACACATTCCCCCATGTTATTATATATTTGTACGCAATCCCATAATCTTTTTTTATTTATGACAAATACAAATACACTTGGGAGAAGTCCGTTCTCTCGATCTTTACCAGCGCTTCCTTACTTGCATATCTGGCCTGAAAAGGAAGAACAAAATAATTCTCGTTAAACTCATTTTCATAATTTGCATAATCCTGGACATTAATGTTATCAGGAGTATGATGTCTAACAAGAAAATACAATCCTTGCAATTTGAAATTTGTAAGAGCAATTGCATCAAGCATAAGTTGGTCTAGCAAAGAGCGTAAGCAGGTTCTAAAACAATACCCACACATTGTAAAAGTTTTAGACAAAACAGCCATTGATATCACCTCAGTGAAGGACGTGTCGTAGACTGCAACATTTTCAAACATTGCATATGCCCCCTGCTCCATCAAGAGCACATCGACCATCAGAAGCATATCAACTGCTTTGCAGTCCTGGAAAGTCATGAGACTGATGGCTGCCAGCTGTTTTTTCATTGCAAATCCAATTTCTTTTTTTTTGTTTTTTTTTGACATTGTAATGGTTGTTGTTCACCCTATTCATATTTTTATTTGGCATAACCCAAAAAAATAAACTTCTGCTACGATTTGGCAAACGAACCCGTAAGTCAGAACGCCATCCCTCGATGAGGCTCAACGTCATCGAGAGAGGCCAGCTGCCCCACCGAAATTCTGAGCCGCCAATTGTATCTCCTCCACTCTAAAACATACTGATTAAACAGTGAAACCAAAACACATAGTCTTATTTCTTTTACGACAGGAATTATATAATGTATTTGAACAATTTCACTACCATAAGCCAAAACGTGCAATCAGTGGCGCAATTTGTCTTGGACAATGGGCACACAATGTCTCATCTACCGCACCAGATTCAGACCATGCCCTTTAAGGTTCAAACAGGTAGGTAGCACAAAAATTGGCTTGTCATTCACTGCTTGCGTAACAGGATGGACACCGTTTCAATATTTTTCCTTTTCTTTACAAGCAGGACACTTTTTTTTGTAAAAACACTTTGAGTTGCTGTTATATCCGATTGTATTTACCCTCGTCTGGTCATTTTTTTTTAACCCTTTGTAAGATTTAGTCTCATTTGAAACACTTTTACATTTGGACACATGTGGAGACAATAAAACCAATATAAAAGAGTTCCCTATGGTTTATGGCATTGCTCTCTGCAATAATATTTCCAATCAATATTGGAGTGGTTGCCGTTTCAATTTATTCATCAGACAGTTGTTCTCACCTGTCTCCCCAAACGTTGCAACTGATGAAACCTTACAGTGCAAAAGGTCGATCCACATACCCCTCTCGGCTATTTTCATGTCTGCTGGTTGGTCAGCAACAAGTTGGACGTTCCCCCTTTGGGTCGGCGAATGCTCCTTCTATATACTTCAGGTTGAGCCCCTAGTCTCCTGGCACCACTGTTGGTCAAGTCCGTTTCCTGTTGAGAAGCACAGTCTCCTTCTGCTAACCCCAACTCAATGCGTGTTCTTAAAAATGTTCTCTTTTAATGTAGTTAATGAGATTAGCCTCATCATACAGTTCCAATCGTGCAGTGAATATCGACGTTTTGTATAATCTACCAAATACTATTTTCATATGTTGTTGTCCGGTTAAACCTGTTATGTACGCGCAGTGATGTCATAGCACAATTGTGGAACCTTCTGCAATCCCATCAATTATTTTGTTCACACAATTTGGGTACTGTTATCACTATAAGTCAATGGTTCTTTGGAATTCCGTATCGTGCACTGATATGCTGAGCGCAGGTTAAGAATGCTGTGCAAAAATTTCCACAAACAACTTAAACCCATAAGTTGTGTAGTGGTACCGTTCCAAGGCCACCATCGCCCCTGTCGAGAGATAGGACTCCCCATGACTCAATATGGCAGCTCACCCAAGAAAGCTGATATACAATTGTTTTTTTCTTCTCAGTGCTCCCAAATTCCCCATTTCAGAGATTATTTGTTCCTTCACGTCAAGTTTCACGTTTGGAATACTGCTGCTGCATTCTCATCAAACATTTAATTTGATATTTTTTTCCCATAATTTATCGCTGCATCCCTGAAAAGGGCTTATTAGCGATTTCAGAAATCGATTTCAAATTTCCAAATCCTCTTCCACCTTGATCTCTGACCGATTGATTATATCTTGTGTGAAATATGAATTGTATTCATATATTTAATCTTGCACCCGTAATATAGTCCGGAAAAAATGGCAGCTTGGTTGATTGTCACATTTATACTTGTGGAAAATAATAGAATTATAATTCGAACCAAAATAATCAGCATGAATGACTAAAATGTTTATTGGTCACCATTTTCCATCCGAACACACACACGTGTCTCTTAACCTAATATTTCCAAGACAATCTTTCACCACAAACTGAGCAGGAGAAAGGTTTCTCACCAGTGTCGGTTCTTGTGTTGCATTAAATTCCCATTTTTAGAGAATATTTGACCACAAAATGAGCATGCAAAGGGTTTCTCGCCACTGTGGTTTCTCGTGTTCCGTCAAGTGCTCCTTCTGAGCGAATCTTTGGCCAGACAGTGAGCAAGTGAAAGGTTTCTCACCGGTATGAGTCCTCATGTGTTTTGTTAAATCTGACTTGGCCGGGAATCCTTCCCCACCTAGGGAGCAGGAGAATGGTTTCTCGTCCGTTTGGGTTCTTTGGTGGATTTTTGAGGAGTTCTTGTGCGCAAATCTCTGGCTGCAGACCGAGCAGGCATAAGGTTTCTCCCCAGTATGCGTTCTGGTATGGATCGTCAATTTAGCCCTTTCGGCAAATCGTTGGCCACAAATCAAGCAGGAAAAAGTTTTCTTCCCAGTGTGTGTTCTCCTGTGCTGTGTCAGGTTCTGCTTGGAAGTCATTTTCTTACCGCAAACCGAGCAGGAAAAAGGTTTCTCACCAATGTGAGTTCGGGTGTGGTTGGTTAGGTTTTGCTTGGAAGACAATTTCTTCCTACAAACGGAGCAGGGAAAGAGTTTCTCACCGGTGTGGCTCATGTGCCTCTTCAAGTTGGACTTCTTCCCGTAGGTTTTCCCGCACTGTGAGCATTTATGGTCCGCGGCGGCCGCATTGTGAACTTCGTCTTCGTCATCGGTGTCCAACGACGTAGCGCCGTTGCTATCCGTTAGCGGAGCAATGAGCTTGAGTGCTTCCGTTGAGCAGCTGCTGGCCTTGCTCAGACCGCCGTCTTGGCTTTTTAAAGGTTTAAAACTGCACGTGAGGATGTCCATCTCTTCTTCTTTAACATTGGAGGGGGTCTTTTTCCTTTTTGAGGGGATTCGACACCCCCTCAATGTGGGGGTTCCCAACTGTAATTAAATTCCTGCTACTCTTTTACGGGTTCAAACTTTTCCTAGAGAAATGTCGTCATGTACAAAATTCTTTGCTGATTACAGTTTTTATTCATGTTAATTCGTCTTTTCAAATGAAAGCCGAGTAAACAGGACAAAAGTATGGTTTCTCAATATTGTCCATTTTAAAAGACTGTCATTGTAATACATCTCAATCTGAAAACAAGTGCTATTTTAATAAACACCATTTTGATGATCGCCAATTGGTGAAAGAAGTCATCAATGATAATGCACCAACTGAAAGATTATTTAACTTTATATGAAACGACGGTGATTAATATTAAGTATACACTCGTCAGAATAAAATCATTAGTAAATTAATTATTAATCAGTAACGGAGAATAGATAACGCGACTGAACTTGGAATTTCTATGATGAACGGAATTTTCATCAACAAATTGAGTTATCCTGGGCGCCACTATTTTTAAAACAGCGCCCACTGATGGTCAAACGACCACTTTCTCCTTCTCTTACAATTGCTCTTGTTTGGATATGTACTTGTACTACAAGTACTTGGACTAGAACTAAAAGCACGTGTACTTGCGTGCACGTGTGTGTCCTTGTACTAAATGTATGTGTGCTATTGCAAAAACTACATGTACTACTACTGCAGGCAAGAACGTATATTTTCATGTACCTTATTGACAGAGGGTCATAAAATAAATCATATTTTGGAATATAATTCCTTGAGAGCCATACACAGAATTTCAAAGTAAAAATTATACACCACTTTTAAAGTACAGAAAGTCACTTAAATCTTTTGATAACATTGTTACACTGTTACTAATCCGTGATAGTCAACGAGTATGCATTCACTAGGGAGTTTAATGGAAAAAAAATAATGAATAAAGCTGGGCTTTTAGCTTCTAAATTAGCCATACACACCCAACAAAAGAGCCACATATGGCTCGCGAGCCTTAGGTTCTCTCTACCTGGTTTAGAGGTGTCATATTGTCCTCCGGTACGACTGATAAAACCGAACCGTACACCCGTGTAAAAGCCCAAAACGAATTTTTGGTATACGTGAACATCAGGAAAACGTGTTTTTGACGTTAAAACAGGGTCTTGCTGACTCCGAGTTGTCACGAAACCGAAAACTAATGTCACTCTCGACTGTGTTTACATAATGAACCTCAACCACGGAGGGTGAAAATAAATCTATAAATATTCAGATGATCATCTATTTGAGAGATATGAGTTATAAAACCATTTACCTGACATTTTTTGGTGTTTGTTGTTAGCTTGCTCGGATGCGTTGATCCTAATCGCCTTGTTTGTCCCCTTATGTCATAGTTATGCCAGGCTAAACTAAGCTAGGTTTCAGCCTTCGTTCATAAAATTCGAAAGGAATTGAACAAGTGCTCTGTTCCGATACTTTTGGTGGACTCGTTCATGGGGCTAAGAAGAAGTAAAAAGCGCGAAATAAAAAGCGTATTGCCTTAAAAACCCAGTAAAACACTATTCCAAAACTATCGTATTGATGTGACAGAAACCCCCTGTCGTCGCTAAGTGGCAGCATTGCGCCCAACTGCCGGAAATATAAGAGAAGAAGACTCACAGCCTTTTGGATCCGCGTTTTTTGTGATTGTATTCCTCATTTTTAGTCACTTAAATTGACCATATTGAAGTTTAAATTAGTCCTTTCCCTTTGTTTCATGTTTTATTTTGAAGCATAACCAAAAAAAAGTACGTTTTAAATCTAAACAAATAACGCTTTTCTTTTTTGTCACCTTTGAATTTGGAAGGCTGATTTTATTCAACAAAAAGACCCCAAAATTATTTTCACCAAAAAGAGAGCTTTATTGGAAGTAGACAAAATATGACAGGATAACTTATAATATGACAAAAGTATAAGGACATTGTACTACTTATTTATTTTGACAAATTTCATTCTTTCACACCATATTTCTACTGTTTCTTAGATCCTAGATTCAATATATCACTTATTTTCATTAAAATGGATTATGTTTGAATAAGACTCAATATTCTTATTGGATTTGCAAACAAATACAATAGACACATACTGCAATTTTCAAATTTAGTTTTTTAACTGTGAAGACATTTTCCGTATTATTTACATCACATTATTGATTATTTACTTTTTAATTTCCTAATTTAGGCTCTACTATGTCGGATAGAATTGTGAAGTAAATAAAATCTTCAACGACACTCAATTTTATTATAAAGACGCTCCCCAACTTACGAACATTCAACTTTACAAACAAACGGTACATATAAACATGCCTGCAAATTGTGTTTATGTCGAAAATGTTCATGAGTTTGATTTTGTATTGCGCGCCTTTTTCTGAGTAGTGCTTCTTTCCGCCGCTAATACCGACGCCTGGCGCTGTGAGAGCCCCCTTCTCTGCAGTGCGTGGCGTATCTCCAGTGCGCTAAGAACCTTTTTCATTTCTATCATTAAATATCCGGTACATCCATTATTCAATATGGTTGGTGAAAAGCGAAAGGCTTCTAGTGAGGGAGGTACAAGGAAGAGGCAAGCCATTTCCTTTGAAACCAAAGTGGCAATAATAAAGAAGCTTGATGTGCGTGACAAAGTGGTGAGAGTTGCACGGGAATACAACCTGAATCGTTCGACCGTCAGTACCATTTATAAACAGAAAGATCGAGCGGCAGGACCTAAACATTGAACGTTGCACAAAGGTTGCAAATCAATTAAATGATGCCATATAGTGCTAGCAATAAGCAGCAGCAAGATATGGCATGGAGATCAGCGCCGAGAAAACGAAAATCATGACGAAGAGTGTTAGGCCTATGATGAGCAAGATTGCAGTAAATGGCTCCCAGCTAGAAACTGTGAAGCAGTTCAAATACCTTGGATCGACCATCAGTAACGAAGGCTCCAATGCTGAAGTCTTGGCTCGTGCATCTCAAACTTTGGTAGCACTGGCCAAGCTGAAACCGATATGGAGAGACAAATCCATCAACCTCCGCAGCAAACTCAAGCTGCTGCGTCCCCTCGTCCTGTCAATTTTCCTCTACGCAAGTGAGACGTGGACGTTGACTGCTGAGCTTCGAGGGGGAGAATACAAGCATTGGAAATGAAATGCTATAGGACGGTTCTAGGTATCACCTACACAGACCGGGTATCAAACGATGAAATTCGTGGACTAATTACTGCTTATGTAGACAAGTATGAAGACCTCCTGTCAATCGTAAAGAAGAACAAGCTCAAGTAGTACGGCCATGTCGTCAGGGGTAATGGACTTTCCAAAGTCATTCTCAAAGGAAATGTCAGTGGCAAACGCAGACGAGGTGCCCAGAGGAAATTGTAGACGGACAATATTAAGGAGTGGACGGGATATGGCCTCAACGCAATCAGTCGCCCGCGACCGAGACAAATGGAGACAAATGGTTCAAGAATCTTCATCACGGTGCCCCTACGACCCTGGTGGGTTACGGGACCGTAAGTAAGTATATAGTGCTACCGTATAATTTGTGAGGAAAAAAGGAAGATAGCTTCTAGATAGCTTCTTTCGGACAGTTTCTAGTAAATCTCTCTCTAATGTATGTATACAGTACTCTATTCTCTCCATTTTATTAAATTATTTTTTCAGTACAAACCAATGCCGGTTACTTATACAAGCCTTAAACATACAAATGCACTTATATAAACCCTTAATATACTTATAGACATTAAACAAAAATTATAATACAAAATATAGCACTGAATCAACTTCAATTTGAACAATTTCAACTTATGAACACTTTCAACTTATGAACAAGCGCTCGGAACCTAACTACTTCTTAAGTAGGGGAGCGTCTGTACAGTGATACCTTGACATACAAGTGTTCATACATACGAGACAAATTTGAGATATGAGCCTACCAGATGGTTCCCAAATGAGTCAGTAGTAAATTAGAACAAATTTGATGGTTTTTTTTAGGATGGAAATGGCTTAATTTATATTTTGTTCATTTTTATGGGAAGAATTGACTTGAGATACGAGTCAATTGACATTGTAGCTCAATCCCGCAATGAATTAGTATTTTCAGGTAATACTGTATTTGAAGTGTGGATTGTTATTACACATTAAAAAGTGTAAACATGATTTTCAGAATGCAAAATACAATTATACTTTGATTACAATGATCTTTCATACAGAATTTTATGAAACATGCAAAGCCGTCCGTTTAATTGGGCTGTTGTAGCGCATCTGTGGTCACAGACTGAGCAGGAAAACATTGTTCTCCAGTGTGGGTTAATAAGTGTTCTTCTAAGCTTCTCTTTTGGGAAAATGTCCGACCACAAACTGAGCAGGAAAATGGCTTTTTACCTGTGTGTACTCATGTGCCTTTTTAAGTTTTGCTGTTGAGAAAATGATTTACTACAAACTGAACACGAAAATGGCTTTTCACCAGTGTGGGTTCTTAGGTGGGCTTTTAAGCTTTCCCTGTGTATGAATCGTCGACCACAAATTGAGCACGAAAATGTTTTTTCACCAGTGTGGGTTACTACGTGTCTTTTTATGCTTGCCTTCTCTGTGAATCTTTGACCACAAACTGAACATGAAAATGTTTTTTCACCTGTGTGGGTTCTTGTGTGCCTTTTTAAGTTTCCTTTTGTAGAAAAGGCTTTACTGCAAACTGAACACAAAAATGGTTTTTCACCAGTGTGGGTTATTACGTGTCTATTTAAGCTTCCCTTCTGTGTGAATCGTTGACCACAAACTGAACACGAAAATGTTTTTTCACCAGTGTGGGTTATTACGTGTCTTTTTAAGCTTCCCTTCTCTGTGAATCTTTCACCACAAACTGAACATGAAAATGGTTTTTCACCCGTGTGGGTTCTTGTGTGTATTTTCAAAGAAGACTTTTCCCCAAAGGTTTTCCCACACTGAAAGCATTTGCAGAGTTTGTCACCGCTGGGATTTTTCATAACATCTTCATCATCATCATCATCATCATCATCATCATCATCATCATCATCATCATCAAGCAAATTGTTGCCATCTGATAAAGGAGAAAATACATTTTCTGCTCGCCATCCTTTTGTTGAGCTGCCGTTCAGAAGCTCCACCCCTCTATTGGCCACGCCCAGATCATCTTCACTCTTGAAAGGCTCACCAGTTGAACGTTTGACACATTTGTTTTTGATTGGAGGTTGGTCTTCTCTTTTGCACTGTTGAGGGAACTCTGGCTTCTCTTTAATTTGGGGCCATGCTGAGGCGTTCGCAGAATCTGCCCCTTCGCTGGCCCCGCCCAGATAATCCCTTTTAACGGACTCACCTGGTGACCAGGTGAAATGATCTTCCTCCTTTTTGATTGGAAGTTGCTCTTCTATTTGTTTTAGAGGGAACTCTGGCTCCTCCTCTTTAATTAGGGGCCCTGTTTTGGTGTTTGCAGGCTCTGCCCCTCCACTGGCCACACCCAGAACATCTTTCTTCAGTAACTCACCAAGTGACCAGGTGACATCATCTTCCTCCCTTTTGATTGGAAGTTGCTCGTCTCCCATTTGTTGTTGAGAGAACTGTAGCTTCTCCTCTTTGATTTGGGGGAGCTCAAATTCCTCTTCAAGGCCAACAGACTCTTGCCCATCAGCACTAAGATAATTTCTGAAAACTGCAAGGACACAAACATAATTGATTAACCATTTTCTAATTATAAAATGCCTTAATTTCTTGTTCCCAGAAATGAATCCAAAAGGAAGAGGGCGCCATACATTCTATTTGTCTCAATGCAGTACTTACTACTGTATTATTTTCTTCAACAGCAACACGAGTTGAAAACTGTTTATAGGTGCATTTTTCAAAGTAAGGGACTATTGGTCATTAAAGTTTCTTCAGTGGTGATGTATCTCCTTAAAATTAGTTGGATCTTTTTGGGAGCCTTTTCATTGTAAACATTCTCTTTTATGTTTTAGATTTTAATTTAATAAAAATGCTTTCACCAAAGGGCAGACATTAAAAAAGCATTAACTTTTATTAAGTAGCAGGTCTATTATTAGTTGGGGGATTAATGAGATTGAAATAGAGGTAAAGTCTGATTGGACACTCAATTTCCCTTAGGTACGAGTGTGAGCGTGAATGGTTGTTTTTCTCCTCGTTCTCTGCGATTGGCTGGCCACCGATTCAAGGTGTTCCTCGCCTCTGGCCTGAAGGCAGCCGGGATAGGCTCATGCACCCCCATAACAAGATTTAGCATATCAGAAAAAGAATGAATGAAGGGATCAAAAACAGTGGGAGAAGCCCAACGTAGCCTCGGCAGCAAATCTCGACTGGTTAGATGGTGCATTTCCAGACAATTTTCTAGCACTTGGCTGCCAGTTCAAGTATTCGGCCTTCTTGCGTTCGAAGGTGGTCTCGATCCCCTCCTCTGATGGTACTGGTAGTTCTATGAGGTGAAGCGGTCTTGCCTCAATACCTTAATGTCTGTGCGGATTGATGTAGTGAATATCTCTGAGGATAGTTAATATTCTATTTATTTATAAGCTGCATTTGAATTTTAGCATTAAATGTTGAACTACTTTCGCAGGCCGCAACACGGAGTGGTAGTGGGCCAGGCTTGGCCTTCGGGCCGCAACTTTGAGATCATTGTTTGATCGCTGCTCTCGTTAATTAGTTCATCTATTTTTTTCCAAGATGGTGCCTTTCACACCGGCTGCCGGTGGCAGTAGCTCTGCCCACTCATGTCTTTCAGGTTTTACAGTCCTTCTATCTTTTTAATTGCATTTTAATATTTCTTAATACATTCATTTTTACTTTACTTTGTACTTTACACTTTAATGTTTTTTTCAACTTTCCTTGTTCTGTTAGCCTGGCTTCTTTCTGCTACTTCTTTTTTGGAACCATTCAGCCATGCCTACACTCTCATACACATGGGACTAGCTGTTACAATACGCAGCAAAAGGAGCAACACCTCTATACCGGTGAATATTCGGCGCAGGACAAAAGTGCCGGGAGAAGAAGCAACACCAATGACCAATCATTCCATCATGGGCCTCATAATTACCAGGCCAGAAACAGAGTTGAGGAGTTCTACTCTCCTACTCTTGTCTTCAGCTCCAGACAACTGAGGAACTGTGTGGAAAAGCTTGGAAGTGACTCTGCATATTCTCTACCTCGTTCACAGTCTGCAGAAGTTCCCAATCTTGTGGAAGACCTCCTGTGTGTAGTTCCTATTTTTACCACATATTTGAGTCTGGATCCGTTTTTGCTACCGCAACCAAGATGGCACTGTTCATGTGGCAGCCTACGGCGGTAGCTCCTCCTGCGCGTTTTGTGTTTTTGCTGCTTTTCTGTCTCATTGATTTAATTAGATGATTCCTCATGATCCCATTTACTTTGCTTTGTACTTTATCCACAACGCACTCGTAAACGAACAAACAAATTTAAATTAACTTAGATCAATATATAGACACACTCAAACATATATTTAATGTAACTTTACACAAAAGCTTGTAGATATCTGTTATACACAAAAGAGATGCGGAAAAAAAGACTGCGCTACAATGGTAATCAGCCTCTCATGTCATGGCCACCTGGCTTGGTCGCATCTCGTCATTTTGATCATATCGCGGGCGAATTATTCGATCTAAATTTTCATCGTACCACGGGCATGTCGTAGGTAGAGCTGATCGTAGGTCGAGGTACCAATGTATAGAATAGTTCATGTTCAGAACAATGTGTCATGGAGGGCAGCAATGTTTAATGTGAATAAAAGGTTACTTAAAGTTACATAACAGCAGTGGCGGGCGTCAGGGCCTTCAAGGACTTCTTTGCTGGCCTAAGAAATGTCTGAGGGGGGCTGTGGGCCAAGTTCAGATATCTGAAGAGCTCCAGTGTTTGTATTTAATCACTAAATGACTGACTGATGTAGCTTCTCAAAGGGACAGCGCATGTACATACAAACTCTTATACACTCACGCGTTGGCTCAGTGAAACTGCTCATGGCCATTGTTGGCTTTTATTGATGTGTAGACCGTGTTGTTTTACCTTGTTTTTTCGCCGGTCCTTTGGTCACCCGTTGTCGCAGTCCGGGCGACTGTTGGGTTTATTCTGTATTACTATTATAAATATATTTGTATTAATTCATTTCTTTGTTAAATCATTCTCTTCTATTTTCAAAGTGTTGCGAGGTCACGAGTATTGCCAAGTCATCTTTAACCTGGACGGCCTGTTCCAGGATGGTTATACAAACAATCCACCCAATCTGGGTCCTTGAGATTTGGTGGGCCCTTGGTGACGAGGCCAGGGCTATTCGGCCAATAACAAGAATGTTGTTATCGTTATGTAACCGAGCACTTCGGGTTTTTCTGTCTGTAACCATTATATGATTATGACTATATTATATGATTCTTAGGTCAAGGAAGTTGTATAATTACTCTAATCTAAATGTTGTTAGGTCTAGTCTCCTGTTTTTGTTATTGGTAAAATACTTTGATTGTTATTGTAGTCCCAGATGTTGTTTCTACTCTTCCGTGATGGAATGATCAACAACTCTGTAAATTGTTTTGATTCATGACAATAAGAGTCGTACGAGAACGTCTATTCGGGAAGACGTTCGGAAGTTGTAAGCAGAACTAGCTGAAACTCTCCCCTTCGGAGGTTTTACCTGTTGTTATCCATTTCTATTTAATTAAATGTCAATAATTGAATAAGATGTCCGCCTGCAGTTATTGATAATTACGGACGAAGGTAATTATTAATGAACCTAACAGCGACCAAAACACCAGCGACCAAAATACCGGTGACCAATCGACCGCACACACACACACACACAAGGTTTTATAGCCATAAAATAGGTTTTGAGGGTTGGATTGATTTTGATTCATGGAAGGCGCTACGAGAAAATTCACACACCGCCACTGCATAACAGTAATCTAGAAGAAGGAAGATGTTACAGGTTAAAGTATTGGATTAAAGTAATGAATATAGAGCAGTTAGCGACATCTAGTGGTTCATCATTGTAGCACGTTCTCAGTTCTACCCATAATGCTATGGGCTGTTGTGATTCGATTCATTCAATAAAGTCACGATCAGAAATGACATTGCCACCCCCTTAAATATTTCATTATGAAATATTAATTGTGGAACATAAAGTACATATTGGTCTATTATGCAATAATTATCGTCAAAAGTGAACGTACCTTCTAGTTTGTGAAGCACAACTTTAGCTTGCATCATTTTGCAAACAATAGAATGTTGATGACATGAGAGATCCTCTTTCACGCCATAAAGTTCCATCTGAAACTTTGCAGAAACCGGCGTCGTTCTCGCAAGCATTTTCACACTTTTTGTCTTCGCTTGACGACGTACTGATGCAGACGACGTGTTCCTTTGTTAGCCGCCAGCTAGGCTAGGCTAAAGTACGGCTCCCAAAACGGATTGAAGAAAAACGGACTGGCCTCCGATTTCGCAAACTAATTAATGTTGAGCATGTTGTCGATGTTTAGTTTCATTTTAGTTCAATTAAATTGAGGAGAAACAGGAGGCGCACAAACAAAAAGCTAAAACGCTAGCCATGCCGAAATGAACACCCAACTCCTTCTCCTTCCTCATTAGGTTTTACGGTTGTTGGCAGCCAACGTATTCTAGCATAATCGCCCTCTACTGTCTCAGTACCCCATGCCAGGTTCTCAATTCAGATTTTAAACAGAGGGGTCGATAATGTTAAATTTGGCCTCATAATGCCACAGCGTGAAGAGAGCAGCTCGAGGTCCAATTCGAGTTTAGCTTGCCGTGACACTAAATCGAAAAGCTACATTTTGAGAAAGTTGGGTAATTTTAAGGACATTTGCTTTAAATTATACATCGTGTTTGATCTTATTGCAATTAACAAATAACACATTTCAATATTTAATTATAAGGGTATTTAAGGTTCATTTACAATTCACTGATGCCCAATCCCCCACTCCTCATCATTGAAGGTAGTGTGGCCGACCGGTCCAAGGCGCTGGATTTAGGCTCCAGTCTCTCAGGAGGCGTGGGTTCAAATCCCACGCCTCCTGAGAGACCCATGTCCAGTCCCAAGTCCAGTTCGAGTCTAGCTCGCCGTGACATGAAATCGGAAAGCTACATCTTGAGGAAAAAGTTGGTGATTTTAAGAACATTTGCTTTAAACGATACATTGTTTTTGATATTATTGTAACTAACAGATAATATATTTCATTATTTAATTATAAGGGTGTTTAAGGTTCATTTACAATGTACTGATCCCCAATCCCCCATAAATATCGTTGGGGGTAGTGTGGCCGAGCGGTCCAAGGCGCTGGATATAGGTTTCAGTCTATCAGGAGGTGTGGGTTCAAATCCCACCACTGCCAATAAATCATGCCCTGTTCATGAGTGTTTTGTTCCTAGTGCTTATGGCTCTTCAGTGAAGAGCCATAAGCACTAGGAACAAAACACTCATTTACAGGGCATGATCCAAATAAATGGATTAAATAAATTAACTTAAAGATTTTAAAAAAATAAGTAATCCAAAAAAATAAAAATAATGAGAATACAGTAGATATACAGTGGCTGGCTAAGTAGAGAAAACTAATTATTTTTATTGCAGTATCATCCAATTTTTGGTGGAAAATGAATGTCTGCGTAAAGTTGTGGCAGTGTTATGATGGTGCAGCGGTCATGTCTTCTAGAATGACGCTCCTTGACACCTCTGCCCGTGACAAAACGCAGAACCAGTGCGAGCTGCGCTGTGTTACTCACATCTGCTGTCTCATCGACCATAACAGTGACAAATTGTGCTTCATCAACTCCTCTCTCTATCTCTTCCCTCATCACTTCAGCAATAGCAGTGATAAGGTCATTTTGTATTTTGCCCAACGTCCCACTAGACATTATTAGTGGACAGGTGGCAATGTAAATCTGTATAATTTCCTGTTTGGGGATGCAGCACTTTCATCGTGTCCCTGAAATGAAAGTTCCTGCTTACCCCCCAAAAATGACAGTCTATTAGTTATTTTAAAATGTCTCTATTTTACCTTACCTTTTCGTTGTGTGCTCATCGGAGCACGTGAGCCAGGGGTAGCGTTCGTAGTTAGCAAACTGAAAGTAGCGGACAAACCTCTTCCCTGGTTGTAACAGGCTTGCGCTTCGGAGTTGACCACCCTTTCTTAATGATGTCCATTTTTATCTGGAAAAGGACTTTGTCTGCAAATCTGCAACCAAATCCATTTGTTTTCTTCCGTCGGCCATTTTGGGTGGAGTTTGCGATCTCTGGCTGGCTGACTTTGGCTTTGGTCTGCCTATTCTATCACTAGCCAATCTTAATTGGTGAAAGTGATGACGTTTCCCTACGACTGCGAGAAGGCAATGACGTATTCCTACGCCTTCGAGAAGGTCTTGGTGTCATCAAATTGATTTTTGATTGGTTAAAGCATGTCTTGTCGACACTTGTTTAATGCAGCAGAGCCTGCAGAACTGATTGAGGCCTTGAGGCAGATTTCTGACACTGACAACAAAAAATGGCAGAAATGTGATTGGTTAAATGCATCAATATGAAAACACACCTGAGAGCAGTGCAACCAGGGGGAAAGCAATGAAAGGAAGCTGACAGACGATTTGGAAGTATTCATGGACAAAATATAATATATGATTCAGATATTTCTTAGGCTAGCAGAGAAGGCCTTGAAGGCCCTGATGGGACACCACTGAGTAATGCCTTGACATACAAGTGTTCCAACATATGAGAAATTTGAGATACGAGGAAAATTCTGAGCATTTTTTTGCCTTGAAATACGAGACAAATTTGAGGTATGAGCATACCAGATGGTTCTCAATTGTGAGTCGGTGGATAAAAAAATTACCACTAATTTCAGACATGAAGTTACTGTATTTTCACATCTGTAGAAAGAAAAGAATATTTCATATATTAATTTGTCAAATTGTTCAAATTATTGTATTCATTTTTGTTGGGGCTACTGGCCAACACTTAAATAAACTCAAACACAGGAACACACACTGAGGCAGATGGAATGAAAGTTAAAGGCCGCGTCTGCAGAGGCGGGGGAGTGGACCATCCTGAAGCCCGAGAGTGTGACTACTCTCCAAGCTCCTCGAAGCTGTCTCCCGCCGAAAAGCTGCTTCAACGGTGGTTATATTAGAGATAAGACAAGTCATAAAAATGGGAGGCGTAAATACAAATGAAGGAGGTGGAGTGCAGAAGGTGTAGTGCACATTTTAACAATTCGGTGTAAGTTAAATTCTATTCTAGTAACTTTTAATACATCATAGTGAAAACGGTGCAAGACTAAATATAAGAATACAAATATATTTCACAATGATTAACTATGTTTTTACAATATCGGAAATCCACAAAAACCCACACAGGTGAAAGACCATTTTCCTGCTCAGTCTGTTGTCAAAAATTCAGTTGCCAAAAACCTTAAAATCACACAAAAGAACCTAGACAGGTTAGACATATTTTCTTTGTCAGTTTGTAGTTAAAAATTCACTTGAAAGGTCAATTTAAAGCATCACAGAACGAATCCACACACAGGAAAAAAAAAACCTTTTCCCTGCCCAGTCCGTGGTTAAACATTCAATCACAACAAAACCTTAAAAAAACACAAATTCTCACAGTTGTATAAAACAAAAAAATCCTTCTACTCGATTTGTAAAGTAACATTAGCTATTAGCTAAAGTGCCAGTTTAAATTTGACATGGTATCTTGATTTTGTTAATTGCGCCGCCGAACGTCTTGTATTCGTTTTTCATTGAAATTGAAGTTTTTAACGGCAAAATGGTTGAACTCACCATGGATGTGACAGTCCACAGTCGAGACCGAGGTGCTTGTGCTGGTGGTCCTCAGAAGCTCTGGCAGCAGGTGGGAATCATCACGTGCCTCTGTATGTCTGCTTGGATTAGTCTGATTGATTAGATTTGTGAGTTAGCTTGTCATGGTATTGATAGGTTCATTACACTTTAATATAATTTTCAAACACTGCAGGCAGATATCTGATTCAATTATTGACATTTAATTAAATAGGCATCTATGATAAACAATTAATAATAGTAATTTCTCGTACAGCTTTAAAGCCATAAATCAAAACAATTACAAGGTTATTGATTAATCCAACATGCGTAAGCAAAAACAACATCTGAAATTATAATAACAATGAAGGTTTTTAACAATAATAAAAAGAGGAAACTAAAAACAAACTTCATTTGAATTTAAACAATCACGCCTTTACACGGCATAACAATTCCATGAAGAAGCGAGAAGGGCGTCCTGATGTAGGAACACTATGCGAGTGTTCCTGGAAGTGATTGATATCCATCTGCTGGTATCAAGAGTCCTTGACGGCTCTTCGCTGCAAACCCAGATCAACAGTCTTCGGAGCCCCGGTCTGGGTGAGACGTCAGGACAACAGTCCTTGGCGCGAGGACTCAGTGACTTGATACGACCCCGAGTTCTCTTCAGACAATTTAAAGAAGCTTTCATATAAAAATGATTGAATGCACACATATATAATATAATTATCAAATAAACCCAACAGGTGGCGATGCGAAGAAGCAGAGTGGCGCAGCGGAAGCGTGCTGGGCCCTTAACCCAGAGGTCAATGGATCGAAACCATTCTCTGCTACTCACAGTCACTTGCTTTTTTGCAGAAGCAAAATACCTCACTTTCAAGTGTTGCAGTTGCTGTGAAAAACTGATCTTTATAATTATTAATTCTTAAAATTAATAACTCACTTCACATTTTTCTTAAGGATACCCACCGATCAAAAATCGTATAAGAATTTAACGGAAATCGGACCCAATGCGTCATTTTCAGAGTATGGGAATCGGGTATAAGCTAAATTTTTTGATTCAATGAATGACATTTGGGGCAGCCTTGTGGTGCGGTTAGCCCCACAGTTCTGGGTTCAAGACCAGGTCGGTCCAACTGTATGGAGTTAGCATGTTATCCCCTGCGTGGGTTTCTTCCGGGTACTCCGGTCTCCTCCCACATTGGACATTCTAAATTGCCACTAAGTGTAAGCGTCATTAGTTGCCATTGACAGGGAGAGATGTTCAGTCCAGTTTGACTGCAATCCCTCCGGTCAAATTGGATTGGATGCCTGTCGTCGTCAATGGGAGTGCTCTGGTAGATACTGAGTTAAGATAGCAAGTCACAAGCATGTCCATAAAGGTCAGGCTAAACAGATCTGACACATTTGTAGGTTTTAAAATAATGAAAACAAGCTCTGGCTCATTGGTCTTGTGTTAAAATTCTTGCTTAGGGTGAGAGAGGTCCTGGGTCCAACTCCTGGATGAGACATAACTTTGTCGAATTGTGATCTATTATGGGGGTTGATATGTCACATGCTTCACCTGAGAAAAAAAGTGTTGAATTGTCATATATGGTGGGGTGGTATGGGACATTAGCCATCTGAGAAAAAAATTGTCATGGTATGAGTATGTCTGGCTCGAGTATGTCTGGCTCGTTGGTCTAGTTGTATGATTCTCACTTCGGGGTTGTGAGACGCCCCGGGTCCAACTCCAGGACGAGCCTTGGTTTTATTGAATTATGATATATGATGGGGTGATATGGGACATTAACCATCCAAGAAAAAAAAGTGTCAGTTTAAGAGCACCTCTAACTCGTTGGCCAATACCTCAATAAACTCGAACATTTTAAGACACACTGAGGCAGATAGAATGAAAGTTAAGGCTGCGTCTGCAGAGGCGGGGATGCAACAATTCAGAGTCCGGAGAGTGTGACTACTCTCCAGGCTCCCCTTTCCCGCCGAAAAGCTTCTTCAACGGTGTTTTTAATAGAGATAAGACAAGTCATAAAAATGGGAGGCGTTAATACAAATGAAGGAGGTGGAGTACAAAACGTGTTGGGCACATTTTAACCAATAGGTGTAAATTGAATTCTATTCTAGTAACTTTTAATACATCAGAGTGCAAAAGGGTGCAAGATTAAATATAAGAATACAATTTATATTCCACATTAGCCACCTAAGGAAAAAAGTGTCACCGTATGGGCACCCTTGGCACGTCTGTCACATTGACTTTAGAAATTTGACAGATAGGCCGGGTGAGCACAAGAAACGATACATATAAAAAACTGCATCCTTTAACAGTACATATGAAACATTAACAGAAAAAAGGACTAAAGTATTAACATACTCATCACTCTTCATTAAAGTAAAAAGTATAAAGTACAAGGTAAAGTAAAAAGGAATGTAATAAGAAATATTCAAATGTAATTTAAAAAAAGATAGAGGGGCTGTAAAACACGAAAAACAAAAAGAGTGGACAGACCTACTGCCACAGGCGAATTATTCGATCGAAATGTTTGTCATAAGACGTATCATAAGGTTTGACTGCACAGTGTTTAACATGTGAGAAAGAAGGTTACGTTTAGAAATGTTAATTTACTTTTGATGTGTATGCCTGAATGTATGAGTCTTGGGTAAAGCACATGGAATAGTAAGCCATGAGTCAATTTTCAATTCAAGTTGGTTGTTCATTTTACAAACAAGCCGTAGTAGCTCAGTTGGGAGAGCATTCGACTAAAGGTCCCTGGTTCAACCTCCGGTGTCGGAATCACATCGGACTTTGCAAACCCAACCTAATTCAGCTGGCAGTCAGTTTGAAAATGGTTTCCTTGTAAGCCACTTTGCAGTCAAGGTAGATTCTTATCACCTCCTTAACCCAAATAGGCTCAGACACAGATTGTTGAAAATTTACGACAATATGCGAATAATCATAAAGGTTGTTCAAACGGTGATCCCGCTGCATCAGCATCTTCTTAAACGTCCTTCTAGGTCTGCATTCTGGGGTGAAGGTCCCGTAAACAGTCCTTGGGACAAGGACTTGGTGACTTGTTACAATCTTGAGTTCTCCTCAGACAAATTGAAGAAGCTTTCATACAAGAATGTTTAAACACATATAATAGTATTAATAATACTGTCCAACACTAAGGATAATAACTTCTTTTCTCATATTTAGATGTAATTTTCGATTGTTTACATTTTTTTTACCTGTCTTGTTCAGTTGTTTTTTTAAAATGATACTGCATTGCTGGAGAGTGCTCCTTAGGGGGACTCCATGTTCTGCTGGGGGACTTCAATGTTGATGTGAGAACTGGAGGGATTGATTGGGAAGAACGTCGATCGAAACCCGAGTGGTGTTCTATTGTTGAATTTCTGCGCTCGTAGTGGATTGATAAATGAACACCATGTTCAAGCATAAGGATGTCCGTATGTGCATTTGGCAACAGGACACCCGCATGTTTTGGATACTCGGTAAAGAGAGGGACGGAGCTCTTAACCAATCACAACCTGGTGGTGACTTTGCTCCAAAGGTGGGGGCAGATGCCAGTGCAACCCGGGAGACCTAAAGGTTTCGGTCCCCTATTAAAAGGACCTCCAATGCCCACTTGCTGCTCTCTGCTTGACCTCACCCGTCCGTCCACGCATCTCCGTGCTGACTGGCCTGACAGTCGCACCCGGCCCAATCCCGGCACATTGCTGTTCATCTCATTTAGGCAGAGCGTGGTGCTGCAAATGCCAAAGGCGTGGGTTCAACCATGGAACGGCTACAGCCTCTCTAGAACACAGGTGTCAAAGAGGCAGCCCGGGGAACGAATCTGGCCTGCTGCATCATTTTGTGCGGTTTGACACCCTTGTTCTAGAGTAAGTTAAGATTGCCTAAAATGATTTATTTTGCCGTAACATAACAGTTTAGCTAGCTGACATTTGCAATTGCGGTCATCACAAGAAATTCATGGCCACTTTGCACATGGCTGTTAACTCAGGTGCTAATAATGCCAAGCTCGTGGGTTTGACCTCCATATGTGCCATGACCTCTCTAAAATCAGATAAAATTACCTAGACCAACTTCTTTTGCCGTAGCATAAGTGTTTAGCGAGTTAACGTGTTGCATTAGTGTTATTAGTCAAATACTGAGTTTGTGCAGCACATGGCCGGTTAACTCTGTTGGTCAGAGTGTGGTGCTAATAACGCCAAAGTCGTGGGTTCAACCCCTACACGGGCTATGACCTCTCTGTAGTGGTATGCCCATCACAAAATATTTTGCCCCAACATAACATAATATCTTGTCTTGATGTTTCCTCAGTTTCTGTGATCTGGTAATTTCTCTGCTCCACAAGAAATCTCAGTGAGGGAATATTAGCTAAGTTTGTTCCCACCACATTTCTGTTCGTCCCAAATTGTTGTGAAATTATATTTGTCTTCATACTCAAGCGGTCAGACCAGTGTTTTTCAACTTTGCTTAACCTCCAATGAGGAAGCCTGTAGAAAAGAGATACCTTGCTAACGGTAGTTGGCTAACGTTCTGAACCTTAGCTTTTCATGCTAATTGCTAGCATGAGCAAACATGAGATGGGACACAATTGACGTATGTTCTGTCAATATTAGAATACAACAACACATCACAAAATATTTATAGTTGAGGATTCTGGGTCACATTTTTCACTCATTCATGGATATCTTTTTAACGCGAAAAGCTAAGCTAACCAAAAATGACATAGAAC
Organism: Stigmatopora nigra; assembly: GCF_051989575.1. Classification (NCBI taxonomy): domain Eukaryota; kingdom Metazoa; phylum Chordata; class Actinopteri; order Syngnathiformes; family Syngnathidae; genus Stigmatopora; species Stigmatopora nigra. The sequence continues at coordinate 5,188,870 of NC_135527.1, read as the reverse complement.
CCTTCTTGAGAGAGTAATTACTTGCTCAAGATGCTAAACAAAAAGTGCATAAGCTGATGACAACACTTTTTTTTTCAAAATTGGATGTAATTTTAACAAATGGAAGTATAGTTCTATGACCATAAAGACATAATTAAATCTTATATATATATATATATCTATATATATATATATATATATATATATATATATATATATATATATATATATATATATATATATATATATATATATATATATATATATATATATATATATATATATATATATATATATCTATATCTATATCTATATATATATATATATATATATATATATATATATATATATATATATATATATATATATATATATATATATATATATATATATATATATATATATATATATATATATATATATATATATATATATATATATATATATATATATATATATATATTATATATATAATATATATATATATATATATATATAGATATATATATATATATATATATATATATATATATATATATATATATATATATATATATATATATATATATATATATATATATATATATATATATATATATATATATATATATATATATATATATAGATATATATATATATATAAGATTTAATTATGTCTTTATGGTCATAGAACTATACTTCCATTTGTTAAAATTACATCCAATTTTGAAAAAAAAAGTGTTGTCATCAGCTTATGCACTTTTTGTTTAGCATCTTGAGCCATTTTGCGGGATTTCGTAACCTGGATCTTCTTCGTATAACTCGAGTCACTCATTTGCATATAATAATTTCATAACCTGAAAATGTCATACTTAGAGTCATTCGTAAGAAGAGGTATGACTCTTTTATAAACTGTCAATCCAACAAAAAATCCATAAGGTTAGACTGGGACCAATGTTCCCTCTAATTTTCCGTTGGTTTGGGCAGAAAGACAACCACCCTGAATGCACTGAGTACCAGTGTGAGTGACATCATCATTGCTCGCTATGGGCAGACCAGTGTCACACCTGCCATAAGCAGTTGCATGCCAATGTTCCCTCTAATTTCATATAAAACATGCTGTAAAACACAAAAAAACTTTGCAAAGTTGGCAAATCTGTCAAATTTTTAAAGTCAATGTGGCCCCCAGGCCAAAAAGCTTGCCAACCCCTGCAATAGATAGATGAGCCAGGGGTGCCCATACAGTGACACTTTTTTCCTTAGGTGGGTAGGTAGGTTATGCCACATCGCCCCCAAAAGAGATCACAATTTGACAAAGCAAGGGCACATTCGGGAGTTCGACCCGGGATCTCTCGCACCCTGAGCGAGAATCATACCACTTGACCAACAAGCCAGGGGTGCCCACATAGTGACACTTTTTTTCTCAGGTGGCAAATGTACCATATAACCCCCCATATTACATCGCAATTTGACAAAACAAGGGCTCGTCCGGGAGTTGGACCTGGGACCTCTTGCACCCTAAGTGAGAATCATACCACTAGACCAACGAGCCAGGAGTACCCATACAGTGACACTTTTTTTTTCATGTTGCAAATGTGCCATATCACCCCCCATATTGAATCAGAATTTGACAGAACTAGCACTAGTCCTAGAGTTGGACCCAGAACCTCTCGCACCTAAAGCAAGAATCATACCACTAGACCAACAAGCCATGGGTATCCACAAAGTGACACTTTTTTGTCAGGTGAAGCATGTGACCTATCAACCCACATAATAGATCACAATTGGACAAAGCAAGGGCTCATCTGGTAGTATACATCCAATAACTTCGGATCAAAGGAAGCACACAGAGTCAGTCATGATGAGGTTTACCGGACTTCAGCTGAAGGAGGGGGTCAGAATAGCCAGCACTGGGAGATGTGTCCATCCTCCGGCCTGACCAGTTCGAATTCCCAAACAGATGAGCTAGTTTTATCAACAGAACGTCATGTGACATAGGTACAAACTTTAGGCGGGAAAAGGTGAACAAAGAAATGGGCGTGTCATGGTATGTGATGCACCCCGAACCCATAGGTATCATCATGGAAATTCCCTCTAGGCCAGTGGTCTCAAACCGGTTCCACATAGGGCCGCAGTGGGTCCTGGTTTTTGTTCCAACCGATCCAGTGCCGACATTTTAACCAATCAGGTGTCTTTAAAATAAGTAGCACCTGACTCTAATTAACTGATTGCACTTGCAAAAGGTATCCTTGTTGAGTTGGAATGAAAACCTGCACCCACTGCGGCCCTTTGAGGACCGGTTTGAGACCACTGCTCTAGGCTATCTAAATTTCAAACCTCGTGACGATACTGAATAAGATTATAAAGAATACATTCTATACTCCACATTTCCACCCTATAGTAATTTTGAAAGAATTTTCATTAAATACATCAATTTATATCCCTCCTATCCAGGTTCTAGAATACAAATATCATCAGCAGTTATTTATCAAGAGGTATGGAAAACAATAAAATCACTTTTCAAGGCAGAGGCAAAAAACTCGAAGTAATTTTAGGGTTATTCGAGAAAAATTCCCCTGCGTCCCTCTTTATGAACAGGAATAAAATCGCAAGTGAGGCAGTTGCAAATTTAAACAGAATTGAGAACCACGACCCGTGTTGGACAAGGCTTTCATTTCAGCTATCGCACAAGTCATGTAGTGGCTTCATCTGGGAGGAAGGTGCAGCAGTGTTCTCCCTTCATGGCACACACACCTCCATCCTTGGCTGTTATCAGATCCAGGACCATCTGGTCCTGCAACTCCATTTCCCTTAGGGCGTTTAAATCATCTGCTATACCCTGTAGGGCCTTGACAGTTTGGGTAAATCACACACATGTAACAGTTCAATGTAATTTTACCCACTCGAAGTTGGCAAAGTTGCGACAGTATGATTTTCTGGGGGGGTGGACCAAAACTTATGGTCACGTGGAACACCTCCACCCCAGATTGAATCATGTGGTTTGAATTGCACTGATTTTGATCTCATATCGCCTACTGTTATTTTCATTACCCTTAAAAGGTATCATGTCATCTGCATAACTGCAGATTTAAGTATGACGTCTAGACCCAGTGAATTCCGAATGTCAGGATACCACACATCTTCTTAATAGTAGTTCTCCAGATTGATCTTTTCATACCATTTCACTCTCCTTTGTGACAGGAGTATGTCACCATCTTGTTTTCCAACTCGAGTCTCTGTGGGCAGGGCATTCAGACACGCCCAGGCAGTGCAACCAGGGGGAAAGGAAGCTAACAGACAATTTGGAATTATTTAGTATTGATGGACAAAATATAATATATGATTCAGATATTTCTTAGGCTAGCAGAGAAGGCCTGGAAGGCCCTGACGGCCCACTACTGTCGTACAAGTGCAATGAGATTTAATGCTTTCACCATGTAGCGCACAAATAATAACAACAAACAGACAAATAAATAATCAATAAATAAGAACTAAGTAGCAGCCCAGTGATGCGAGTGGTTGGCGCGTCGACCTCACAGCTCTGGAGTCCTGGGTTCAAATTCAGGTCGGTCCAGCTGCGTGGGGTTTGCATGTTCTCCCCGGGCTTGCGTGGGTTTTCTCAGGGAACTAATAGTATTTCAATACTCTGAAAATGACGCATTGGGCCCGATTTCCGTTAAATTTTGATACAACTTTTGATCGGTGGGCATCCATAAGAAGAATGTGAAGTGAAGTATTAATTTACAGAATTAATAATTGTCAAGATGAGATTTTCACAGCAACTGCAACACAATAAGTGAAGTATTTTGCTTCTGCAAAAAACAAAATCATTGTAAGTAGCAGAGAATGATTTCGATCCATCAACCTTTGGGTTATGGGCCCAGCACGCTTCCGCTGCGCCACTATGCTTCTCCTCACTATGCACCAGCACAAGCATCTAGGTCTCTAATGTAGAATTTCACGTTCACGGTGAGTTCATCCATTTTGCAGTTAAAAACTTCCACTTCAATGAAAAACACAAATACGACATACCATGTCGAATTTAAATTGGCACTTTAGGTAATAGCTAATGTTACTTTGACACATCGAGCAGGAAGAATTTTTTGTTTTATCAGTATGAGATTTTGTGTTCTTTTGATTGAATGTTCGATGATACACTGGGCAGGGAAAAAAAGTTTTTTTCTCTGTGTGGATTCGTTCTGTGAGGCTTTAAATGGGCCTTCGAATTGAATGTTTAACTACAAACTGACAAAGAAAATATGTCTAACCCGTGAGGGTTATTTTGTGTGATTTTAAGGTCTTTTGGCAACTGAATTTTTGACAACAGACTGAGCAGGAAAATGGATTTTTCACCAGTGTAGGTTTTTGTGGATTTTTTATATTATAAAAACATAGTTAATCATACTACATGTCAAAAAGCTGTCACAAGCGTACTACCAGTGTGCCTCTTTTCAAATTAAAACTTTCTTTAAACGTTACAAACGTATGCCGCACAATGTTTGCAGTTGTTTAAATATATAGATATCATCTAATCTGTTTAGTTAATTTGTTAAGATTTTTGTCAGAAACTGTATTGTTAAACAAATTCAACATTGACATTTTGAAATTGAAAAGGGGCTTATATTTATTGCTTGACATATGTGCAATTGACTTTGTTCATCGATTTTAGATCTTTGCTGCTAAATCTCTGACGCCAAAATTTTGGGGTTATGCTTCAAAATAGTGTGTTACTAAATTGCTTTGTTGTTATTTGGAAAAAAAACATTTGAAATTGCCTATAAGTGTCAAATTTAATACTGACTGTTATATTTCTTAGGTTAAAAATGTATTAATTTAATTTGATGTTTCTATTTTTCAACACTAAAAATTGACAATCTACTTGAGGATTAGCATTAGTGTCTCTCATGACTCCAAAACAACAGTGATTTTACTATGGGGGGGGGGGGGGGGGGTTTGCTGGTTGCCCAACTTCGGTCCTTCTGTCAACATACCAGACAGATAGACAACTCTGGTACAGCAATTTGTTGTTTCGAATTTAAGAGTTTTTACATCTTTATTTTGAGATTTTTGCACTTGTGACAACTATTAAGAGTAATCATTTTATGGTTTTCTACAGGCTTCGTCATTGGAGGCTAAGCATAGTTGAGAAACACTGTTTTGCCCGCTTGAGTATGAATACAAATTTAGTTTCACATTAATTTGTGAAGAACAGAAATGTGGTGGGAACAAACCTAGCTAGTATTCCCTCACTGAGATGATTCACATGCTGGGTGGCATCTTCTGCGTTGTGGACCAGATAAAATAACAGATCACAGTAACTGAGGAAACATCAAGAAAATATATTATGTTATGGCAAAATAAGTTGTACTTCACAATTTCAACTACTACAGAGAGGTACTGACCCACGTGGGGGTCGAACCCACGACCTTGGCATTATTAGCACCACACTCTGACCAACTGAGTTAACAGGCCTCACGCTGCACAATTCAGGTATTTGCATCATGACGGAATACGTCAACTAGCTAAACACTTAAGTTACGACAAAAGAAGTTGGACTAGGTAATTTCAATCGATTTTGTAGAGGTCTTGGCCCATATGGAGGTCAAACCCACAACCTTGGTATTATTTGCACCTCAATCTGACCAACCGAGCTAACCAGCCATGTGCAAAGTGACCATGAATTTTGTGTGATTACCGCAATTGTAAATGTCAGCTAGCTAAACTGTTATGTTACGACAAAATAAATCATTTTAGGGAATCGTAACTTACTCTGGAGGAAGGGTGTCAAACTGCACAAAATGAGGCAGCAGGCCAGATCTGTTCCCCAGGGTGTCTCTTTGACACGTGTTCTCGAGAAGCCGTGCCCGTTCAGCAGTCCAACCCACGACTTTGGTATTTACAGCAACACACTCTGACTAAAAGAGATAACCAGCAACGTGCTGGCATTGGCTCGGGTGCGACTGTGGGGCCAGTCGGCACGGAGATGCAGGGACGGACAGGTGAGGTCGAGCAGGGAGCGGCGTGTGGGAATTGAATGTCTTTCAAATAGAGGAAGGAAACGTTTAGGTCTCCCGGGCTGCATTGGAATCTGCCCCCATCTTCGGAGCCAACTTACCACCAGGTTGTGATTGGTTGAGAGCTCCGTCCCTCTCTTTACCCGAGTATCCTAGACATGCGGGTGTCCTGGTGCTTAATGCACATATGGACACCCTTATGCTTAAACATGGTGTTAATTATTGTCAACCACTACGAGTGCAGAAATCTAACAATAGAACACCACTCGGGTTTCGATCAGGGGGGACGTTCTTCCCAATCACTCCCCCCAGTTCTCACATCAACATTGAAGTCCCCCAGCAGAACAAGGGAGTCCCCCTAAGGAGCACTCTCCAGCACCCCCTCCAAGGACTCCAAAAGGGGAAGGTACTCTGAACTGCTTTTGTGCATGCTCACAAACAACAATTAGGTTCCGTCCCCCCACCCAAAGATGAAGGGATGCACCCCTTTTGTCCCGCGGGCAACTCCAGAGTGGAAGAGTGTCCAACCCCCCTCGAGAGGATTGGTACCGGAACCCAAGCTGTGTGTAGAGGTGAGCCAAACTAGGTCGCGCTGGAATTTCTCAACCTTACGCTCAGGCTGTTTCCTGTTTCGTCCAATGATGTTGCTCATCATAAGAGGTCCTTTGAACCATTCTTCATCTGATCCCTCACATCAGAAGTTGGCCATGGGTAACCCTACCAGGGCTACAATGGCCCGGACAACAATAATAATTTTATACTTACAATAGGAGGGAATTGAAAGATAATATTGTAAGCTAAAATGTCAGTCGCTAGGCAATTGTTTGTTCATATTGTATCAGTTTTTGTAAGAATAGAAACATCTTTGTCATAAGAAACTTGCCCATAGTTTGGTCATTGCCATGGAGAGCTGTCACTGATTAATCCGACTTTGCCCAGAGTTTAGTCATTGTAATAGGAACCATACTATGCCCTGTTTTCCTATATGAAGACAAACCCACTGTTCATTTGAGCCATGGTAGCTCCGTCCATTCTTGCTCGTTTTGTGATTTTGCTGCTTTTTTGTCTTAATGTTTTGATGATTCCATTTACTTTGATTTGCTTTTTACTTGCTGTTCTGTCTAATCACCCCCGTGCGACTGCCACAATGTAGTTTTCCAAATACGAGATGAATAAAGTTATCCAATCCAATCCAATTTCATATGGAAATTGATGAAGCAAGCCAAGCCGTGATTGGCCACCCCTTATCAAATCACATGCGTCTTTTAAGTCTATCGTTATAACTGAATCTCTGGCAAGAAGCTGAGCAGGAAAAGGCTCTCTGACTGATGTGGGCAATTGTGTTCTTAAGATATTCCTGCCACAAATTGAGAAAAAAGGTTTTTTTCCTGTGCGGGTTGTTTAGTCTTATTTTCAGGTTCCCTTATGTTAAAATGTTGGAACATTGCCTGCGCCTTGAGAAGGTTTCTGAATAGTGTAACGTTTTAATTGGGCCACATGGGGCCATATAGTCCATTTGACCAGTTACCGGCTAAATAGCCCCTGCGACTACTTGACCGGTTACCAGCTAAGGGGCCACTTCTTTTAGGTTTAGGCTATTAGCTATCAAAGGTGCCTCCAACAGAATTCACGTGCAGGAGTGTTCCACGAGGAACACTCAATCGTTTGCTAAATAATTCATGCAAAAGTTGTTCTTAACAGACTAGAAGGTGGGTTCAATTTTTATATGTATATATTCTCTCAATGTGTAATAAAAGGGCTTTTTTGTGCGCCGCAATTGGTTTATTTTTTTCACTTCTCAAGTCGACAGAAAGTACAAGCTTGATTTCAAGACAATTAAACAGTGTATTTAAAAATACACTTAATAACTCAGGATGTTGAGAAACCTGTTTCCTGCTCAGGCAAAAGGTTTAGTCAGAAAGTGAAAGTTAAGAGACACATGTCTTAGAATCTAAGACTTAGATGGTAAGCAGTCAGTGGCGGTCTGTGTTTATTTTTTGGTAGCGCCTTCAACGCATCAAATCAATTCAACCCTCATAAACGATTTTATGGCTATAAAACCTTGTGTGTGCGGTCGATTGGTCGCCGGTATTTTAGTCGCTGTCTTTCGGTCGCCGGTCTTTTGGTCGTCGGTCTTTTGGTTGCGGTCTTTTGGTCACCCGGACCTTCTTTTATATCGCCATCGAAGCTAATGCTGAAAGTTGAACCTGTTCTGTCATATTTCTGGCAAAGTCCATCTTGAAAATGGCTTTAAATCCACAAGACAATATATTTACTTGTGCAGCCAGCTCCAGGTACAGTTTGGTAGCTCTGGCTAATCAGTACCCAATCATAGTTGGTGAAACCGATGACGTATCCCTACGCCTGCGAGAAGGCAATGACGTATCCCTACACCTGCGACAAGGCATTGTGGTGTTGCCAACTCGAAATCTGATTAGTTAAAGCAACAGTCTTATCGACACTTGTTTAATCCAGCAGAGCCTGCAGTACTGATTGTGATGGCCTTAAGAAAGATTTCCGACCCTGGTAACAAATAATGGCTGAAATGTGATTGGTTAAATGCTTCAATATGAAAACAAACATCTGAAAGCAGTGTAACCAGGGGGGACGCAATGAAAGAAAGCTAACAGACAATTTGGAATTATGTAATCAGTATTGATGGACAAAATATAATAATATATGATTCAGTTATATCTTAGGCCAGTAGAGAAGGCCTTGAAGGCCCTGACGGCCCGCCACTGTAAGCAGTGGACAAAAACGATTGCCCATCATCTATGATGGCTTCATCAGTGGGGTGCAACCACGAAGCTCCTATTTAGGCATGTGAGACCCTGCTCCCTCACCAGTGCTTTTGACATTTTAGTTTATATGTCATGGAAGAGCTATTTCTACCCACTAAAATAGCCATTAGCACCTCAATTAATATTGGCAGTGGTGGGATTTGAACCCACGCCTCCTGAGAGACTGGAGCCTTAATCCAGCGCCTTGGACCGCTCGGCCACACTACCTTAGATGAGGAAGTGGAATGTCTCCAAACACCTATAGCAATCTATACCGGATCTCTGAAGTGCTCAGACATTTGGTCGCCCGTCTTTGGTCACCGTTTAGGTTTGGGTTATGGTTGTCAAATGTACTTGGATATTAAACTCTAACCCAGTGGTTTTCAAAGTGGGCGGTACCGCCCCTCGGGGGGTGGTGTGAACTTTCAGGGGGGCGCTGACGAATAAACAGGCGAATGGGGGGCGTTGAAATAGTGAAGGGGGCGATGGAGCAATTACAGTAAAATGTGACGTTGGTGTTTGTAGAAAGACCGGAAAAATTGATTGTCTGTAATAAAAAGTCGACAAAAAACAAGCTTTATTGAAACAAGAAACGTTGTCTGCTCGAGCGCTCACGAGCAGCGCGCATATACCGTATATCACTAATTGTCGCGAGTTTATCGTCGATGCAGGCGACTGGGGAAACCACCACCATCCAGTCAGCCGCAGAGGAGCACACAATAGCGCGCCGGCAACGCTTAACCACAGACGTATGCGCACAGCGACCGGCTTAATGCATCAGCTATCAATTTTTATGATTCGAGGTGAACTGCGCATTGGTCTATTAAAAGAAACGAAATTAGCGAATAATATCTGAGGCGCCTGTCTTCTATTTATTTAAGCTTCTCTCCACATGCAAGTCAGTTTTTATTGAAGAATAAATTATAACCATTTTTGTTTATTAAAATTGTTTTTTTTTAGTCTTCAAACTGTTTGTGATTGAAGAATCAACCAATTCTTGTGACATTTAGCAATATAGTCGTTCTAGCGTTCGTTGGAAAGGGGTAAAGAGGGGGGCGTTGGCATTTTGGCCCGGCGGTGAAGGGGGCGGTGGCCAAAAAAGTTTGAAAATCACTGCTCTAACCCAACCCCAGGGACGTTAGAAACCAAGTGCATATATATATATATATATATATATATATATATATATATATATATATATATATATATATATATATATATATATATATATATATATATATATATATATATATATATATATATATATATATATATATATATATATATCAAAACGCCTATAAACAGCCATGACGTCATCAATACAATTGCTGAATTCGACGGCCCTTACCATGTTATCATCAATTTCTTTGGCCCTTTTTTGGAGGTCTTTGGCAACATTGAAGAGGTCCTGTAAATTATGCAATGTAAGGCCACCTTCGTCAGCTTTAGTCCTTCCAATAAGATTTGATGCTGAAGGTCTCGTCGGGCTCTTCAATGGAGGAGGTGAGACCCTCCATTGTCAACCAGATTCTCTGGCTACGCTCGCGTAGCTATTTCATGCTCTCAACCTGTCCAATAGACTCACTTTTTCGTTAATTGTTAACATATTTCGCTTTTTCTTCGGTTCATTAGATGCACCAAGGGATAAAGAGCGTTTGGGAGGCATCACAAAACTTTTACACTTGACTTGGCGAGAAGCGTACTGTATAGCAGAAGATAAGCGTGGACTGAGAATGGGCATCGGGAGAAGCTTGGACCACTGTAGTGAATGGGCCAATGGGGAGTCGAGTAGTTCAGTGAGTATTCAGCTGGCCAATCAGCTTGCGTTTATACCCGTGATGTTTTGCGCATATGTGCATTCTTTGTGTCTAAAAATGTTGTAAAAGGATGCAATTACTAATTCCAATTGAATATTTGTTCTCAAATTTTGTAGAATAAGGTAAGTTCTAATTTTAATTTAATATTTGTCATTATTATTATTTTTTTTCATTTAAAAAAAACGTGAAGCTCTGAAGCCGCGATGGTGGAACCGCGAAGTAGCGAGGTCCCAATGTAATTTCATGAGTCTATCATCCAAACTTCATGCTTCTACATGATCTGGATCAGCATGTTATGATATATCCCATATGGTCTAGTGGTCAGGATTCCTGGTTTTCACCCAGGTGGCCCCGGTTCGACTCCCGGTATGGGAAGCTACGTATTAGATGGGTGGATTGGGAACTATTGAACCTCTATATTACAGAGGTTCAATAGTTGTCCCACATGTCAGAAAGCTGTCACAAGCATACTACCCGTGTGCATCTTCTAAAACTTTCTATAAACGTTACAAACGTATGCCGCACAATGATTGCAGTTGTTTAAATATATAGATATCATCTAACCTTTTTAGTTAGTCTGATCAGATTTATGTCAGAAACTGTATAGTAAAAAAAGTTCAACATTAACAATTTGATATTTATGTCAGAAACTGTATAGTAAAAAAAGTTCAACATTAACAATTTGATATTGAAAACGGGCCTATATTTATTGCTCGACAAATGTGCAATTGTCTCTGTGATATGATTTAAGATTTTTGCTGCTAAATCTCTGAAGCCAACATTTTGGGGTTATGCTTCTAAATAGTGTGTTACTAAAATGCTTTTTTTAGATTTGGAAAAAAAGAAACATTTCCAATGTGGAATTGCCTATCACTGTCAAATTTAATATTGTTGCGTATATTTTCATAGGTTAAAAAAAAAAATTAACTTAACACTGATGTTACTGTTTTTAAACAATAAAAATCTTCTTGAGGATTAGCATTCGTGGGAATTGGGGCGTGCCTGCCTGCAAGTCAGCCGGGTGTCTCACTGCACCCTCAGAGATCTGGGATAGATTGCTGTAGGTTTGTGGAAACCTTCTATCACCCTCATTTATGGTGGTGTGGCCGAGCAGTCCAAGGCGCTGGATTTAGGCTCCAGTCTCTCGGGACACTCTGATGGGATTAATCCATCAACGCTGCTTTTTCTACAAACCTCCTGGGACTTCTTACATGAAGATCTTGATGAAAGAGTCCTCACTGAGGGAGCCCAGATACACAGTCGCTTGTGCAGGCAGACTTTCTCGTGGAGCGGCTGGGAATAACTGTCCACGGAGTGTTTGTTAGTGGCTGTCAAGTGGAGGGACAAACAATCCACTCACAAGTTGTCCTTTTCTGGAATCCCCTAGATGGCGATGTGCACTTGGTTACTAACGTCCCTGCCGGCATACACCACCCCGTACGTACCTTTTCCGAGGACCACTTGGTTGCCGTTTTCGTTGGTCTCATACAAGTATTGGGAAGGGAAATGTGATAAATCATTATGGATGGCCATTTAAGATTTAATTACCTCTTTATGGTTTTAGAACCATATTTCCATTTGTAAAAAAATACATTCAATTTTGAAAAAAAATTTGTTGTCATCAGCTTATGCACTTTTTGTTTAGCATCTTGGACAAGTAATTGCTCTCTAAAGAAGGGTTCTATGTCATTCGTGGTAATCTTAGATTTTTGCGTAAAGTTAAAAAGATATCCATGAATGAGTGAAAAATGTGACCACAATCCTCAACTATAAATATTTTGTGATGTGTTGTAATATTGATAGAACATATACCAATTGTCTCTCATCTCATGTTCGTGCTTGCTAGCAATTATTATGAAAAGCTAAGGTTCAAAATGTTAGCCCACTAGCATTAGCAAGGTAGCTCAGTCACCTTACCAGACAGATAAACAACTCTGGTACTGCATTTTGTTGATTCGATTTTAAAAGTTTTTACATTTTTAGTTAGAGATTTTTGCACTTGTGACGACTATTAAGATAACCATATTGTGATTTTCTACAGGCTTCCTCATTAGAGGCTAAGCAAAGTTGAGAAACACTGTTCTGCCCGCTTGAGTATGAAGACAAATTTAATTTCAAAACAATTTTGGAAGAGCAGAAATGTGGTGGGAACGAACCTAGCTAGTATTCCCTCACTGAGATGATTCTAATCCAGAGTGGCATCTCCTTCCATGTGGAGGAGAGAAATGACCAAATCACAGAAACTGAAGAAACATCAAAATAGTCATGGCCCATGTGGGGGTTGAACCCACGACTTTGGCGTTATTAGCACCACACTCTGACCAACTGAGTTAACAGGCCATGTGCAGGGACCAGTTTATGTATAAAAGTTTAGGCTGATATGGTTAGACATTTGCAGGGCTAAGTGGTATTCAAACACAATATTTTTTATAGCTCACACAAAATGCTGCAGCCTATCTTACATCACGCGATTCGAAAAAAACAATTACTAAGCGAGTTGGCCACATCGCACAATACAAGCAAACAATTGCAAGGCCAGCTTGTTAGCCTATTCCACGATCTTAACAAGCAATAGTAAAACCAGTTTGGCTTGTCTATCTTACATTCTACGATCTTAACAAACAATTGTAATACCAGTTTGGCCACCTGGTTCGACATAAACAAACAATTATTAAGCCAGTTGGCTTAGTCTATCCCACAGCATGTTATTAATCTTATGTAATAAATAAGCAAGAGAGGCATAGATTCGACAGAATGATCTGGGACAGAGACGAGTTAGGATCGATTCTCTCTTGCATGACACCGGTTATGACTCAGATGCTTATTTTATTTATGTGTGCATTTGTGAATGCCTATTGGTGAACCTATCACTTGCCGTAAAGAAATACTCTTTTTTAAAGATAAATCTATAACAGAAGAAGTTCAATGTGCCCCTTTTTGACAAAATCGAAAATCAAAACTAGATAAAGGCAGGGTCATTGGTGCAGTTTTTCTTGATCTCAAAAAGCCAGTCGACACCCCTAACCACCAGACACTGCAAACAAAACTGTCTAATTTTAATTTCTCACCAAGCACGCTGAATTGGATTGAATCAGACTAACAGAAAAACAGTTTTGGGGGGTACCGCAAGGCTCAGTGCTAGAACATACGCCAATTGTGTCTCATCTCGTGTTCATGCAAGCTAACAATTAATATGAAAAGCTAAGGTTAAAAATGATAGCCCACTAGCATTAGCAAGGTAGCTCAGTCAACTTACCAGACAGATAAACAACTCCGGTACAGCATTTTGTTGTTTCAAATTTAAGGGTTTTTACATTTTTATTTGGAGATTTTTGCACTTTTGACGACTATTAAGAGTAATCCTATTATGATTTTCTGCAGGCTTCCTCATTGGAGGCTAAGCAAAGTTGAGGAGCACTTTTCTGACCGCTTGAATATGAAGACATATTTAATTTCACAACAATTATGGGAAGAACAGAAATGTGGTGGGAACAAGTATTCCCTCACTGAGGTGATTCACATCCTGGGTGGCATCTTCTGCCTTGTGGAGCAGAGAAATTACCCGACCCTAGAAACTGAAGAAACATCAAGACAAGATATTATGTTAAGTTAGGGATACATAAATTCTATTAGGCAAGTACTACAAAGAGGTCATGGCCCGTGTGGGGGTTGAACCCACGACTTTAGCGTTATTAGCACCACACTCTGACCAACTGAGTTAACAGGCCATCTGCTGCACAGCCCATATATTTTCATAATGAAGCAAATGCAACACATCAACTAGCTAAACACTTATGTTAAGGCAAAAGAAGTTGGACCAGGTAATTTCAATTGACTTTGGAGTTGTCATGGCCCGTATGGAGGTTAAACCCACAACCTTGGCATGATTAGCACCTCACTCTGACCAGCTGAGCTAATCAACCATGTGCAAAATGGCCATGATTTTTGTGTAATGACCGCAATTGCAAATGTCAGCTCGCTAAACTCTTACTTTGCGGCAAAATGAATCATTTTAGGCAATCTTAACTTACTCTAGGGCAAGGGTGTCAAACGGTACAAAATGATGCAGAAGGCCAGATTTGTTCCCCAGGATGCCTCTTTGACACCTGTGTTCTAGAGAGGCCGTGCCTGTTGAGCGGTCGAACCCACGACGTTTGCATTTACAGCACCATGCTCTGCCTAAATGAGATAAAGAGCAATGTGTTGGCATTGGCTCGGGTGCGACTGTCGGGCCAAACAGCATGGAGATGCGGGGATGGACGGGCGAGCGGAGAGCTTGAATGGATGAGGTCGAGTGGGGAGCGGCGAGTGGGAATTGAATGTCCTTCTAATAGGGGAACGAAACGTTTAAGTCTTCCGGGTTGCACTGGCATCTGAGCAAACCCACCACCAAGTTGTGATTGGTTGAGAGCTCCATCCCTCTCTTTACCCAAATATTCAAGACATGCGGGTGTCCTGGTGCCAAATGCACATATGGACACCCTTATGCTTGAACATGGTGTTCATTATTGTCAATCCAATACGAGCGCAGAAATCCAACAATAGAACACCACTCGGGTTTCGATCAAGGGGGGGACGTTCTTCCCAATCACCCCCTCCAGTTCTCACATCAACATTGAAGTCCCCCAGCAGAACAAGGGAGTCCCCCTAAGGAGCACTCTCCAGCACACCCTCCAAGGACTCCAAAAGGGGTATTCTGAACTGCTGTTTTGTGCATGCACACAAACAACAATCAGGTAGCTAAGATGCTAAGATGGAGGGACGCAACCCTTTTGTCCCGCAGGCAACTCCAGAGCCAAACTATGTCGAGCCGGGATTTCTCAACCTTACGCTTAGGCTCTTTTCCTAACCGCGTCCGGGTGAGGGAAGATTTCATCCAATAATGTTGCCCATCAGGTCCTTTGAGCCATTCTTCGTCTAATCCCTCACAACAGACCAGTTGGCCATGGGTAAGCCTACCAGGGCTACAAGGCCCCGGACAACATTGCTCCAAGCATCACTGGGGCTGATTAACCCCACCACCGGGACACACAAACCCCACCACCAAGATAAGGTAACGACTCGTCGGTGGGGTATTATAAACTTAAATACAACATGGTATATTGTTTTGTAAATCCTGGCGCCGAATGTCTCGTACCGAGTTTTTCATTGGAATGGAAATTTTTAAATGCATAATGGATGACTCTCTGAATAGCAGGACTAACTCATGACAGTCCCCGGCCGAGACCGAGGTTCTTGCGCTGGAGCTCCGTCAGCAGGTGAGAATACCCACGATTCATCAGTATATGTGCTTTGATTTGATAGCTGAAGATGGAAGAAGCAGAGTGGCGCAGCGGGAGCGTGCTGGGCCCATAACCCAGAGGTCAATGGATTGAAACCATTCTCTGCTACTAACATCAGTTCTTGTTTTGTAGAAGCAAACTACCCCACTTCCAAGTGTTACCATTGGTGTGAAATAATGTTCTTGAAAATTATTGATTCTGCAAAAGTTACCTTTTCTCACTTCATATTCTTCTGATCAAAATTCCGATAGAAATTGATCGGGAATCAAAACTGATCGCATCATTTTCACAAGATCGGAATCTGACAAAAAACTAATCATTTTTCTGAAACACGTCCCGCAAATGCCTTGACATTCTGATGAAGGCAGAAGTAATACGGCGAAACATGGGCAGGCCTAAATTTCATTACATTTAGTCCATTTTTCTTTGTGTCATCTATTTCAAATTATAACAACAACAAGTGTTTAATTGCATCCTAGTTTCATAAACATACTTGAGAGCAGGTTCTCAACAAAAAGAAAATGCAGTATCAGTTAAAAAAAAAAACTGAACAAGACAGGTAAAAAAAGTGAAAAAAAATCGAAAAGTACATCTAAATATGAGAAAAGAAGTTCTCATCCTTAGTGTTGGACAGTATTCGGTAATACTATTATATGTGTTTAAGCATTTTTGTATGAAATCTTCAATTTGTCTGAGGAGAACTCACGATCGTAACAAGTCACCGAGTCCTCATTCCAAGGACTGTTTACTGGACCTTTACCCCAGAATGCAGACCTAGAAGGACGCTTAAGAAGATGCCGATGCAGCGGGATCGCTATCCAAACAACCTTCGTGATTACTCGCATATTGTCGTAAATTTTCAACACTCTCTATCTGAGCCAATTTGGGTCATGGAGGTGTCAAGAATCAAACTTGACTGCAAATCCACTCATGGCCTACAAGGAAGCCAATTTCAAACTGACTGCCTCCTGAATTAGAATTGATTTGTAAAGTCCAATGTGTTGCCAAAAGCTCGAGTTGAACCAGGTACCGTTACATCCTCAGTCTAACACTCACCCATCTGAGCTAATTTGGCTGATTTGTATGATTTGTACTCATGGTTTACTAGTACAATATTGAAACTGGAGCATTTACTGATATTAGTCTAGTTTAGAGAGTCCAATGGACTGTCGAAGATCACGGTCGATTAGGGGAATGCTCTCCATCATTTCTTCTTATCTGAGCAAATTCAGACCATGTTGTTGACAAAAGTCAAACATGACTGCAAAACAACTCATGGCTTACAAGGAAACAGTCGGTGTAGGACACATTTGCCGAGTCCAATGAGCTGCCGAAACCCGGGCTTGAACCAGGGACATTTAGATCTTCAGTCTAACGCTCTCCCAACTGAGCTATTTCGGCTGATTGATGAGATAAACTACCAACTTGGATTGCAAAATGATTCATGGTGTGACATGCTAAAGTGATTAAGTTATTAATGATTGCATGTTGGGGATTACAGTAAACGTTGGATTGAGGACAACAACTAATCACTGTGATTATTTCTCCCTGTGTTTCAAGCAATATGAAAATGCAGGGTGCAATATTCGTAGGCACCATTGGGATTGCAGTTCAGATGACCAGTGTCGATGACCCGCTCTCTAAATTCTGAGCCAGCAAAATCCAAACACTACAAACCAGGAAGAAAGCAGTGAGGAGAGGTGTTGCTGTTAAGAACTGGAAGTTGGCAGTTGAGTACTCGTCATCTGAGGCCAAGCTGAGATCATCAGAGAGACAGTAAAGACGTGTCAGAAATTCCAGGGTTCAGCGGAGGTGTAAAGTGATCAGTTTGACCAGATTGTCAGGCTACGCTCGCGTAGCTATTTCCTGGTCTCAACCTGTCCAATAAACTCACTTTTTCATTAATTGTTTAAAGAGCGTTTGGGAGGCATCACTAAGGGCTTTACAAAAACTTTTACACTTAACTTGGCGAGAAGCGTACTGTATAGCACAAGATAAACGTGGACTGAGAATGGGCATCGGGAGAAGCTTGGGCTACTGTAGTGAATGGGCCAATGGGGAGTCGAGTAGTTCAGTGAGTATTCAGCTGGCCAATCAGCTTGCATTTATGCCCGTGATGCTTTGCGCATACGTGCATTCCTTCTGTTTTAAAAATTTGTATTTATTTTTTCATTAAAAAAACGGAAAGCTTTGAAGCCGCGATGGGTGAACCGCGAAGTACCTAGGTCCCAATGTAATTTGATTAGTGTATCATCCAAACTGCATGCTTCTACTTGATCTGGATCAGTTTTGCATGATGTATCCCATATGGTCTAGCGGTCAGGAATCCTGGTCTTCACCCAGGTGGCTGGGGTCCAACTCCTGGTATGGGAAAGTTCAAACTACGTGGATGGTTTGAGAACTTTTGAACTCCTATAATTTCCAGAAACAAATCCCTTTGAATTAAATGTCTGGATTCAGAAATATTGGACCTCTGTACTTTCCGGAAAAAAATGCCTATTGGTCGCCATAAGCCTTTCACGGTTCTTACAAAGTAGATATTTGTTGCTAATGATGTGGTTATTTATCGAGTCTATCGTCCAAGCTTCATACTTCTAAATGATCTGGATCTGCACTGCATGTACTATCCCATATGGTGTAGCGGTCAGGATTCCTGGTTTTCACCCTGATGGCCTAGGTTCGACTCCCGGTATGGGAAACTTCTGACTAGACACCTGTATTTAGATGTGTTGTGACAAGCAATTTTTTATGGTCTCAAGTTTTTTTTTCTTTTTCCAAAGAATGACAACAAAACACAACACAATTTGACAAAAAAGGCGATACATATGACCCTCTTGTTCTTAGAGATGTGGCGTCATTGATTGAACAACTCCCTCCTCTGGCTAGGGGAGGAAGTCCATGGCTCAAGAAATTCTTGGCCTTAATGAGTGGACAGAATTGTGCGCTTGGTGACCTGAGACAGGCCATGTCAGCTTCCTGCACTCAACATCAGCTACGAATGATAGAAGAAGAGGCAAGAACTACTAGACATCCTCATGAAATTCCATTGACCCAGGTAATTAAAAATGCCTCCCCAAGACCTCATGATTCGGCCCCAACCGTGTTTCCACACACCTATGGAGCTGGAGGTCTGGTGCAGAATGAACAACGTGTTAAAAACTGGATAGAAAGCACCGGCCGCCATCCATCTGGTATATTTGAGAGTGAAACCTTGTTTCGAACAGCTGTTGTTGAGGGTCTTCCGGAACCTGTGAAAAAGGAATTAAAGAAGGACCCAGACGTGTTGACAGGTGACAAACCTAGATTTAAATGTCACCTGACTCACCATTGTAAGATGTATGATGAAGAAAAGGTCAAAGAAAAAAACGAATCACAAAATTTGACCTCTGCCCTTTTAAAACTCCAACTATCTAAATTACACCAAAGAAAAAAAGACGGGGCAATCTGCCCAGACGTTCCAGGGTTATGATGGTCAGTTCTATGGTGGATACGGTGGTTGTAGGCGAGGTTTCTCTGGTGGCCAGGGAAGAGGGTACTTGAGACAAGGCCAACAGGGCAACTGTTTTGTGTGTGGCGGTATTGGTCACTGGGCACGTGATTGCCCCAGCCAGCAGCAGCAACAGCAGCAACCATTCCCACAGCAACCACTGGCACAGCAGTATGGCCCACCACAGCAACAACGGCAGTATGGCCTACCACAGCAACAACGGCCTATGCGAGGTGGAGGACGAGGCACTAGACCATGGCAGCCCCAGCAAACAGCTCAGTCACCTGGACAATATTACCAGGACGAAGATGATGGGATCCTACATGCTCCGAATAGGGGTGCCCGAGAGGATCAAGAAGCAGTGGTACGGCAAACCCAATGCTTCACATGAAAGTCAACGGCGTACCAACATCAGGTTTGGTGGACACGGGGGTAACGCACTCATCTTTGAACATCCCGCTTGCCCCCAGTTGTCTCTCCTCGTCTGCCGTGACTTTGGTCGGCTTCTCGGGTTCTCCTCAAGCTCTGCCTATTACCCGACCTCTCCGAACTGAAATCCCCCACATGAAACAGACTCTACACCACTCCTACATTCATTCACCCCAAACGCCTGTGAACTTGATGGGAAGAGACTTGTTGATATCTATTGGAGCTACCATCCAATGTGGGCCGGATGGCCTCACAGTGACTTTACCAAATGGCTCAAAGATTCCGTGTTCACAATCAGCACGAAAACGTGGACAATGGTTGATGTGTCCTTTGCAACAAGAATCGGATGTAGCAAGTCTGTAGCAACAGTCTATTGGTCACGTCTTGAGCCTGAAACTCCGGTCACTGGGGGACTGTTGTCTGTTCATTACCTGTGGAAATCATTCATTGACTCAATCCGACCTCACCATTCGCCCATGGATGATTTTCATTGTACGTTATTTTATGACACAGATGATGACTTAATCTATCAAGACCGTTTTCAGAAGGTTCTTGGAACACCCTGGCAGTTGAAATCCACCAAAATCTTTGTGGGTCCAAAAGGTGTAGCGTCGTATGTTGATTTGGATAAATCACAAAAAGTGTGGTACAAAATGTGAGATACAGCTGACCCACACATTTCTTTGGCTCTGTTTCCTGGTCATGAAGCTCGCCAACTTGGTCCAATGGTCAAGAAACTTCTTAAAATACATCCCAGGACTGACTTATTCCAAAATGCATGACTCTTATCAGATTGACCCACAGACTCCAATAGTAAACTCCTCCATTTTGGAAGAACACATCTTGACTTGAGAACACGGCAGGGAATTGACTGATCACCACCAGACAGAGGATTTGTTGAAAACTATTCCTAACACATTGTGGTCATCAGGACCATTTGATGTGGGCCATTGTGTTAAAATCCCACCTGTAACGTTAGAAGTAGATGAGAGTGTCATCATCTTCAGGCCACAATATAGATGGACCTCAGATGCAGACAAAGGTATCGGAGACACTCTAAGTGGACGCAGGTGTGATAGAACTTTCGGATTCACAATGGGACACGGCACTGCAACCTGTACTTAAGGCAGACGGACAGAGTAATCGTATAGCACATAACTTCAGACCTGTAAATGACGCAACGCTGACTCCGATCTTACCAGGACCAGACCCCCATAGGATGTTGACTACGTTTATTCCAGTATACCAATGGTTCACTTGTATTGATTTAGCTAACACTTTTTTCTGTGTACCTTTACATCCTTCAGCGAGACAGTACTTTGCTTTCACCTATAGCGGTGTCCATATGCAGTGTCAGCGCCTGCCACAATTGTTTAAAAACTCACCTGGTATTTTTAATCAATGTCTGAAGAACCTGTTACAAGACCTGACTTTACCTAATGACACTGTTCTTTTACAGTATGTGGGTGACCTTTGTATTGCGGCAACTACTTCTGAAATCTGTCTTGAGGTCACTAGGGTGGTCCTACTCAAACTCCATGATCGAGGTTTCAAAGTGTCCAAAAAGAAGCTTCAGTGTTGTCGAAAAGAATTAACTTTTCTTGGCCGTATTGTGTCAGCGAGAGGACTGTTCATGTCACCTGAACATCGAAAAACCATTTTATCTCACTCCAGAACCCAAACTGTAAAAGACATGTTGGCATTTCTAGGCCTCTGTGGCTACAGTAGGACCTATATACCATGTTATGTGGACAAAACAAACACTCTTCGTGCTCTAGTCAAAGATGTTCAGAACCTCAGAGCAAGACTTAATTGGACAAACGGATGAAGCCTTTGTGTCTCTGGTCCAAGAACTGGCCTCGGCGGCTGCCCTGGCCAACCCTGATTTTGATGATGTCTAACTCGGAAACCACAGTAAACGCTGTTTTGTTTCAGAAGGTTTCAGCAACTAGACGGGTATTGATGTATTGTAGCGTTACACTGGATAGTGTTGAACTCCGTCAAACAGTTTGTACTCGTTACAGCACATACAGTGATGGGAAACCCCCTATACGTTCTGACTGATCATGGGGTATCGGCGTATGTGGCTTCGTCAGGATTTACCTTATCATCTCTTCAACAGTCTAGACTTTTACGTAACCGAACATCAATTACGTTCACACAGGCATTAACATGGCAGAAAACATCCATCTAGGCCCCCACGAATGTGGTATGCAAGTTAATCACCAAAGGTACATTCGTGCTGACCTTGCTACCAAACCGCTTACATCCGGTCGCATTATGTTTACAGACGGTTGTTGTTGGAGAGACCATTCGGGATGTCTCTAAGCGGGGGCTGCCGTAGTGGAAAGCAGGGGAAATGACTTTGTGCATTGTGCATCCTCTGTCTTGACTACTAATCAGTCTGCCCGAGCGGCTGAGGCGTGAGCACTCTGTTTGGCTTTGGAGACCGCAGCAGGTCATCCGGTTACTGTTTATAGTGATTCGGTGTATGCAGTTTCAGCTGCTATCATTGACCTTCATGAATGGGCACGCAATGATTACATTAAAGCAAAGGGTCAACCCATTGCACACAAAGACATCATGTTACGCTTGCGTGAAGCCATGTTCCTTCTGTCACAGGTGGCGATTATTAATATTCCTGGCCACTCAAAGTCCTCATGTTTTACAGCTACAGGTAATCATGCGGCTGACTAGTTAGCCAAGTCAGTAGCTGGATACGTAGTAGATAATGCTTCTAATCTGGTTCTATTGGACACTGCCCATCACTCTGAGACTGTGCATGAGAGTTTGTCTGTGGATGTGGTTCTGGAGGCTCAGCAGTCGGCCTCTCCAGAGGAACGGACTGTGTGGGCGCATGCGGGTGCTGTAAAACGAGGGGATGGTGTATGGGTGGGTCCCATGGGATGCCCTGTACTCCCCATGGGGCCATTATCGGTGTCTGTCTTGACGGAGGCCCACTCACCCGCTCCCGTGGGCCCCAAGGCAATGATGACTAAATTGACTCATCGGTGGCACCCATACTTGTCTTCTCTTGTGTGGCGGCACCTCAACGACTGTAAGACATGTATGTTTTTCAACGCCAAACCAACCCTTAAACCAAGACATGGTGAATTTCATCCAGCCCCTGGTCAGGGGCTGAGATCACCATCAACTTCACAGACATGATATAACAAGTAAATGGGAAAAGATACCTTCTGGTCATTGTAGACTTATTCTCTCATTGGCCGGAAGCATACCCGTGTGCTAGGGAGGACTCGGAAGTCTTTAAGTCTTTGGTGACTGATTATATCCCTACACATGGTTTTCCTGCACTCATTCGATCAGATCATGGTACTCATTTTAACAATAAGGCCCTACAGACGGTCGAGAGCATCTTAAGCCCTAAACATCGATTTGGTTGTGTTTATTGTCGGGTTTAAAACCATATACATTCAATAATTTCGGATCAGAGGAAACACACGGAGAGTCGGCTTGATGACATTCACTAGACTTCAGCTGAAGGAGGGGTCAGAGTAGCCAGCGCTGGGAGATGTGTTCATCCCCTAGCCTGACCAGTTCGAATCCCTAACTACCCAACAAAGGGTCATTTGACCTAGTTACAATCTTTAGGCGGGAAGAGGTGAACAAAGAAATGGGCGTGTCTTGGTATATGACGCACCCCTAACTCATAAGTGTCATGATGGAATTTTCCACTCGGCTATCCAAAATTCTATCCTAGTGACTATACTGAATAGAAAGTATAAAGAATACATTCTATACTCCACATTTATCACCAACAAAGCCAAGGTAAAGTTGAACGAATGAAAGAGAAATTGTCAAAAATAATGTACTGCAGCAAAATGTCTTGGCCCCAAGATCTCCCATTGGCTTTGCTCTCTATTCGTCAAACCATCAACAAAATTTGGGTCTCATAAAAATTTAATTATGATTAACGCAACGCTTGAGGCACCATCAGTGGCACAGTGGTGTGCAAACGCGACACTCCTATTAGTGTTTGGGACTCAGCTCTCTCACCAATAGTTTCACATTTTATCTTCCAGGTTAGTGAAGGGCCATAAGCACTAAGAACAAAATAAATAAGCACAGTGCATGAGTTATTGGCAGTGGTGGGATTTGAACCCACGCCTCCTGAGAGACTGGAGCCTAAATCCAGCGCCTTAGACCGCTCGGCCACACTACCTTCCATGTCATCCCATGGGGAATTGGGGATCAGTAAATTGTAAATGAACCTTAGACACCCTTATATTTAAATATTGAAATATGTTTTTTGTTACTTGCAATGAGACCAAACCCAATGTATCATTTAAGGCAAATGTCCTTAAAATTATCTAACTTTTTCTCAAAATGTAGCTTTTCGTTTAGTGTCACGGCTAGCTCGATTCGAATTGGACTTCGAGCTTCTCTCTTCACGCTGTGGTATTAAGAGACCAAATTTAACATTATCGCCCCTTCTGTATAAAATCTGAATTGAGAACCTGGCAATTTGAGGTACTGAGACAGTAGAGGGTGATACTGCTACAGTACGTTGGCTGCCAACAACCGTAAAACCTATTGAGGAAGAAGAAGAAGAAGAAGAAGAAGAAGAAGAAGAAGAAGAAGAAGAAGAAGAAGAACCGGCCTTTGTGTGTCTAAAATACAGCAATAGCACTAGTTATTGACATTGCGGCAAAAAACAGGACACGCTTAATAGTCGTGAAAATACAGTACATGTCCTGATGCATATGAACTTTTTGTCTTTGCAGGTTTCAGAGAAAATGATGGGCAAACGTTTTTTGGCTTTAAAGAGCTCCCCCAAATCAAAGAAAAGGAGTCAGAGTTCCCTCAACAACAAATGAGAGAAGAGCAACTTCCAATCCAAAAGGAGGAAGATGATGTCACCTGGTCACCTGGTGAGGCCGTTAAGTGGGATGATTTGGGCGTGGCTAGCGTAGGTGTGGAGCCTGGAAAGGCCACAACTTGGCCTCAAATTATAGAGGAGGAGCCAGAGTTCCCTGAACAGTGCAAAAATGAGGACTGTGTCAAATGGTCAACTAGTGAGCCTTTCAAGAGTGATTATGATCTGGGTGTGAGCAACAGAGGGGCGGAGCTTCTGAGTGGCAGCTCAATAGAAGGATAGCGAGCAGAAAATGTAATTGCTCCTTTATCAGATGACAACAACTTTTGCTTTTTGAAAATGGTGATGTCGAAGATATCACGAAAAATCCCAGGGGCGACAAACTTTGCAAATGCTTTCAGTGTGGAAAAACTTTTGGGAAAAAGTCTCATTTGAAAAGACATATGAGGATCTACACTGGGGAGAAATCCTTATCATGTACAGTTTGTGGTAAAATATTTACACACAAGGGAAGATTTAAAATACACACAAGAACCCACACTGGTAAAAAAACATTTTCGTGTTCAGTTTGTGGAAAAAGATATAAAGAGAATGGTCGCTTAAAAATACACACAAGAACCCACACTGGCAAAAAAACAATTGCATGCTCAGTTTGTGGTAAAAAATTTACTGAGAAGGGAAATTTAAACAGACACACAAGAACCCACACTGGTGAAAAAACATTTTTGTATCCAAATTGCGGTATGTAATGCCTTTTCTCACGCAAGCAATATTTACAAGCACACACAAGAACCCACACTGGTGAAAAACCATTTTCTTGTTTAGTTTGCGGTCAAGTGTTCATACACAAAAAAAGCTTAAAATCTCTCGCAAGTAACCACACTGGTGAAAAACCGTTTTCTTGCTCAGTTTGTTGTCAAGCATTCGCACAGAAGGGACACTTAAATAGTCATGCTAAAATACACACTGGTGTAAAAACACTTTCCTGCTCAGTTTGTGGTCATGCATTCACACAGAAGGGACACTTAAATAGTCATGTGAGAACACACTGGTGAAAAACCATTTTCGTGTTCAGTTTGTGGTCAAAGATTCACACAAATGACAAGCTTAAAAGCCCACATAAGGACCCACACGGATGAAAAAACATTTTCATGCTCAGTTTGTGGTAAAACATTTAATGACAAGGGAAATTTAAAAAAAACACAAGAAGCCTCACTGGTGAAAAACCATTTTCTTGTTCAGTTTGCGGTCAAGCGTTCATACACAAAACAAGCTTAGACTCCCACGCAAGAACCCTCACAGGTGAGAAACCATTTTCGTGTTCAATTTGTGGTCAAACATTCGCTCACAAGAAAAGCTTAAAAAACATAGGAACCCACACTGTTGAAAAGCCTTTTCTCTAAAGTACCACTTAGAAGGTCACACAAGAACCCACACTGGCGAAAAACCATCTTCCTGCTCAGGATGTGGTCGAACATTTTCCCAAAGGGGAAGCTTAAAAGAATACTTATTAACCCAGACTGTAGAACAATGTTTTCCTGCTCCGTCTGTGGCCACAGACTCACTATAACAGCCCAATTAAAAAGCTGCACAATTCAAAAACATTTTCCAGGCACAGTTAATGTTCCAACATATTCACATAAGGGAACCTAAAAAGAAGACTTAACAAACCACACAGGAGAAAAGCCCATTTATCTCATATTGTGGCAGGAATATCTTAAAAACACAATTACGCACATCGGTCATAGACCCTTTTCCTGTTCAGCTTCTTGCCAGAGATTTAGTCGAAATGACAGACTTAAAATACGCAAATGTGGTATGATAAACAGTGGCCAATCACGGCTTGGCTTGCTTTATCAATGTCCATATGAAAGATCATTGTAATCGAAGTATTATTGTAATTTGCATTCTGAAAATCCTGTGTTTTAATTCAAATACAGTAATACATTACAGCGGGATCGAGCTAGTATGTCAATTTACTCATATGTCAAGTCAATTCTTCCCATAGAAATTAACAAAATACAAATTGATCTGTTTCCATCCGAGAAAAAAAACAAAACAGAATGTTACAATGGAAAAACATCTTAATTGTTCTAATTTTCCACCAATCAGGAACAATTTGGTGTGCTCATATCTCAAATATCTCATATCTCAAGTCAAAAATTTGCTCAGAATTTTTCTCATACCTCAAATTTTATCATATGTTGGTACATTTGTGTGTCATGGTATTACTGTACAAGCAAATTGAGTGTTGTTGAAGATTTTATTTACCTCACAATTCTATCCGATATAGTAGAGCCTAAATTAGGAAATTAGAAAGTAAATAATCAATAATGTGATGTCTTCACAGTTAAAGACATGCCTAAGAAATTTGAAAAATTGTAGTTTTTGTCTATTAAATTTGCTGGCAAATCCAATAAAAAATTTAGTGTTATTCAAACATACATTTTAATGAAAATTATTTATATATTGAATCTAGGATCTGAGAAACATTAGTAGTAATATGGTGTGTGAAAGACTATTAATTTGCTCAAAATAAATAAGTGGTACAATGTACTTTTGTCATACTATAAGATCAATCATGTTTTTAAACCGATTTAACGTGTAATCTTTTTGGTAGTTCCAATAAAGTTCTCTTTTGGGTGAAAAATACTTTTTGGGTCTTTTTGATGACAAAATCAGCTTTCCAAATTCAAAGGTGACAAAAAAACAGAAACGTTATTTGCTAAGATTTAAAACTAAGAGTAAAAGGAATACATTAATTTGAACAATTTGACAAATTCATAAAAAATAAAAGATAGTTTTGTTTCTACAATGTGATGATACTGTAACTTCAACATTCCAAATTCAAAGTAAACCTTGAAAGTGGGGTAGTTTTCTTCTGCAAAAAAAAAAACCTACTGTTCGTAGCGGAGCATGGTTTTGATTCAATGACCTCTGGGTTATGATCTCAGCATGTTTCCCTTGCATTACTCTGCTTCTTCTCACTCCAGATCTCACAAGCTGACTCTCAAAACTAATCAATCAAACCAATCGCACAGATATCAAAGGGAGACAAAGTTGGAAGCGTTCACGTGGTGTCGCCTGAGAGGGGCTCGCTTGGCGCAGCCTGTGAATCCAACAAAATACCACCCAGACCTGCCAACCAGGAACGTGGCACGCTACGTTAAAACACAATTACGCACATCGGTCATAGACCCTTTTCCTGTTCAGCTTCTTCCCAGAGATTTAGTCGAAATGATGAACTAATCCGCGTTCCAGTGGCAGTGCTCGCGCGGCTGAGGGTAACCCCTAGGCGCCTGGGTGGCTCAACAACAACAACATCTATCAAAGGTGCCAACCTCCGCCGACCCCATTTCAGGAGTAGACATGCCCCGATTCCAGAGTGTTTCTAAAGTGAATGCGATTCAAGCAAAATTGTTATAAAATGGAGAAAAAAAGAAGCATAGGAAATATAAATTAAACATATTTGTACATTAATTGAAATACTGCATTTTGGCAATCTATTGAAAAAGTACAGCATAATACGTGTGTTCTATTGTCAGTAATTCCAACTTGTCACGCTGAACACTTGGATGTAGTGCAATGCGCAAATGTCGGTCTTTTTGGCGATGGCTCCAACATGGGATATTTTGTCAAATACGAACCAATAAACTTCTGTGACTGTCTGGGTTTCGTATTAGAGGTTTCATCCAAAATGCCGTTAATTTAGCACTTAACCAGTGACTGGTTGACTTACCAGTCAGTGCTGTGTACGAGTACTTTCTTTAGAACAGTGCTTCTCAAATAGTGGGGCGCGCCCCCCTGGGGAGGGGGGGGCGCGTGTAACCCTGGGGAACAGGATTTTATTTGGCCGTACTAGTATAAAGTGTAATTGCGCATCTACTACAGTAGCTGGCAGTGGCGCTCTCATTTATTTTTTATTTCAGGCATTGATGCACTTAAAATCGTTTCTGTTGCAGACTTAAAACAAGATTTAATAAAGTTATTCTTTGTAAGTTTGACTATATTTCGTTCTTTTATCCTTTTCTTTAATGTTAATCAGGATAAAATGTTGTACTTATAACAATTTTATAAAATGATTTTATTTATAGTCACGGTGGGAAGTGTGGGGGGGCGGGGGGGGAATAGTTTTCTTCTTGCTAGGGGGGGCCTAACAGAAAATAATTGAGAAGCACTGCTTTAGGACAACCCTGGAAGTGATAGGATTTGTTTAAAAAAAACTGGTGGTTTAGTCAGCCTTGATAATAGTTACTTCCCTTATGAAAAAAATAAAAACGAGACTGTTAAAGCGATAGGGGTTACCTATGCAATCAATTCCAAATCGATTGCTACGCTGAACTCGCAAAAGTGTAATCATTTGTCGAAACTTGTAACTTGTAATGATTCACATAGCACTCGTGTTACTGAATTCTTCTGGTTTATTGTACAGTTGAATAAAAATGACGGAAGCCATAGCGATGGTGTGAATTTTGAGAACATTTTTGAGGCATTTAAATTGGAAATATGGTACTTTTCCAAAATGGTTGCTTCAAAAAAATTAAAACTTCAGGATTTCTCAAGTTTAAGCAGGTGGTCCGGAGTTTGTGATGGATTTCCGGGGAAATTCCTGGAATTCCAGAGTAGTTGGCTGCCCTGAGATATAGTGAGACTCGTGGCTTTTCCAACCTGCTGCTGGAGCCTTTCAGGATCGCCAGTTGAAGAACCTTGGACTCGGCTGGGGACCGTCATAGCACGGTTAGTGCTGCTATTCACAGTCATCCATTTTGCATTTATAAAATTCCATTTTCAAAAAAAACGACGTACGAGACATTCGGTGCCGGGATTAACAAAAAAGATACCATGTTGAATTTAAACTTGCAGTTTCGCTAATAGTGTACATTACATATTAGCCTTTGTGGAGCAGGCTGACCAAAATTGTGCTCTTTTCTCCCTTTTCCATTTTTTGGGGGTAAGTATTTCTAGTTTTTTTTCTAACCGTGAAAAACTACTGCATATAAAAAATGTATGGATATCATGTATCCCACTAAGATGGGGAAAGTTTTCACTTTTGTTGCAATATCTTATGAGTAGTTTATTTTTTACATTCAGGGAGAAGGGGGTTGGTTGCCACAAGGGTAGGATTTGCCTACATATTTATGAAATAGATGAGCGGAGTGTTATGGATTCACTTGTTCATCCTCTGTATTGGGTCTATCCCAGGTAGTTATGAACAGCAGTAAAGGCAGTGGTCCTGGCTAATTTTGCACCCTGCAATGAAAATTCACATTTCAAATAGAGTCATGGAAAAGACAAAATTTCCCAACAGTTTCTTTAACCCTGGAAAAACTTGTTTCTTTTATAATGTAGACAATGCACAAAACATACCCTAATAGGTTAGCCATAATTATTTTTGGTCTACATTTTTGCAATATTGATACAAGGATGCGCAATACGGAAGTTGAATGAATTAAATCATTGAAAGTTTCATCTTCCCTCAGCACTAATGCTTGGCTCAATGGAATCAGAAGATATCTTGCCAGAAGAAGACAAGTAACAGAGATGTATTCTGATAAAGGAACTGATTTCCAATCAGCTGACAAGGACATAAATCAATGAATGAAACACAAACAGGATTGAAAAATACTTGCAACAAAAATGAATTATTTTAGCTCTTACAGTATAAATGAACCAATAGACAATATGCAGTTCAGAGTGTTTTTGTGGTAAGTCTGACCTAAAATAGCTCCAATGGGAAAGCATTGGACCTAATATCTAAAGTTGCCTGGTTTAACCTTGGGCTTCAGCACTCCCTAGGACTGTATCTAATCAGCTAATAATCTATTTGAGTTCTATTTACTAGGGACCCTAGAGTCAGTATACAGTTCATGTTAATTTTTATTGACCTACTGAAGCGGATAAATCTTTGGGGAGAGAGCATTTGACTGAAGATCTGAAGGTCCCTTGTTCAACCTTAGGCTTTGGCAGTGTGTTGGACTATATCAAACCAACCAAAATCAGCTACAATTCAATTTGTGATCAATTGACTTGTAATCAGTGTGTAAATATGCAGTCTAGTTTGATTTTTGTTCACCTATGTGAGTCAAAGTAAGCCAAGTCCGGTTCTCGAGAGCCCTTATCCGGTCTATTTTTCCAAAACTCCCTCCACCAACAGACCTGCATCAAATAATCAGTATATTAGGCTTCTGGATATCTTGCTGATGAGTTGATCATTTGATCCGGGTGTGTTTGTGGAGGAGATTTGGTAAACAGACAGAATAAACCCCAATCTTTGGCAGTTCATTGGACTTTGTAAACTCAACCAAAACCATTTAGACTGGAGATCTAAAGTTCCCTGCTTCAACCCCGGGTTTCGGCAGCATATTGGATTTTGCAAACCCACCCTAAAACAGCTGGCAGTCAGTTTAAAAACCGTTTCCTTGTAAGCCATGAGTCGTTTTGCAGTCAAGTTTGACTCTTGTCATCAACATGACCCGAATTGGCTCGGATAGAGAATGTTGGAGAGCGTTCCCTAAATTTACTTTGGGCTTCGTCAGTCAATTGGACTCTCTAAACCAGACCAATATCACTTAATGCTCCAATTGGAATATTATACTAGTAGGCCATGAGTCAATTTACAGTTCAAGTTGTTTTTGGTTTTTATCAATCAGCCGAAGTAGCTCAGTTGGGAGAGCATTAGACTGAAGATCTAAAGGTCCCTGGTTTACCTCCTCGTTTTGGCAATACTTTGGACTTTGCAAGCTCAGCCTAATTCCGCTGGCAGTCAGTTTGAAAACTGTTTCTTTGTAAGCCATGAGTCGTTTTGCAGTCAAGTTGGGTCCGGAACCGCTCGCATCCTATGTGAGAATCATACCACTAGAACAAGGAGCCTGGGGTTCCCATACAGTGACACTTTTTTTCTCAGGTTACCTTGTGACATATCAACCCCATAAGAGATCACAATTCAAAAAAAGCAAGGGCTCGTCCGGGAGTTGGACCCGGGACCTCTCGCACCCTAAGCGAGAATCATACCACTAGACCAACGAGCCAGATGTGCTCATGGAATGACACTTTTTTCTCAGATGGCTTATGTCCGATATCACTGCACCATAGATCACAAAACAACATCGCAAGGTCTCGTGCAGGAGTTGGACCCAGGACCTATGACATCCTGGGCAAGAATCATACCACTAGACCAACATGGCATGGGTGCACAAACAGTGACACTCTTCTTCTCAGATGACTAATGTCCCATATCACTCCACCGTAGTTCACAATTCATTAAAGCAAGGGCTCATGTGGGAGTTGGACCCGGGACCTATTGCACCCTAAGTGTGAATTATACCACCAGACCAACGAGCCAGATGTAGAGCTTTTTTCCCACCATAGATCACCAAACAACACAGCAATGACTCATCCAAGGGTTGGCTTCAGGACCTATGGCACCCTAAGCAAGAATCATTCCACAAGACCAACATGCCATGAGTTAATTGATGAACCTCACACATCCCCATTGCGGCTCCTGGTAGCTCCACCCCCTTTTGCTGCCTTATCAGCAATATTCATTCCAGAGGGAACCAGGTGATTAATGCATTAGATTTGCGTGTGACACACCTACAAATAGAAATTTGTTTTGGAAGGTAAAGTGCCGCCGTTCATCGCCCCAGTCAGTCAGCATGAGCGACTGCCATGCGAGTGGCTGTGATTAACTATCTGTTTGCCAATAATGCAATAATGGAAAAGTCGTGACACATTGAAACACACACCCCCACTCTAGTATTTTTACCGTATGTAAAAAAAAAAAAACGACCCATGGCTTTGCAAAGGTTGAACAAGGTACTGTTAGGTCAACAGTCCAACGCTTTCCCAACTGAGTTACTTCAGCCAACTGATAGCCACAACCAACTTGGACTAGGAATTGACTCATGGCTTACTAGTACAATATTCCAATTGGAGCATGAACTGATATTGGTCTGGTTTAGAGAGTCTAATGGACTGACAAAGGCCGAGGTCGATTCATGGAACGCTCTCCAACATTCCCTATCTTCCCTCACAAGAGTCAAACTTGACTGTAAAACGACTGCCAGCTGATTGAGGGCAGGTTCACTAATGTCCAAAGTACTGCCGAAACCCGGGATTGAACCAGGGACCTTTAAATCTTCAGTCTAACGCTCTCCCAACTGATTAACCAGACTTCGCCCAAAATTTGGTCGTTGCCATGGAAACTTGCCACTAATTAACCAGACTTTGCCCAAAGTTTGGTCGTTGTCATGGAGACCTGACACAAATTAATTGCACATTGCCCAGAGTTTGATCGTTGTCTAGAAACCATACTATGCCCTGTTTTCTTATATAAAGACGAACCCACTGTTCATTTGATAGAGAGCTGCAAAAACATCCCGCTGAACAGGACTCCACTGTTTAACCTTTCTCTCCCCTCGTTGCAGTTTGATAATGAACCTATTTCCTATTAAATTGATCTCACTACTTCTTAATCTTCTCCTGAAGTTGTATTTTCAGATCTATCATACTTGGTTGCCGAAAACCTGAGACCCAACAGCCAACAATTGCCGGAGCGACGACGGGGCACGACGACAGCATCCTCCATTGAAAGGGTGAACCCGGCGGACTTTCCCTCGCCACTCCTGTAATCTAGTGACGGGTCCCCGAAATAGGGCAGGTTCGGAACGAGAAAGATCGTGAGTTCACCCTTTGATTTCTGTCTATGTGAAGTGTGATTTGAATGAGTATTATCACTGCAGTAGTATTAAAAGTTGGCGGTCTGGGACCAACTTACGGTGAACATAATAGTTTTTGGTCTGGGACCAATGTGCATAGAACATTATAATTTGTGGACAGGGACCAACGTAAGTAAAACAAGAATAAGTCAGGGACTTATAGTCTTGGTCTGTTAATAGAGTCAGGGACTCTACTAAGACTAAGTCAGGGACTTTTGGTCTTGGTATATTCAGAGATATTGGGTGAATCACAAAGTATTGAGATCAATTTCAGGTAGTTTAGAAAATAATTGTTGTTTAAACTATTAAGTAAATGATTAATATGTGTCAGAAAGTAACAAAAGAAGTGGGTTTATTGTCAGACTGCAAAATGAAAATCGGGGAGTTACCGGCTGTGAAATATATGCAAATGCAAGGTATAGGGAGTTGCCTGGATCTGCCAAGGTTGGTGAAGAAACATGGTTTCTGTCCCAATATGAAGGATATGAAAGATTTGATGTGCTTAGAAAGGGAATTGTTAAAGGACAGGGAGAGGAAGGAAAAGAAAAGTGAGGAAGTTGAGAAACAGTGGTCGGTGTTGAAAATATGGAAAGAACAGTGTGTGAAACGTGTACAGGACATTGAAAAAATAATCTTATTGGCCTACCGACCTTGGACCAAGGCCCGATGCCTGGAAGCATGCAAGGGACTCGGAGATGTGGAAGAAAATGCGGAACAATAGGCCAGAAAATTCTGTCAGTTAGTGGCATCCTATAACCTGAATGGAGCTGAAGTGGAGAAAGCCTTAAATAACTCACTGAAACATAGATTGGGCAGAGTCAGAGAGAGATTCACAGGACGTGATGTAGGGGGAAACATATTAGCCTACGACCCTGTTAGGTTCATTAATAATTACCTTCGTCCGTAATTATCAATAACTGCAGGCAGACATCTTATTCAATTATTGACATTTAATTAAATAGAAATGGATAACAATAGGTAAAAACCTCCTAAGGGGAGAGTTTCAGCAAGTTCCTCTTACAATTTCCGAACGTCTCTCCGAATAGACGTTCTCTTACGACTCTTATTGTCATGAATCAAAACAAGTTACAGAGTTGTTGATCATTCCATCACGTATGAGTAAAAACAACATCTGGGACTACAATAACAATCAAAATATTTTACCAATAACAAAAACAGGAGACTAGACCTAACAACATTTAGATTAGAGTAATTATACAACTTCCTTGACCTAAGAATCATATCATATAATCATAATCATATAATGGTTACATACAGAAAAACCCGAAGTGTACGGTTACATAACGATAACAACATTCTTGTTATTGGCCGAATAGCCCTGGCCTCGTCACCAAGGGCCCACCAAATCTCAAGGACCCAGATTGGGTGGATTGTTTGTATAACCATCCTGGAACAGGCCGTCCAGGTTAAAGATGACTTGGCAATACTCGTGACCTCGCAACACTTTGAAAATTGAAAGAGAATGATTTAACAAAGAAATGAATTAATACAAATGTATTTATAATAGTAATACAGAATAAACTCAACATTCCCCCGTTTTTATAATATGTATGTTATTAATCATTTCTTAGTAATCACTAAATGGTTATGTCGGGTGACTGTGATTTTTCCCGCCTACTCCTTACTCCCATGGCTGGTCTGAAAGAGAAAGAACATAATTATATTATTCCAATTGGTCCTCGGATTTACCGTACTCCTGGACCTCACTGCTTTCCCCAAACCGTCCCATAAGATACAACTCATGTACTTTAGAATTTGTAGGAGCAATTGCAGTAGTTATAAGTCGGCTTAGCAAGGAGCGCAAACAGGGGATACTACATCACCCACACAATGTTAGGATAGCGGTAATTGTGCCTATAGTCACCACGAAGGATGTAGCCAAATCTTTAGATTTTCCAAAGGTCTTATCCCACCAATCTGACAATGCGGACGTATCTACTCCAGAAGGCTCTTGCATATTGCGGTTCAGTGTTTGCAGGCCAGTAATGGCCCTGGTGAGAGATCCACTGGGTGACGTGGTGTTCGGTTTGAAGGTGCTACATTGTTTTCCAAACATTGCACACACGCCCCCTGTTTCAAGGATCATATCCACCTCTATGCGATTCTGGAACACCATCAGACTGGTAGCTGCCAGTTGTTCCTTCATGGCCACAAATCCCTGTTTAATATAATTTCTTAGTTTTGGACATTGTAATGTAAGTAATTTATTCTATCCACATTTTTGTTTGGGGTGATTAGAAGGAAGATAGACTCCCAACCTGCTGCGATCTGATTAGCCAGCTTATACTCATCTGGTACGCCCCGGGGGATGCCAATCGCATCAATGTATGTTGGATCTCCTTCCCTCCATGCCTCTCGACGATGTCGGGAGGGACGACCCTTCACCTCCTCCGAATTCTGATCCGCCAATTGTATCTCCTCCACTGTGGATGGAAAAACAGACACCGGTAAGAGCAGTGAGACCAAAGTACCTAGTCCTGCCGCGTTTCGGCAGGAGTCGTATAATTTATCTACCACCCCGCCACCATAGGCCAGAACGTGGTTTCAGGGGTGTAGTTTGTTTTAGAACGCCGGTACACCACGTCTCATTTATCGCCCCCAGCTTCAGACCATGCCCTGTAAGGTTTAAGCAGGTAAAATGATTAAACAGTGGAAAAATTGACTTCCTAT
This sequence comes from Stigmatopora nigra, assembly GCF_051989575.1. NCBI lineage: Eukaryota > Metazoa > Chordata > Actinopteri > Syngnathiformes > Syngnathidae > Stigmatopora > Stigmatopora nigra. The sequence goes on along the minus strand of NC_135527.1, from coordinate 5,152,858 downwards.
TTACTGCGTAACAGGATAAACACTGTTTCAATATTTTTTCTTGCCAAGTAGGACACGTTTTTTCATTTGTAAAAACACTTTTCCCCAAAAGAATGGTGATTGAGGGAGTTGTTAGACCCCATCGTATTTTCCCTTGTCTGGTAGGTTATCCTAATCCTTTGTAAGATGGTTTAGTCTCAATTGAAACCATATGGAGACGTCAAACCCAATATAAAAGAGTTCCCTATAGTTTTATGGTATTGCTTGCTGAGCAATAATCTTTTCAATTAATATTGGTGTTTCCCGTATTTTATTAAGTCAGAAAGTTTATCCTACCCGTCCCCTCAATGTTTCAATTGAGACCACCCTTTTACCAAAGTAGCTCCACCAAGTCCCCAAACAAAAATGTAGATAGAATAAATTACCTGCAGTACAATGTCCAAAAACTGGAAATTATACTGGACAGGGATTTGTGGCCATAAAGGAGCAACTGGCAGCTACCAGTCTAATGGCGTTCCAGGATCGCATAGCGGTGGATATGATCCTTGTGTAGCAAGGGGGCGTGTGTGCAAAATGTTTGGAGAACAACGTTGCACCTTCATACCGAACAACACGTCACCCGATGGGTCCCTTACCACTCCTCGTGCTCCTTGCTAAGCCACCTTATAACTACTGCAATTGGCCCTACAAATTCTAAATTACACAAATTATATTCTCTGCTTATGAAACGTACCGGGGAAAGCAGTGAAGTCCAGGAGTACGGGAATTATGAGGATGAATTGGGCGAAAATGATTGTTTTCCTTTTCAGAGCAGCCATGCGAATAAGGAATACGCGGGTAAAATTGCAGTCACCTGAAATTTCCTTTTGTGATTACTATAAAACAATTAGTAACATACATATCATTAAAAACGGCGGAATGTTGGGTTTATTCTGTAATACTATGATATATGAGTGTATTTAATAATTTCTCTAAAGCATTAAAGCATTCTTCCAATTGTCCGAAGAGAACTCGGGGTTGTACCCAATCACAGTCCTCTCACACGGACTGTTTATCTGACATCCGAGGACTGTTGATCTGGGTTTGCAGCGGAGAGTCGTCAAGGACTCTTGATACTAGCAGATGGATATCAATCACTTCCAGGAACACTTGCATAGTGTTCCCACATCGCGATGCCCTTCGCGCTTCTTTATGTAATTGTTATGCCAAATGAAGGCGTGATTGTTTTGATTCAAATGGAGTTTGTTTTTAGTTTCCTCTTTCTATTATTGTTAAAAACCTTAATTGTTATTATAGTTACAGATGTTGTTTTTGCTTACACATGTTGGATTCATCAATAACCTTGTTATTGTTTTTATTTATGGCTTTAAAGCCGTACGAGAAATCACTGTTCGAGGAGATATTTTGGAGATCGGGAGGAAGTCTTGAAGTCTCCATGTATCTACCCTTATAAGGTTTCCTGACCAAAGATGCACATTATATTAATATTATTATAATAATAATTGAATAATATATCTGCCTGAAGTGATTGATAATTATAGAAAAGTGTAATTATTAATGAACCTATCACCTTGCTTTGTCGAATTGAGATCTATGATGGGGTGATATGGGATATCAGCCATCCAAGAAAAAAAGTGTAACCTAATAGGCACCTCTGGCTCATTGGTCTAGCAGAATGATTCTTGCTTTGGGTGTGAGAGGTACAGGGTCCAACTCCTGGATGAGCCTGTACTTTGTTGAATTGTTATCTATAATCGTGGTTGAAATGTCACATACTTCACCTGAGAAAACAAGTGTCACGGTATGGGTACCCCTGGCTCGTAGGTCTAATGGTATGATTCTCGCTTTGGATACGAGAAGTCCCGGGTCCAACCATCGGACGAGCTCTAGTTTTGTCAAATTGTGATCTATTATGGGGGTGATATGGCACATTTGCCACCTGAGAAAAAAGTTGGTCTATTGGTATGATTCTCGCTTAGGTCGCAAGAGATCCCAGATCCAACTCCCAGACGAGCACTTGCTTTGTCAAATTGTGATCTATGATAGGGGTTGATATGTCACATACTTCACCTGATCAGCCATCCAAGAAAAAAAGTGTCACTATATGGGCTCCTCTGGCTCGTTGGTCTAGTGGTATGATTCTCGCTTTGGGTGCGAGAGGTCCCGGGTCCAACTCCCGGACGAGCCCTACCTTTGTCGAATTGTGATCTTTTATGGGGGTTGATATGTCACATACTTCCCCTGACAAAAACGTTTCACTTTATGGGCACATCTGGTTTGTTGGTCTAGTGGTATGATTCTCGCCGAGCCCTTGCTTTGTCGAATTGTGATCTATGATGGGCTGATATGGGAGATTAGCCATGAAAGAAAACAAGTGTCACTCATTGGGCACCCCTGGCTCGTTGGTCTAGTGATATGGTTCTCGCTTTGGGTGTGAGAGGTCCCTGGGTTCAACTTCTGGCCCTTGATTTGTCAAATGGTGAACTATGGTGGGGTCTTAGGGGCTGTAATAAGCCTGAGAAAAAAAGCATCATTCTATGAGGACATCTGGCTAGTGTTATGATTCTCGCTTAGGGTTTGAGTCTGTGAGAGGTCCCAGGTCCAACTCCTGGATGAGTCCTATTTTTGGCCACTTGAGAAAAAAAGTGTGAGGCAATGGGCACCCCTGGCTTGATGGTTTAGTGGTGCCAGGTTTCCCAGGACCAACTCCTGGACGAGCCCTGGTTTTGTCGAATTATGATCTATGACGGGGTCATATGGGACATTACCCACTTAAGGAAAAAAGTGTCATTGTGTGGGCACCCCTGGCTCGTCTGTCTTGTGCAGGGGTGCGCAAACTTTTTGGCCCACGGGCCACATTGACTTTAAAAATCTGACAGATGGGTCGGGTCAGCACAAGATACGATACTTATAAAAAACTGCATCTGTTAACAGTACATATGAAACATAAACAGAAAAAAAGACCATTAACGCATTAATGTGTGTATTAAAGTAAGTAAGTAAAGTTGGCAGGCAATAGCTGCCAATTATTGAGTATTGCTTTAGAAATGGGAGAAATATTACCAAATGTCAATCCTCATAATGGATTGACCTTGCCTTTAGTCTACATTAAAGTCATATCCCTGTGTTTTGATGACTCAAAGAAAAATCAGAGCAATATGTTGGGTTTATTCTGTATTACTTTTATACATATATGTGTAGTAATTCATTTCTTTGTTAAATCATTCTTCTTATTATTCCTAAAGTGCTCGAGGTCATATACAATTGTCAAGTCCTCTCTCACGTGGAGTTCTTATCCAAGGATTGTTTATACAGCAACTCACCCAATCTGGGGCTTCGAGATCGATTGTTTTCTTTTGCAACGGAGCCAGGGTCACTGGCCTATAACAAAGATGTTGTTTCTGCCATTTCCAGCATAGTGGCCATACCTCGTGACGCACTTCGGTCTTTCTTTATGTAATTGTTATATGATTGTTAGGTCAAATGAAGGGGTGATTGTTTTTAATCCAAATGTTGTTGGTTTTAGTGTCCTGTTTTGTTATTGGTAGAATACCTTGATTGATATTATAGTTACAGATGTTGTTTTTTCTTATGCATTATGAAATAATCAACAACCTTGTAAATTGTTTTGATTCATGGCAATAAGAGTCGTACGAAAATGTCTATTCGAGGAGATGCTTTTGAGTGAAGGGGAAATCCTTGTTGCTTGATGTACCTCCCTTTAAGGTTCTTATCCGTGATCCAATCTATTTATTTAAATGTCAATAGTTGAATAAGATGTCTGCCGGCAGTTATTGATAATTACAAAGAAGTGTAATTATTAATGAACCTATCACAATATTAATATAATGCTGAGATAGTGGACTGTTATTTGAGACAAGTTGTGAAAATATAAAAGGAGGGTAAGGGGTTTACTATAGAATTAAATAATATATACTGTCACATCGGCTTAATAGCTATATGGGGTCATATAGGCTATTTGGCTGGTCACTGGCTAAATAGCCCCCGGGACTATTTGACCGGTTACCGGCAACGGAGCGACTGCCATTGCAAATTATTTTATTCTCTCAATTTGACCCAAGAAGGTTATAAGTTTGATTTCAAGACACATACAGATGCACCTTATTTAAAGGCAATGAAAGAATAAACAAGATAGTAAGAAATACTTCTCTATAGTTTCCATCCTAAAAAATAAAAATAAAAAATCATCCACTGGCAGTGGTGCGATTTGAACCCACGCTACCTAAGAGACTGTAGCCTTAATCCAGCGCCTTGGACCACTCGGCCACACTACCTTCAACAAATTTGTGTGGGGGATTGTGCATCACCAAATTGTGAATTAACCTTAAAAACCATTAGATTTAAATATTGAAATGTGTTGTTTGTTACTTGAAATAAGATCAAACACAATGTAACATTTAAAGCAAATGTCCTTGAAATTACCCAACCTCTTATCAAAATGTAGCTTTTCGATTTAGCATACCTGTCAACCTCTGCCGATAACTTCCCTTTTAAATGATTATGATTCCCCTTTAAAAAAAACCAAAAACCTTACAAACACCGTACGACGCATGTTTACTCGCGGTAACCAGACAGTGTAATAGAAATAACAAAGGTAATTTGCATACAAAGTTTTTTATTCAATTTAAAAAGTTTACAATGCAACAAACTGTGCCTTCAGTGCTTCCTATTGTAAGCCAATGTGCATGATTTAGCAGTCTTTATCTGCTCTAATTAGGGTCTCACTTGTGAGCAACAGTTGTCACAGTTCAATTATCAGCAGATTTGACATGTTCCATTTTCACATATTTCACCAAAAGTTTCTTTAAGAGTCATTCCATTTCTGGTAGCAAATCTCCAATCATACATGCCACTGTTTGGAACACAATATTGAATTGATTTATTTGAGGCAGGATGAAGCTGAGGAAGTGGAGTTTGAGGAGAGTAAAAGGGTCTTGAAGTTGATCATGGATGTTTTTCACTTTACCTGCCCTTTCAACATCCGCATGGCTAGCGAAGTAGCTTTTGAGTGCTTCGTACTGAGACAATGTTCTTTCAACCACTTTTTCTAGAGACGACCATTGTGTCGGACAATCCTTCAGGATTTGTTCTTGCTCGGAATTTGTAAAGTCCTGAAACAAAGGAATCTCAATAACATAGATTAGCTTCATTTGCTACGACCGTCATACACACATACACATCACAATGCTAACGCTAATGGCGGCCGAGGGTACGTTGCTAATGCTATTACATGTGCTCTACTCGAGGCTCGTGAAATATCAATAGCAAAGCTTCCTTTGCTACGACCGTCATATACTGCAGACTATCATGCTAACAGTATAATGGCGGCCGAAGGTAGCTTGCTAGAGGCTATACATGTCCTCCACCCGAGATTCGCACATTCATGCACACACATAAAAAGTAAACAAACATTACTAAGCATTATGTTCTTTCTCACATGTTAACTATTGTCTCTTGCAAACCCCACACTCAATCGGTCTCTACAACAAAACAACATACCATTAAAACACAGGGGGAAATCAGACAGGTCAGTTGTTTCTATCTTCAAGCCAACTTTTACTCAAATGCCTGAAGATTTCCCCGCATTTCAGCTACATGAGCCCAGACATAAAAAATCGAATACCGATCCATACCCCTGCTATTTGGCTGGAGGCATCAATAATCGAAGACTGATAAACATCTATCCCAAAACTAGTTTAACCTCACACTGTCAGGAGTGGCTTGATTGCCCATCCTGGCATGATGTCATCATGGTTATCAGCCGTGGCTAATTAGGTGATTAGGTTTTGTTTGGCTATTTGAGCATTATGGTTTTTGTTGAAGGTTCCCTGTGTTTCCACGTTTGTCATGCCGTTCACTTGACGCCACGCTACGCTGCATGTTTCTTTTCTGTATTAGTAAGTGATCAAGCCAGTTGTTTATGTTATGTTTTTTCCATTTATTAAACCAAGCAACAAGAGCAACATATCTGCCTCCCCTTTTCCATTTGCTTCGGCGACTCCGCACCTGGGTTCACCTTCCCCCCCGATCGCGTCGCACTACGCGACGTGATCGTAACACACACATGCAATAATTTATAACTTAACTCACTTCACCATGTCACACTTGGTTAATGGGAAAAGTGATTTGTTTTTTTTCCACATTCTCCACGTTTCCGGCAGTTTTAAAGTGGCTCTTCAGATCATAGAATCCACTCGCAGCAACTTTCACGTCTTTATAAAGACGTGAAAGTTTCTGCGAGTGGATTGTACAATTTTTTTTTCTCATTCTGTGTCCCTTGCAAAAATATTGCAAGGGACACAGAGTGAGAATTGAGTGCCTCTTAACGATGCTTTAATCCAGTCAGCATATTCACCTTAAAGTAGCTCCCATTCTTTCTGGTGTCGACCCAATCCTTGAGTTCTTCGTTTCTTACTAGGTGGCTCCTCCATGCTTGCTTCCACGATATTTACTCTATGTATATCTATACATGCACATGTCCTCCTTTATCGATATTGCCGTACACACCGCTAAAAAAATACATACGATTAAGGATAATTTTTGCTGGTATACCGTGACAATAGTAACAATCTAAGACAGTAGCGTCGTTGGCTACCAGCCTACGAGACTATCTCGATTTTAGCGATAATGGTCTTGTTGAAATCGGTTTTCATAAATATGGCGATTTTTTTAAATATTTTTTTTCCCGTACAAAAGTCGGTGCACGGCTAACATGATTTAAAATGGTAAAAACACATATTAAATACGTATAAAACGTACAAGTTGACAGGTATTCATATAATCAGATTATATAAATAGTCGTTTTTCCACCTGCACTGTCGCATTGGTTTAGCTCAGTGGTTACTTCATCTGCATTCACTTCGACTCAATCCTGGTTTGGGATCGAAACACGGACGCCGTCTAGTGTTTTCCTACTTATTTTCATTTTATGACAAAATCTTATTACAAAATTCACATAGATGTTATTATAACATTTTATTTTAATTTTGACCCTTAGAATTGCGTGCGAGGAGAATTTGGTTGACAGTTTTGAACAAAATAGGAAGACATACACAGTAGATATGAATATAATAGCCCTTGAAGTTAAATGTTCACAGTAGATTGCTAAAAATCCATGTGAGTACATATTGAGTATTCATTAAATATTGATTACATTAAGAACTAAGGGTAAGAAATATGCCTTTAATCACTTGATTTAATTGACTCAACAGCGAGTCTTACAGATTGTTACATAGTAAATCAATGTTGACTTTCAGTTGGAAAAGCTGTATGTATTAAAATCAAGGCTCTGCAAAAACAAATAACTCAGGCAATAGTGGTAAAAGCTTTCTTGTCATTTTGAACCAGAGACGCGCTTGTATAAGATTTGTATAAAATGTCAATATTTGCAAAGAAGTAGCACAAAAGTGTAGTCCACTGTCTTTTCTCATTTTTGTTACACAAAATCAGGTAATGCCTGCCCCCGTTATTTTACAGAGCAAATTACTCATCTAGTCTTCTAAACAAAAAGAACCAAACTGGACTGCAAATTGTCTCATGGCTTACTAGTAAATGATTCCAATTAGAGCATTTCTTTATTAGGCCTCTTGCCCCTTTTGCTTGAAACGGACCAAATTAATCAACGGCAACTTTTGAGAACGAGAGACCATCGGACATTACCCTGCAGGAAGGTAAATCTGCCATGCGGTGTTTGCCGGTGGTTCCATAAAGACTGCGATTGGCTGGCCACTGATTTAGAGTATTCCCTGTCTAACGGATCTGGCAAAAATAAATAATTTTTTTGTGAAATGTTAATACATTTTTATTAAATACATTTTTTTATTAAAAGAATAAATCTCCCCTTCATCTCATCTCATTTTCTGAACCGCAATGTATCCGCATTAGGGTCGCGGAGAGTGCCGGAGCCTATCGCAGCTGAACAGGCATGTCCCACCGGAAGGGGGCCACGGGGCCGACCTCGGAGAGGCTGGGGAGACTATGTCTTCCCGCTGGCCCGGGAACGCCTTGGGATACACCCGGAAAAACTATATGAAGTGGCTGGGGAAAGGGAAGTCTGGGTTTCCGTGCTGAAGCTGCTGTACCCACGACTCGACTTGGGATAAGAGGAAGACAAGATGAGAGATGAGCATGTTTTTTTTTTCATGTGGACAAATAGAATGGCAACATCGGCAGACATTTGCGAGGTGACAATCCGAGCACAACAGTTTGGCAGATCATTTATTTCAAGACTGAAAAGCAGTGGACCTAGCACTGAGTCTTGCGGTACCCCCCAAAACAGTTTTTCTGTTAGTCTGATTCAATCCAATTTAGCGTGCTTGGTGAGAAATTAAAATTAGTTTGCAGTATCTGGTGGTTAATGGTGTCAAATGCCTTTTTGAGATCAAGATAAACTGCACCAATGACCCTGCCTTCATCTAGTTTTGATTTTGTTTTCTAAAGGGAAGCAAACCGAGAGTTGACTTTAACTGGTATTTTACCATGATTTTCTCAAAAAGGGGCATCTTGAACTTCATCTGTTTCAGATTTATCTTAAAAAGAGTATTTCTTTATGGCAAGTGATAGGTTCACCAATAGGCATTCACAAATGCACACAAATAAAACAGGCATCTGAGTCATAACCGGTGTCTTGCAAGAGAGAATCGATCCTGACTCGTCTCCGTCCCAGATCATTCTATCGAATCGATGCCTCTCTTGCTTATTTACTACATAAGATTTACAACATGCTGTGGGATAGACTAAGCCAACTGGCTTAATAACTGTTTGGTTATGTTGAGCCAGGTGGCCGAACTGGTTTTACTATTGTTTGTTAAGATCGTGGAATGCAAGATAGGCTAACTAGCTGACCTTGCAATTGTTTGTTCGAATCACGATAAGCAGTAAGATAGGCTGCAGCATTTTCAGTGAGCTATAAAAAATATTGTTCGTATACAACTTTGCGCTGCAAATATCTAACCATATCAGCCTAAACTTTTATACATAAACGTTGTCCTACATTGCTGTCTTAGAAATATTAACCTGTTTGCCTAGATAAAGACGGACCCACTGTTCATTCGGAGAGAGTTGCAAGAAAATCGCGCTGAACAGGACTCCACTGTTAGAGCTCTCACTCTCCACTTTGCAACTTTGTAATAAATCTTTTTCATATTAGATTGATCTCACTCTTTCTTAACCTGCTCCTAAAGTTGTATTTCAGATCTATCACATGTATCTCAGTTCTCAAAACAATTGAAGGTCTGTCAGATCATCTCGAGGGAGGGCTGTGGACAACACTGCCAGAAGTCAAAAAACAAATTGTATGTCCTCCGGATCTTCCTAAGAGAGCTTGATGTGAACCACACTTTCAGAAGCCGATGTTTCTCAAAACAATTGAAAGTCCTCTGTATCTTCCCAAGAGATCTCGGTGTGGACAATAGCTTTGAGAAGTCCAGCTGCAAAGGGGACTGACCTTCAATTTGTTTCGGTTAACTTAGGAGCAAGCATTATTATTGCAAGAGATGTATTAAAATGACTTTTTAATGTCAATAACTCTATATAGAGCAAAGCATTCTTCATTATAAGTAAATATATAATAATGATAACCCTAACATTACCTTGTTATTATGTATTTGAACGCAATCCCATAATCTTTTTTATTTATGGCAAATACACTTGGGGGAAGTCCGTTCTCTCGATCTTTACCAGCCCTTCCTTACTTGCATATCTGGCCTGAAAAGGAAGAACAAAATCATTCTTGTTCAACTAATTTCCCTAATTTGCATAATCCTGGACATCAATGTTATCACGAGTAGGCTGTCTAGTAAGAAAATACAATCCTTCCAATTTGGAATTTGTTAGAGCAATTGCATCAACCATAAGTCGGTCTAGCAAAGAGCAGAAGCAGGGGCTAAGACAATACCCACACATTGTTAAAGTAATAGCCAAAACAGCCATTGATTTCACCTCAATGAAGGCCATTTTTTTCTTTACATTTGCCATCGGCCTTATCCCACCAGTCTGCCAGAAAGTAGACAGTTCCACAAGAGTTCCTCTTTGTTTCCAGTTCAGGGTCTGCAGGCCTTCAACGGCTTTGGTTAGGGACCAACACATAGTCCTATTTCTTTTTTAACAGGACTTATATAATTTATTTGTACAATTTCACCACCATAAGCCAAAACATGCAATCAGTGGCGCAGTTTGTCTTGGACAATGGGCACACAATGTCTCATCTACCGCACCAGATTCAGACCATGCCCTTTAAGGTTCAAACAGGTAGGTAGCACAAAAATTGGCTTGTCATTCACTGTTTGCGTAACAGGATGGACACCGTTTCAATATTTTTCCTTTTCTTTACAAGCAGGACACTTTTTTTTGGTAAAAACACTTTCCCCAAAGAATGGTGATTTAGGGAGTTGCTGTTATATCCGATCGTATTTACCCTCGTCTGGTCTTTTTTTTTAACCCTTTGTAAGGTTTAGTCTCAGTTGAATCACTTTCACATTTGGACACATATGGAGACAATAAAACCGATATAAAAGAGTTCCCTATGGTTTATGGCATTGCTCTCTGCAATATTATTTCCAATCAATATTGGAGTGGTTGCCGTTTTAATTTATTCATCAGAAAGTTGTTCTCACCTGTCTCCCCAAACATTTCAACTGAGAAAACCTTTTTACAGTGCAAAAGGTGGATCCACATACCCCTCTCGGCTATGATCATGTCTAATGGTTGGTCAGCAACAAGTTGGACGTTCCCCCTTTGGGTCGGCCAGTGCTTCTTCTTTATACTTCAGGTTGAGCACCCAGTCTCCTGGCACCACCGTTGGTCAAGTCCGTTTCCTGTTGAGAAGCACAGTCTCCTTCTGCTCACCCCAACTCAATGCGTTTTCTTAAAAAAAGGTTCTCTTTTTATGTAGTTAATGAGATTAGCCTCATCATCCAGTTCCAATCGTGCAGTGAACGTTTTGTATGGTGTACCAAATACTATTTTCATATGTTATGGTTAAATCTGTTATGTACGCGCAGTGATGTCATAGCAAAATATGGAACCTTTTGCCAATACCATCAATTATTTTGTTTACACAATTTGGGTGCTGTTATCACTATAACTATCAATGGTTCTTTGGAATTCCGTATTGTGCACTGATATGCTGAGCGCACGTTAAGAATGATGTGCAAAAATTTCCACAAACAATTAAACCCATAAGTTGTGTAGTGGTACCGTACTAAGGCCACCATTGCCCCTGTCGAGAGATAGGACTTCCCATGACTCAATATGGCAGCTCACCCAAGTAAACTGATGTACAATTGTTTTTCTTCTTCTCATTGCTCCCAAATTCCCCATTTCAGAGATTATTTGTTCCTTCACGCCAAGTTTCACATTTGGAATACTGCTGCTGCATTCTCATCAAAAATTTCATTTGATATTTTTGTCCCATAATTTATCGCTGCATCCCTGAAAAGGGCTAATTGGCAATTTCAGAAATCAATTTCAAATTTCCAAATCCTCTTCCACCTTGATCTCTGACCGATTGATTATATCTTGTGTGATATATGAATTGTATTCTTTTATTTAATCTTGCACCCTTTTCACTATGATGTATTAAAAGTTACTAGAATAGAATTTAATTTAAACCTATTGGTTAAAATGTGCACTACACCTTTTGTACTCCACCTGCTTCATTTGTATTAATGCCTCCCATTTTGATAACTGTCTTATCTCTATTAAAACCACCGTTGAAGCAGCTTTTCAGCGGGAGATCGCTTTGAGGAGCTTGGAGAGTAGTCACGCTCTCGGGCCTCTGAATTGTTGACTCCCCCGCCTCTGCAGACGGGCCTTAACTTTCATTCTATCTGCCTCAGTGTGTTTTCCTGTGTTCGAGTTTATTGAAGTGTTGGCTAGTATCCCCAACAGGGGTGTGTGTGCAAAATGGAGAACAATGTTGCACCTTCATACCCAACAACACATCACCTGATGGGTCCTTCACCAATGCCATTAATGGCCTGCAGGCCCTAAACCACAATATGAAAAAGCATTCTGGAGTAGAATTATCCGCTTGGACAGACTGGTGGGATAAGAGCGTTGGAAAATGTAAGGATTTGGCCATATCTGTTGTGTTTTCTGAAGCCATATTTGCTACTACCTTGACATTGTATGGGTGTTGTCTTATCCCCTGTTTGCGCTGCAGTAGACTTATAACTACTGCAAATGCCTCTACAAATTCTAAATGTACCAGGGAAAGCAGTGAAGTCCAGGAGTATGGTAATTCCGAGGACCAATTGGGCAAACATGATTATGTTTCTTTTTCAGACCAGCCATGCGAGTAAGGAGTAGGCGGGTAAAATAGCAGTCACCTGATATTTCCTTTTGCGATTACTATAAAATAATTAATAACATACATATTATAAAAACGGCGGAATGTTGGGTTTATTCTGTAATACTATTATATATGGGTGTATTTAATCATTTCTTTGTTAAACAATTCTTCCAATTGTCCAAAGAGAACTTGGGGTTGTAACCAGTCACCTAGTCCTCTCACAAGGACTGTTCATTCGACAGCTCACCCAGTCCCTGGCTCCGAGGACTGTTGATCCGCGTTTGCAGCGAAGAGTCGTCAAGGACTCTTGCTACCAGCAGATGGATATCAATCACTCCCAGGAATACTCACATAGTGTTCCTACATAGTGACACACTTTGCACTTCTTTATGTAATTGTTATGCCAAATGAAGGCGTGATTGTAATTGTTATGCCAAATGAAGGCGTGATTGTTTAAATTCAAATGAAGTTTGTTCTTAGTTTCCCCTTTCTATTATTGTTAAATACCTTAATTGTTATTCTAGTTACAGATGTTGTGTTTGCTTAGGCATGTTGGATTAATCAATAACCTTGTAATTGTTTTGATTTATGGCTTTAAAGCCGTACGAGAAATTACTGTTCGAGAAGATACTTTGGAGATCGGGAGGAAGTCTTGATGTATCTACCCTTATAAGGTTTTACCAAAGATGCATTTTTTAATTAAATGTCAATAATTGAATAAGATGTCTCCTTGCAGTGATTGATAATTATATCAGAAGTGTAATTATTAATGAACCTATCAGGGTGCATCTAATACGAGAAAAATTCCCAAATTCAATGATTTCAAGGCAATTTTAAAGGTAAGACTTACATGCGGAGGCAGCTAACATGTGACAAAATATGGTATAAAAGTCGCACTTGAGTATTTGTTGCAGGCCAAACTATGAAAAAAAAGTTGGACTTATAGTCCGGAAAAAATGGCAACTTGGTTTATTGTCACATTTATACTGGTGGAAAATAATATTATAATTCGAACCAAAATAATCAGCATGAATGTCTAAAATGTTTATTGGTCACCATTTTCCATCCGAACACACACGTGTCTCTTAACCTGATATTTCCAAGACAATCTTTCACCACAAACTGAGCAGGAGAAAGGTTTCTCACCAGTGTCGGTACTTGTATGTGGCATTAAATTCCCATTTTAAGAGAAGATTTGACCGAAAAATGAGCATGCAAAGGGCTTCTCGCCACTGTGGGTTCTCGTGTGTTCTGTCAAGTGCTCCTTCTGAGCGAATCTTTGGCCACACAGTGAGCAAGTGAAAGGTTTCTCACCGGTATGGGTCCTCGTGTGTTTTGTTAAATCTGACTTGGCAGGGAATCCTTCCCCACCCGCGGAGCAGGAGAACGGTTTCTCGTCCGAGTGGGTTCTTTGGTGGATTTTTAAGGAGTTCTTGTGCGCAAATCTCTGGCTGCAGACCGAGTAGGCATAAGGTTTCTCCCCAGTATGCGTTCTGGTATGGATCGTCAATTTAGCCTTCTCCGCAAATCGTTGGCCACAAATAAAGCAGGAAAAAGGTTTCTCCCCAGTGTGTGTTCTCGTGTGCTGTGTCAGGTTCTGCTTGGAAGTCATTTTCTTACCGCAAACCGAGCAGGAAAAAGGTTTCTCACCAGTGTGAGATGGGTGTGGTTGGTTAGGTTTTGCTTGGAAGACAATTTCTTCCCACAAATGGAGCAGGGAAAAAGTTTCTCTCCGGTGTGGCTCCTCATGTGCCTCCTCAAGTTGGACTTCTTTCCGTAGGTTTTCCCGCACTGTGAGCATTTATTGTCCGCGGCGGCCGCATTGTGAACTTCGTCTTCGTCATTGGTGTCCAACGACGTAGCGGCGTTGCTATCCGTTAGCGGAGCAATGAGCTTGAGTGCTTCCGTTGGGCAGCTGCTGGCCTCGCTCAGACCGTCGTCTTCCCTTTTTAAAGGCTCAAAAGTGCACGTGAGGATGTCCGTCTCTTCTTCTTTAACATTGGGGGGTGGGGTCTCCTTAATGTGGGGGTTCCCAACTGTAATTAAATTCCTTCTCCTCTTTTACGGGTTCAAACTTTTCCTCCACTTTGATGAGTACAAATTCTTTCTCTTCTTTTTTGATATATGGCGACTTCTCTTCTTCTTTGAGACGAGCGGACGCCGGGTGGTCGAGACAATGCCCTGGGTGGATATCTGCGAGGTGGAGAAATGTCATTGTGTGCAAAATTCTTTGCTTATTTCAGTTTTCATTCATGTTAATCTGTCTTTTGAAATGAAAACAGAGTAAACAGGACACCAGTATGGTTTCTCAATATTGTCCATTTTTAAAAGACATTGTCATTGTAATACATCTTCATCTGAAAACAAATGCTATTTCAATAAACACTGTTTTAATGATCGCCAATTGGGGAAAAAAGTAATCAATGCACCAACTGAAAGATTATTTAACTTTATACAAAACGACAGTGATTAATATTAAGTATACACTCGTCAGAATAAAATCCTTAGTAAATTAATTATCAATCAGTAACGGAGAATAGATAACGCGACTGAACTTGGAATTTCTATTATTAACGTAATTTTCATCAACAATTTATTAAGTTGTCCTGGACGCCACAATTGAAAAACAGCTCCTTCTAGTGGTCAAATTACCGCTTTCTCATCTTTCATTTGCTCTTGTTTGGATATGTACTTGTACTACAAGTACTTGGACTAAAGAATGTGTACTTGCGTGCACTTGTGTGTCCTTGTACTAAATGTATGGGTGCTATTGCTAAAACTATGTGTATTTGTACTACAAGCAAGATTCTATATTTTCACGTACCTTATTGACAGAGGGTCATAAAATATACCTAATTTTGGAATATTATTCCTTGAGAGCCATACTCAGAATTTCAAATAAAAAAAACACCGCTTTTAAAAGTACAAAACTCACTTAAATCTTTTAATAACATTCTTACACTGCTGCTAATCCATGATAATCAACGAGTATGCATTCACACGGTGGTCTAATGATATAAAAATTATGATTAAAGCTGGGCTTTTAGCTTATAAATTAGCCATACGCACCCAACAAAAGAGCCACATATGACTCGCGAGCCTTAGGTTCTCTATACCTGGTTTAGAGGTGTCATATTTTCCTCCGGTACGACTGATAAAACCGAACCGTACACCCGTGTAAAAGCCCAAAACAAAGTTTTGGTATACGTGAACATCAGGAAAACGTGTTTTTGACGTTAAAACTGGGTCAGCTGACTCCGAGTTGTCACGTAACCAAAAACAAATATCAGACTCGACTGTGTTTACATGATGAACCTCAACCACGCAGGGTGAAAATAAATCTATAAATATTCAAATGATCATCTATTTGAGTTATGAGAGTAATAAAACCATTTACCTGATTTTTTTTTGGTGTTTGTTGTTATCTTGCTCGATGATGCGTTGATCCTAATCGCCTTGTTTGTCCCCTTATGTCGCAGTTATGCCAGGCTAAGCTAGGTTTCAGCCTTCGTTCATAAAATTCGAAAGGAAATGAAACAAATGCTCTGTTCCGATACTTTTGGTGGATTCTTTCATGAGGCTAATAAGAAACAAAAAGCGCGAAATAAAAAGCACATTGCCTTAAAACCCCGTAAAAATTCAAACACTTCAAACTATCGTATTGATTAGACAGAAACCCCGTCTCGCCGCTAGGTGGCAGCATTACGCCCAACTGCCGGAAATACAAGAGAAGAAGACTCACAGCCTTTTGGATCCGCGTTTTTATTATATTCCTCATTTTTAGTCACTTAAATCTACCATATTGAAGTTTAAATTAGTCCTTTCCTTTTGTTTCATGTTTTATTTTGAAGCATAACTAAAAAAAAGTACGTTTTAAATCTTAATAACGCAAATAACGCTTCTCTTCTTTGTCACCTTTGAATTTAGAAGGCTGATTTTATTCAACAAAAAGACCCCAAAATTATTTTCACCAAAAAGAGAGCTTTATTGGAAGTACACAACATATGACAATATGACTTATAATATGACAAAAGTATAAGGACATTGTACTACTTAATTATTTTGACAAATTTCATTCTTTCACACCATATTTCTACTAATGTTTCTTAGATCCTAGATTCAATATATCATTTATTTTCATTAAAATGGATTAAGTTTGAATAAGACTCAATATTCTTATTAGATTTGCAAATAAATTCTATAGACAAATACTGCAATTTTCAAATTTCGTTTTTAACTGTAAAGACATTTTCCATATTATTTACATCACATTATTGATTATTTACTTTGTAATTTCCTAATTTAGGCTCTACTATTTCGGATAGAATTGTGAAGTAAATAAAATCTTCAACAACACTGAATTTTATTATACAGACGATCCCCTACTTACGAACAAACGGTACATACGAACATATCTGCAAATTGCGTTGATGTCGAAGAATGTTCATAAGTTCGATTTTGTATTGCGCGTCTTTTTCTGAGTAGTGCTTCTTTCCGCCGCTAATACCGACGCCTGGCTCTGTAAGAGCTCAGCTCACCCAGCATCTACCTTCCTCTGCCCAGTTCGTTGCAATACAGAAGTGCGTAGCGTATCTCCAGTGTGCAAAGAATCTTTTTCATTTCTATCATTAAATATCCGGTGCACTCATTATTCAATATGGTTGGTGAAAAGCGAAAAAGGCTTCTAGTGAGGGAGGTGCAAGGAAGAGGCAAGCCATTTCATTTGAATCCTAAGCGGCAATAATAAACAACCTTGATGCATGTGAGAAAGTGGTGAGCGTTGCACGGGAATACAACTTGAATCGTTCGACCGTCAGTACCATTTATAAACAGAAAGATCGAGCAGCAGGACTTAAACATTGAACGTTGCACAAAGGTTGCAAATCAATTGAATGATGCCATACAGTGCTACCGCATCATTTATGATGAAAAAAAAGAAGATAGCTTCAAGATAGTTTCTTTCGGCCAGTTTCTAGTAAATCTCTCTCTAATGCAGGGGTGGCCAACCAGTCAGAGACCAAGACCCACATTTTTCACTGTGTTACCGCAAAGAGCCACATTTTTTACTGTGTTACCGCAAAGAGCCACATCACACACATACCTTTGCTCAGCCAGATTTATTGTAAATGTCACACACCAGCATAGTAATGACATAAATTGACTCCTACAGTAATAACAGCACAGGCCAGTCATTATCAACAATGAACATTGTGTGCACTGTCTCACACAGACAAACTCTCAGTTCAACCAAGTCCACAAACAAAAATATAATAATTTACAATAGCGTTTTTCTTTTACTATGCATGTTACTTAGTGGGACTTCTGTCATAAAATCAGAGCCTATTTTTGCGCAACATTCGCTCCTTGTGAGCTGTCATTTATTATGAATGGCTTTTAACTAGCGCGCCCACCACGTGGGTGTACACCTCGCTCTCCTATTGGCTGCTCCCGGCTGAGCACTCTCGCCTTGGTCTGCCTCGCAGGGGGTGTGGCTTTTTCAGCCGACGCTCGATCTTTGGGATACTTTTTGTGTGCGCGACGCCGTTCATTGTCGCTTCTGGTTCACGGGAGCTCTCCCACTCTGTCAAAAACGTTTACTCAAATGACCTTGCTCCTACTGGGAAACTTTGAGGTATTTTCATCCCAAGCACATGCGCATTGGACGAAACTACCGTATTGAACTCAAGCGAAGCGCACACGCAAATAAAACACAAATACAAACTTTGATATGGACGTAAGAGCCGCATGAAACCGGGCAAAGAGCCGCATGCGGCTCGCGAGCCGCGGGTTGGCCACCCCTGCTCTAATGTATGTATACAGTACTGTATGTATTCTCTCCATTTTATTAAATTATTTTTTCAGTACAAACCAATGCCGGTTACTTATACAAGCCTTAAACATACAAATGCACTTATATAAACCCTCAATATACTTATATAGACATTAAACATGAATTATAATACAAAATATAGCACTGAATCAACTTCAATTTGAAGAATTTCAACTTATGAACACTTTCAACTTATGAACAAGCGCTCGGAACCTAACTCCTTTGTAAGTAGGGGAGCGTCTGTACAGTAATACTTTGACACACAACTGTTCCAACATACGAGACAAATTTAAGATATGAGCCTACCAGATGGTTCCCAAATGAGTCGGTAGTAAATTAGAACAAATTTGATGTTTTTTTAGGATGGAAATGACTTCATTTATATTTTGTTCATTTCTATGGGAAGAATTGACTTGAGATACGAGTCAATTGACATACTAGCTCAATCCCGCAATGAACTAGTATCTTAAGGTAATACTGTATTTGAAGTGTGGATTGTTATTACACGTTAAAAAGTGTAAACATGATTTTCAGAATGCAAAATACAATTATACTTTGATTACAATGATCTTTCATGCAGAATTTGATAAAGCAAGCAAAGCCGTCCTTGGTTATTGCTTGTCACAACACATTTGCATCTTTTAAGCCTATCCTTACGACTCTATCTCTGGCAAGAAGCTGAGCAGGAAAAGGGTTTCTGACCAATGTGGGCAATTGTGTTTTTAAGATATTCCTGCCACAAATTGAGCAAAAAGGTGCTTTTCTCCTGTGTGGGTTGTCGAGTCTTCTTTTTAGGTTCCCTAATGTGAAAATGTTGGAACATTAACTGCGCCTGGAAATGTTTTTGAATTCTGCAGCTTTTTAATTGGGCTGTTGTAGCGCATCTGTGGTCACAGACTGAGCAGGAAAACATTGTTCTCCAGTGTGGGTTAATAAGTGTTCTTCTAAGCTTCTCTTTCGGGAAAATGTCCGACCACAAACTGAGCAGGAAAATGGCTTTTTACCAGTGTGTACTTGTGTGCCTTTTTAAGTTTTGCTTTTGAGAAAGTGATTTACCACAAACTGGACACGAAAATGGTTTCTCACCAGAGTGGGTTCTTGTGTGAGCTTTTAAGTTTCCCTTGTGTCTGAATCCTTGACCACAAACTGAGCATGAACATGATTTTTCACCAGTTCTTAGGTGGGCTTTTAAGCTTTCCTTGTTTGTGAATTGTAGACCACAAATTGAACACAAAAATGGCTTTTCACCTGTGTGGGTTCTTAGGTGGGCTTTTAAGCTTTTCCCGTTTGTGAATCGTCAACCACAAATTGAACATGAAAACCTGTATGTGTTCTTGTGTGGCTTTTTAAGTATTGCTGTCGAGAAAAGGCATGACCACAAATTGAGCACGAAAATGTTTTTTCACCAGTGTGGGTTACTACGTGTCGTTTTAAGTTTCCCTTCTCTGTGAATCTTTGACCACAAACTGAACATGAAAATGGTTTTTCACCAGTGTGTGTTCTTGCATGCCTATTTAAGTGTCCAATCTGTGTGAATTTTTGACCACAAACTGAACATGAAAATGGTTTTTCACCTGTATGGGTTCTTGTGTGCCTTTTTAAGTTTTCTTTTGTAGAAAAGGCTTTACTGCAAACTGAACACGAAAATGGTTTTTCACCAGTGTGGGTTAGTACGTGTTTTTTTAAGCTTGCCTTCACTGTGAATCTGTGACCACAAACTGAACATGAGAATGGTTTTTCACCTGTGTGGGTTCTTGTGTGTCTTTCTAATTTATCCTTCCGTGCAAATGTCTGACCACAAACAGAACACGAAAATGTTTTTTTACCAGTGTGTGTTCTTGCATGACTAGTTAAGCTTGCCTTCACTGTGAATCTTTGGCCACAAACTGAACAAGAAAATGGTTTTTCACCCGTGTGGGTTCTTGTGTGTATTTTCAAAGAAGACTTTTTCCCAAAAGTTTCCCCACACTGAAAGCATTTGCAGAGTTTGTCACCGCTGGGATTTTTCATATCTTCATCATCATCATCATCATCAACATCATCATCATCATCATCAAGCAACTTGTTGCCATCTGATAAAGGAGAAATTACATTTTCTGCTCGCCATCCTTCTGTTGAGCTGCCGTTCAGTAGCTCCACCCCTCTGTTGGCCACGCCCAGATCGTCTTCACTCTTGAAAGATTCCCCAGTTGAACATTTAACACATTCGTTTTTGATTGGAGATTGGTCTTCTCTTTTGCACTGTTGAGGGAACTCTGGCTTCTCTTTAATTTGGGGCCATGCTGAGGCGTTTGCAGGCTCCGCCCCTTCACTGGCCACGCCCAGATAATCCATTTGAACGGACTCACCTGGTGACCAGGTGAAATGATCTTCCTCCTTTTTGATTGGAAGTTGCTCTTCTATTTGTTTTAGAGGGAACTCTGGCTCCTCCTCTTTAATTAGGGGCCCTGTTTTGGTGTTTGCAGGCTCCGCCCCTCCACTGGCAACACCCAGAACATCTTTCTTCATCAGTAACTCACCAAGTGAACAGGTGAAATCATCTTCCTCCCTTTTGATTGGAAGTTTCTCGTCTCCCATTTGTTGCTGAGAGAACTGTAGCTTTTCCTCTTTGATTTGGGGGAGCTCAACTTCCCCTTCAAGGTCAACAGACTCCTGCCCATCAGCACTATGATCATTTCTGAAACCTGCAAGGACACAAACATAATTGATTAACCATTTTCTAATTATAAAATGACTGAATTTCTTGTTCACAGAAATGGCCACGCCCAGATCGTCTTCTGAGGAACTGTGTGGATAAGCTTGGAAGAGTGACTCTGCATATTCTCTACCTCGGTCACAGGCTGCAGAAGTTACCCATCTTGTGGAAGACTTCCTGTGTGTTGTTCCAAAAAAGGCTGCGCTACAATGGTAAACAGCCTCTCATGTCATAGCCACCTGGCTTGATCGCATCTCGACATTTTGATCATATCGCGGGCGGACTATTCGATCAAAATTTTCATTGTACCACGAGCATGTCGTAGGTTGAGGTACCACTGTAAAAGAATATTTCATGTTCAGAACAATACATCATGGTGGGCAGTAATGTTTTATGTGAATACAAGGTTACTTTAAAGTTACAGAACACATACCTGTCAACCTCTGCCGTTAACTGCCCTTATAAATGATTATGATTCCCCGTACAAACACCGTACGACGTGTTTACGCGCGGTAACTCGTTATTTACTATCTGGCTCCTTCATGCTTGCTTCCACGATATTTACTCCATGTATATCTACGCATGTGCATGTCATCCTTTACCGATATTGCCGTACACACCTCTAAAACAATACATACGATTGAGGATAATTTTTTGCTGGTATACCGTGACAATAGTAACGATCGATGACAGTAGCGTCGTTGGCTACCAGCCTACGAAACTATCTGGATTTTAGCCAAAACGGTCTCGTTGAGATGGGTTGTCATAAATATTGGCGATTTTTTTGTATTTCCCCATACAAAAGTCGGTGTACGGCGTACATGATTTGAAATGGTAAGAAAACGTATAACATACGTATAAAACGTACAAATTGACAGGTATGAGAACAGTAATCTAAAGGAAGATGTTGCAGATTAAAGGCATGAATATTGATCAGCTGGCGACATCTAGTGGTTTATCATTGTAGCACGTTCTCAGTTCTACTAATAATGCTAAGCGCTGTCGTGCTTCGATTCATTCAATAAAGTCACGATCGGAAACAACATTGCCACCCCCTTAAATATTTCATTATGAAATATCAATTGTGTAACATAAAGTATATATTGGTCTATTATGCAATAATGATCGTCAAAAGTGAACGTACCTTCGAGTTTGTGAAGAACAACTTTAACTTGCATCATTTTGCAAACAATAGAATGTTGATGACATGAGAGATCCTCTTTCACGCCATAAAGTTCCATCTGAAACTTTTGCACAAAGGGTGTCGTTCTCGCGGGCATTTTTCACACTTTTTTGTGCACGCTTGACGACGTACTGATGCAGACGACGTGTTCCTTTGTTAGCCGCCAGCTAGGCTAGGCTAAGGTACGACTCCCAAAACGGATTGAAGAAAAAAGGACTGGCCTCCGATTCCACAAACTATTCGATGTTGAATATGTTGTCGAGGTTCAGTTTCATTTGAGTTCAATCAAATTGAGGAGAAACAAGAGGCGCACAAACAAAAAGTTAAAATCCTAGCCAAGCCGAAATGAACACCCCAACTCCTTCTTCCTCTTTAGGTTTACGGTTGTAGGCAGCCAACGTACTGTAGCATGATCGCCCTCTACTGTCTCAAAACCTCATGCCAGGTTCTCAATTCAGATATTAAACAGAGGGGGCGATAATGTTAAATTTGGTCTCTTAATGCCACAGCGTGAAGAGAGCAGTTCGAAGTCCATTTCGAGTTTAGCTAGCCGTGACACTAAATCGAAAAGCTACATTTTGAGGAAAAAGTTGGGTGATTTTAAGAACATTTGCTTTAAACGATACATTGTGTTTGATATTATTGTAACTAACAGATAATATATTTCAATATTTAATTATAAGGGTGTTTAAGGTTCATTTACAATGTACTGATCCAATCCCCCATCAACATGATTGGAGGTAGTGTGGCCGAGCGGTCCAAGGCACTGGATTTTGGCTCCAGTCTCTCAGGAGCCGTGGGTTCAAATCTCACCACTGCCTTTAATTCATGCACTGTACATGTTTATTTTGTTCTTAGTGCTTATGGCTCTTCACTAACCAGGAAGACAGAATGTGAAACCATTGGTGAGGGAGCTGAGTCCCAAACACACTAATAGGAGTATCGTGTTTGCACACCGCTGTGCCACTGACGGTGCATCAAACTTTGCGTTAATCATAATGAATTTTTTTATGGGACTCCTTTTCGCATATCAAAAGCGTAACAATGTTAAAGAATTCAGAGATTTTTGTGTTTTAAAAGTAGGATATGAAATTAAATTGTGCCATGTGGTTAGCTGGCCACTGATTCAGGATATCCCCCTCCTCTGGCCCGGAAACAGCTGGGATTGGCTACAGTACGTGGGGGTCCCGTGCCACTAATGAGGATAAAGTGATTCAGAAATGAGATGAGAAATGATAGACATTTTCAGGTGTTTTTACTTTTAAATTTTGGATCTAAATAATACTACAATGTAAAAATATAAATTGTTAATGACTCTGTCAAAAAGTCTGATGTGTTAGTTTCAACCCCACCAACATTTTGCTTTTAACATTCTGCTAAAAGAGATGCCTCCATAAACAGCCGAATAGTTACAATGCATTGATTTTTGGGCCGAGCAGACCACGGCTGCTGCGGCAACTTGTTTTTTCTAATATTTAGATTTTTTTTTTATTTTCTAGAAATGGATGAGAAGAACTGGATTAAAAGCCCTGAATATTCAGTTTTTTGTATAAATCTAAAACAATGTGTATTTGTGCCTTTTTTTATATAGTTTTAGGTTTTACAAAATGATTTTGAAGTACAAACACAGAATAGATTAAAACATTACAATTATTGATTTAAAAGGGGAAAATCAGGAAACGTAATATACATGTATACTCTTCATTTTAATTTGATCCTAAAATAGAAAGTCGGCACTCATGATTTACTTTCCCAACACAAAATGTTGTGGCGGGCCGCCACTTTGACACTTGTGCAGTAGAGTGACAGGAAACGAATCAACAATGCCTTTATAATTTTAAGCGTTCAGTCTAACAGTTTAGAAATGTGGTTCTGTGTGTCTTGTTCGCCAGCCTTGCAATATCTTATGAGGGTTGTTTTTACTATTTTCCTGGGCCACACAAAATGATGCGGCGGGCCAGATTTGCCCCCCGGACCGTCACTTTGACATATCTGGGTTAAATGCTTCAATATGAAAACACACATCTGGAAGAAGAGCAACCTTGGGGAAAATAAATGAGAGGAAGCAAACAGACAATGTGGAATTATTTAATAGTAATTACAATTATTTGTGGACAAAATATAATTAACATCAGCCGGTCATTCAGATATTTCTTAGGCCAGCAGAGAAGGCCTTGGAGGCCCTGACGGCACACCACTGATATTGGGACAAATATTTGATTCATTGCCTAAAAAGAGGGGCTTTGCAAATAGCTGGGTCATGAAGTGGGTCTCATATTGAAATGTGTATTTTGCCTGTTTCTAGTCATGACTCCATGAGTCTCAAGCTTCTCCTTAGTAGAGCTCTGTCCTGTAGCCCAGTGATTTTCAACCACTGTGCCGCGGCACACTAGTGTGCCGTGAGAGATCCTCAGGTGTGCCGTGAGAAATTATCCAATATCCTTTTTTTTAAATTAACATTTATTAATAGATTTCTGCAAATATGATGTCATTGTCCAATGTCCGTGCTGCAAAGGCTGGCAGCGTAATGTAATATTTGTCCGTGTGGCAACACGTAGTTGATTGACACGTTCCGCCAAGAAAATTAGTGATGCACCGTGGTGACAGTCATGGAGAAGTTTTTAAAAAGGACAACTGCAAACTCCGAACTGCGCCCTGGACAAGATTCTGACCCGGATAAAGGCCCTAGTATGAGTGGTGGAGAAAACAAAGCAAAGACGGTGAGCTCAAGGCAATATAGTAAAAGCTATCTTTCGTTTGGATTTACTTTCACCGGGGATGAGACGACACCTATTCCGTTATGCCTGGTGTGTGGCGAGAAGCTATCCAACAGCGCCATGGTGCCAAGCAAGCTTAAACGCCATCTCCAAACGAAACACCCGTCGCTTCAAAACAAGCCGATAGACTATTTTGTTCGCCTGCATGTAAACACAGAGAAACAGGCAACGTTTATGAGAAAAACCACAAAGGTAAATGAGAAAGCGCTCAAAGCTAGTTACCTAGTCGCCGAACTTGTTGCTAAATCAAAAAAGCCGCACACTGTGGCAGAGACATTAATACTACCTGCCTGTAAAGCCATTGTCAACGAGATGCTCGGCCCTGGTGCGGCTAAAGACATAGATAAAGTCCCGCTCTCTGATAACACAATTGCCAGGCGTATTGATGACATGTCTACAGACATCGAAAGCCATGTTTTGGAAAAGATACGCATCAGTAGGAAATTTGCGTTGCAAGTTGACGAGTCTACGGATATTAGTGGACATTCTCAGCTCTTGGCCAATGTGCGTTTTGTGGATGGTGATGCCATTAGAGAAAACTTCCTATTTTGCAAGACACTGCCAGAAAAAACAACTGGAGAGGAAATTTTTCGGGTCACATCGGAATATCTTGACCAGGGAGGACTTACGTGGGAAAACTGCACAAGTGTGTGCACTGATGGAGCTGCAGCCATGGTCGGGCGCACCAAAGGCTTCGTGAGTAGAGTGAAGGAAAGAAACCCAGATCTGATTATTACGCACTGTTTTTTGCACCGTGAGGCCCTCGTTGCGAAGACTTTACCAGTAGAACTGGTTCCTGTGTTGGACGATGTGGTGCGCATGGTGAACTTTGTGAAGACACGACCTCTGAAAAGCCGTATATTCGCATCTCTGTGTGAGGAAATGGGAGCGGAGCATAAAGCCTTATTGCTCCATACGGAGGTCCGATGGTTGTCGCGCGGTAAGGTGCTGACCCGTGTGTATGAGCTGCGAGAGGAACTTAAAATGTTTCTGACAAATGAGAGGTCTGATTACTCAAATCAGTTTGCAAGTGATGAGTGGTGCGCAAAGTTGGCATACCTGGCTGATATATTTCATCATCTTAATGAACTGAACACAAGGATGCAGGGCCGAAATGAAAACCTGCTTACAAGCACAGATAAAATAAATGGATTCCGTTTAAAGGTGCACCTCTGGCAACAACATGTGCAACGTGCCAACCTGGAGATGTTCCCACTCACAGACAAACAGCAAAGCAACACTGCTGCACTGTCTGAGGTAATAGGTAAACATTTGAAAAGTCTTGAGGAGAAGTTGTCATTTTATTTCTCTTCAGCCTCCACTGAATGCTTTGACTGGGTTAGGGACCCATACAGCTCGGCATCAGTTGTTCGAAAGGACATGACTTTACAAGAGCAGGAGGAACTAACTGAACTGAGACAGGATCGTGGTTTAAAACTAAGATTTGCTGATCTTCCTTTGGACAGTTTTTGGTTGACTGCTGCCAAGGAGTTCCCCATTCTGGCCAACAAAGCTGTTCTGACATTGCTCCCATTTTCCACAACATATCTGTGTGAGCTGAGCTTTTCAAGCCTAACTGCTATAAAAACTAAAAACAGAGAGAGACTGAGAGCTGTTGAAGAAGAGCTTCGTGTGTGTCTTTCTACTATTCCTGCCAGGATATCGGCTTTGTGTTCATCTAAACAGGCCCAGGTTTCACACTGACTGAGTATAAATAAATTGAGAAATTATATTGTAATTAAATATACTATACAGAGTGTCATTTTGTAAAATCTTTGGTTAGTGGTGTGCCACAAATTTTTCCAATGTAAAAAAATGTGCCGTGGCTCAAAAAAGGTTGAAAAACACTGCTGTAGCCAGATGTGTCCTTGCACACTTAAAACATTGTCATTATCTTATGTTTGCCGGTTCATAACAAATGGCTTATCCTTGAAGACTTGCAACATTGTCGTTATCTTCTATTTGCCAGTTATTAATTGTTAGGTTCATTAATAATTACCTTCGTCCGTAATTATCAATAACTGCAGGCAGACATCTTATTCAATTATTGACATTTAATTAAATAGAAATGGATACAATGGGTAAAGGCCTCCGAAGGGGAGAGTTTCAGCAAGTGTCACCTTACAACTTCCGAACGTCTCCTCGAATAGACGTTTTCGTACGCCTCTTATTGCCATGAATCAAAACAATTTACAGAGTTGTTGATCATTCCATCACGTATGAGCAAAAACAACATCTGGGACTACAATAACAATCAAAGTATTTTACCAATAACAAAAACAGGAGACTAGACCTAACAACATTTAGATTAGAGTAATTATACAACTTACTTGACCTAAGAATCATATAATATAATCATAATCATATAATGGTTACATACAGAAAAATCCGAAATGCACGGTTACATAACGATAACAACATTCTTGTTATTGGCCGAATAGCCCTGGCCTCGTCACCAAGGGCCCACCAAATCTCAAGGACCCAGATTGGTTGGATTGTTTGTATAACCATCCTGGAACAGGCCGTCCAGGTTAAAGAACACTTGGCAATACTCGTGACCTCGCAACACTTTGAAAATAGAAAGAGAATGATTTAA
The DNA here is from genome assembly GCF_051989575.1 of Stigmatopora nigra. Classification (NCBI taxonomy): domain Eukaryota; kingdom Metazoa; phylum Chordata; class Actinopteri; order Syngnathiformes; family Syngnathidae; genus Stigmatopora; species Stigmatopora nigra. Next base: position 5,125,485 of record NC_135527.1, on the reverse strand, counting down.
ACAAAGAAAGGAATTAATACAGAGAATAGAAAGAGAATGATTTAACAAAGAAATGAATTAATACGACTATTATAATAGCAATACAGAATAAACCCAACATTAATTTATTGGTTACTGTATGAAGTAGAGGAATGAAAGTTGTCTGTCTCGGCACATTTGTGGATGACAGCATTGCCTGTGGTTAACCTGTGCCCAGAATATTCTGTAATCAAACCTTCAAAGTCATTTTTCATCGTCTCCAGCCTGTATTTGGACACCCAACATCTTCCACATCCGAAATTAATGGAACCCGAGAAGGAAGACAGAGTGCTCTTCCTTCAACAGTCATTCACCATCAGTGAAAAGATAATGCTACAACAGCCTAATAAGGTGATAGTTGCCAAACATGAAGTAGTGGTATTTTGTCAGGCAGAATTAAAAAGAACCAGTTTGTGGATCATTGAAAAAATAACTCTTCTCTGATAATTCTGGATTATTTTTTCATCGCTCCCCTGACTGACCTTATAAGTCACTCCGTGCCCTTTTTATGGTCGACTGAGCGCCAGTCTGCATTCGAGAACTGTAAGGCTCTCCTTTGCAGTGCCCCAGTCCTCAGGGCTCCTGATTTTTCTTCACCATTCTCTATTGAAGTCGATGCGAGCGGTCTTGGTGTGGGCGCGGTATTGACCCAGTAGGACCCAGATGGTTTAGTCCATCCCGTTGCGTACTTCTCTAAGAAGTTTAATGCTAGTCAAAAGCGATATTCTACAATTGAACAGGAGATGCTTGCTCTGCTATTAGCGCTCCAATTATTTGATTTTTATGCAGGATCTACTTCAACTCCAATCGAGGTGTACAATCTGGATAAAATGTTTAACCACAATCAGCGGTTGATGCGCTGGGCGCTTGTCTTTCAAAATTATAATTTGAGTATTCATCACATAAGAGGCTCAGAAAATGTTATGGCTGATGCCCTGTCTCGGGTTTAGGAGGAGAGTTGTATCAGGCTTGTATTGGTTGATTGAGGCAGTTTGGTGGTTCAATTTCGTCAACAGGTTGACTCTTGAGGGGGAGGTGTTACGGCTGTCAGCCTGGACACACACTGTGTAATAGGGTGGGTGGTTTCTTTTCATCTGCAGGTACATGGAGCTGTCACTGCACCCCTGTGACAAAGCCCTGCCCAGGCCAACACAGCTGTGACTACTTCCCTATCATCCTATCTCCAATCAAGATTCACTTCTTGTCCTTATTTAAACCCTTTTATTTGTCAGTTCATTCTTGATTCTTGACTTTGACTCAATGGACTGCCTGTGATTGTAAATGCTGAAGCAGTGGAGTCATTTTTTTCTTTAGAAAGCACATTGTTTAGTGTTGAGTAAAGTTTGAATGCCCCAGCTTCACCTGATATTGTGAGTATGTTACTCCTTGTTTAGTCCTTATTTAGTATTTATGTTGACAAAGATTTTGGGGTGTATAGGGGGAACTTGAGATAAGTTGAGACACCCCGGGGTATGCATATAGTTTGTTGCATTTATACACGTAGTTTATTCACCTGTCTAGACTTTTATTACATCAGTTCTGACAGTGGCACCCTTTGGCCTTGTTTCCTGTATTTTGTGGGTGTTCATTTGAACATCTGTCTGGGAGGGTGGTTTTACCGTGTTTGAGGGTGCCACTTTAATGTATTTTGCTTCCCCTATGTTATCCCATAGTCCAGGTTTTGGTGGACTTTGTTGTAAATAAATTATCACTGAACTGGCTACTTGCAGTATTTGTCTGACTCATCCTTGACTGAACCCTTCTGCTGTGGTAGTTGCGATTCCCTGGTATATCTTACCATCAAGGGGAGTCGTAACATGGCTAATCTCCCATATCACCCCATCTTAGATCACAATTCGACAAAATAAGAGGTCATCTGGGAGTTGGACCCGGGACCTCTCGCACTCCAAGCGAGAATCATACCACGAGCCCACCGAGCCAAAGATGCCCATACAATGACACTTTTTTCTCATGCATGAGCACACCAGGCTCGTTGGTCTAGTGGTATGATTCACGCTTTGGGTGCGCGAGGTCCCTGGTCCAATTCCTGGGCGAGCCCTTGCTTTGTCGAATTGTGATCTATTATGGGAGTTGATATGTCACATTTGCCACCTGAGAAAAAAAGTGTCATTGTAGGAAAGCCCCTGGCTCATTGGTCTAGTGTTATGAATCTTGCTAAAGTAGCCATGGGTCCTGGGTCCAACTCCCAGACGGGCTCCTGCTCTGTCAAACTGTGATTTTTGGTTGAGTGATATGGGACATTAGCCATCTGAGAAAAAAAGTGTCATTCAATGGGTACATCTGGCTCGCTGGTCTATTGGTATGGTTCTAGCTGAGGGTGTGAGAGGTCCTGCATTCAACTCCCAGACGAGCCCTTTATTTATCGGGTGATATGTGACATCCGCCATCTGAGAAATAAAGTTTAATTGTGTGGGCACCTCTAGCTCGTTGGTCTAGTGCATGTTTCTTGCTTCAGGTGCGTGAGGTCCCAAGTCTAACTCCTGGATGAGCCTTTGTTTTGTCAAATTGTTATCTATTATGGAAATTTAATATACATCTATGCTCGTCATTTGAATTTGATCCTTAAACAGAAAGTCGGCACTCATGATTGACTTTCCCGGGCCACACAAATTGATGTGGTGGGCCAGATTTGCCCCCTGGGCTGCCACTTTGACACGTGCTCTGCAGGGAAACAAATTCATACGCGATAACATTGTGATGAAACTCTTAACAAAGGCCCACATGCGACTTCACCCGACCAAGTAGAGCAATAATAAGGATTTACTACTCAATGGAGTGGAGGGACCCTTACCAAACCAACACATTGTCACACGGCCAGTTCACGGTCATAACTTTGAATGGTTTGTGAGAGAGTTATGTGACAGTCGTGGCACAACTTCCCGTTTGGACAACATAATGTGAGCAGAAGGCAACTTCCCCTGGCAAGTAAAAAGCGGCTTTTCTCTTTTTTGGCAGTTTTGTCCCAGAGAAAGAAACTCAGTGGTTAAAATATGCCCCGACAAACGCTATTTCGGCCCATTTTTGTTTATTTTGTCTATTTTTTGCAATTTTCTATTTTAACACAAAAGAGTATGTTTTTCCAAGTTTTCTTTTAGGGATTTTTTTCTCAAAAAATGTTTGCTGAATTTCTTCCAACGATTGACTGTCATCCATGATGGCTTCGACACAGAACGAATGTATTTTGTGGATGTTAACAAAGACAGTGATGGGAAACCACGAGGCTCCTAATTACGAACCCTGGACTCGGCTCTCTCACCAGTGGTTATGACATTTTAGTTTAAATGTCAGGGAAGAGCCATTTCCATTTAAAACAGAATATTGGCAGTGGTGGGATTTGAACCCACGCCTCCTGAGAGACTGGAGCCTTAATCCAGCGCCTTAGACCGCTCGGCCACACTACCTTAGGTAAGGAGGAAGAAGGGTTTCACAAACCTATAGCAATCAATCCCAGATCTCAGAGGGTGCAGTGAGACACCCGGCTGACTTGCAGGCAGGCGTGGCCTCAATTCCCAATGGTGCCGGTATGATTGGGAGTGCAAATGTTTTTTGTGCCCTACGGCTGACTGGTGTTGTCTGCCTTTCGCTTGAAGTCTGGTGGGATAGACTCCAGCAACCCCCGCAACTAGGATGTGTAGTATGGAAGATGAATGAATGAAATTGACATTACTGTGGAGTATAGAATGTATTCTTTGTACTTTTATTCAGTATAGTCACTGGGATAGAATTTTGCAGAGCCTAGTGGAAAGTTCCATCAAGACACCTATGGGTTAGGGGCGCGTCATTGTTGGGTCTGAAGTTACAGATCCCCATGTTGGGTCTGAAGTTACAGATCCCCATACTTACCAACCGTGCACAAAGGAAAAACGAGGCATGAGACTGTGTTATATTTTAAAGCAACCGCGCGGCTTCAATAAATCAAAAAATCTTGTTCTTATTCGATTCCAACACTCTGAAAATCCATTGACCACTGAGTTATGGGCCCAGCACGCTTCCGCTGCGCCACTCTGCTTCTTCTCACCTATCATGTGACAAACTGACTCACAAATCTAATCAATCAGACTAATCCAAGCATACATACAGAGGCATGTGACGATTCCCAACTGCTGCCGGAGCTCCTGAGGACCACCAGCACAGGCACCTCGTTCTCGACTGTGGATTGTCTTATCCATGGTGAGTTCATCCATTTTGCAGTTAAAAACTTCCATTTCAATGAAAAACAACAAATAGGAGATGATCGGCGGCGCAATTAACAAAATCAACATACCATGTCAAATTTAAACTGGCAATTTAGCTAATAGCTAATGTTACTTTACAAATCGAGCAGGAAGATTTTTTTCGTTTTACCAGTATGAGATCTTGTGTTTTTTAAAGGTGTTCTTGTGATTGGATGTTCGACCACAGACTGGGCAAGGAAAAAATATTTTTCCTGTGTGTGGATTAGTTCTGTGATGCTTTACATTGACGTGCCAAGTGAACGTTTAACTATAAACTGACAAAGAAAATATGTTTAACCTGCCTGGGTCCTTTCTTGTGATTTTAAGGTGTTTTGGCAACTGAATTTTTGACTAAAGACTGAGCATGATACAGGTTTTTCACCTGTTTGGGTTCTTGTGGATTTTCGATATTATAAAAACAGTTAATCTTACCACATATCAGAAAGGTGTCACAAGCGTACTACCAGTGTGCTTTTTCTCAAATTAAAACTTTCTATTTGTTTTTTATTTGTTTTTTTTCTTTGACCTTTTCTTCATCATACATCTTCCAATGGTGAGTCAGGTGACGTTTAAATCTAGGTTCGTCACCAGTCGTCAAGTCTGGGTCCTTCTTCAATTCCTTTTTCACAGGTTCCGGAAGACCCTCGACAACAGCTGTTCTGAACTAGGTTTCACTCTCAAATATGCCAGATGGATGGCGGCCGGTGCTTTCTATCCAGTTTTTAACACATTGTCCATAGTGCACCGGACCTCCAGCTTAATCGGTGTGTATGGAAACAATCATGAGGTCTTGGGAAGGCATTTTAATTGCCTTAAGTAAGGCGTCCGATACCTGGGTCAATGGAATTTCATGAGGATTTCTAGTAGTTCCTGCCTCTTCTTCTATCATTCATAGCTGATGTTGAGTGCAGGAAGCTGACATAGCCTGTCTCAAGTCACCAAGCGCATAATTCTGTCCACCCATTAAGGCCAAGAATTTCTTGAGCCATGGACTTCCTCCCCTAGCCAGAGGAGGGAGTTGTTCAGTCAATGACGCTACATCTCTAAGAACAAGAGAGTCATATGTATCGCTTTTTGTCAAATTGTGTTGTGTTTTGTTGTCATTCATTTGAAAAAGTAAAAAAAACTTGAGACCATAAAAAATTGCAGGCCCCCTGGGTGAATACCAGGAATCCTGACCACTAGACCATATGGGATATCTCATGGGAAGCAGATCCAGATCATTTAGGAGCAAGAAGCATGGATGATAGACTCAATAAATAACCACATCATTAGCAACAAACATCTACTTTGTAAGAACAGTGAAAGGCTTATGGCGACTAATTGGCATTTTTTTCCGGAATGTGCAGAGGTCCAATATTCCTGAATCCAGACATTTAATTCAAAGGGATTTGTTTCTGGAAATTATAGAAGTTTAAAAGTTTGAACTTTCCCATCCCGGGAGTTGAACCCGGGCCACCTGGGTGAAAACCAGGAATCCTGACCGCTAGACCATATGGGATACGTAATGCAAAGCTGATCCAGATCGAGTAGAAGCATGTAGTTTGGATGATAGACTAATCAAATGACATTGGGACCTCGGTACTTCGCGGTTCATCCATCGCGGCTTCAGAGCTTCCCGTTTTTTTAATGAAAAAATAAATAAATAATGAAAAATATTAAACCAAAATTAGATATTACATTATTTTACAAAATTTGAGAATAAATATTCAATTAGAATTAGTAATTCCATCATTTTACAAATTTTTAAAACAGAAGGAATGCACGTATGCGCAAAGCACCACGGGCATAAATGCAAGCTGATTGGCCAGCTGAATACTCACTGAACTAATCGACTCCCCATTGGCCCATTCATTACAGTAGCCCATGCTTCTCCCGATGCCCATTCTCAGTCCACGCTTATCTTGTGCTATACAGTACGCTTCTCGCCAAGTTAAGTGTAAAAGTTTTGTAAAGCCCTTAGTGATGCCTCCCAAACGCTCTTTAAACAATTAACGAAAAAGTGAGTTTATTGGACAGGTTGAGACCAGGAAATAGCTACGCGAGCGTAGCCTGACAATCTGGTCAAACTGACCACCTTTACACCTCCGCTGAACATGGAAATTTCTGACACGTCTTTACTGTCTCTCTGATGATCTCAGCTTGGCCTCAGAAGACGAGTACTCAACTGCCAACTTCCATTTCTTAACAGCACCTCTTCTCGCTGCCTTTTTCCTGGTTTGTAATGTTTGGATTTAAGAGGCTCAGAATTTAGTGAGCAGGTCATCGACACTGGTCATCTGAACTGCAATCCCAGCGGTGCCTACGAATATTGCACCCTGCATTTTCATACTGCTTGAAACACAGGGAGAAATAATCACAGTAATTAGTTGTTGTCCTCAATCCAACTTTTACTGTAATCCCCAACATGCAATCATTAATAACTTAATCACTTTAGCTTGTCACACCATGAGTCATTTGGCAATCCAAGTTGGTTTGCATTCCTCTTCAATCAGCCGAAATAGCTCAGTTGGGAGAGCGTTAGACTGAAGATCTAAATGTCCCTGGTTCAAGCCCGGGTTTCGGCAGCACGTTGGACTAGGTTAATGTGTCCTGAATCAACTGTTTCCGTGAAAGTCATGAGTAGTTTTGCAGTCAAGTTTTACTCTTGTCACCAACATGGTCTGAATTCGCTTAGATAAGAAATGATGGAGAGTATTCCCCTGATCGACCTTGGTCTTTGTCAGTCCATTGGACTCTCTAAACTAGACCAATATCAGTCAATGCTCCAGTCAATATTGTACTAGTAAGCCATGAGTAAATTTGCAGTCCAAGTTGGTTATTAATCATAATAGTCAGCCAAAGTAGCTCAGATGGGAGAGTGTTAGACTGAGGATGTAACGGTACCTGGTTCAACTCGCGCTTTTGGCAACACATTGGACTTTACAAATCAATTCTAATTCAGGAGGCAGTCAGTTTGAAATTGGCTTCCTTGTAGGCCATGAGTGGATTTGCAGTCAAGTTTGATTCTTGACACCTCCATGACCCAAATTGGCTCAGATAGAGAGTGTTGAAAATTTACGACAATATGCGAGTAATCACGAAGGTTGTTTGGATAGCGATCCCGCTGCATCGGCATCTTCTTAAGCGTCCTTCTAGGTCTGCATTCTGGGGTAAAGGTCCAGTAAACAGTCCTTGGAATGAGGACTCGGTGACTTGTTACGATCGTGAGTTCTCCTCAGACAAATTGAAGACTTCATACAAAAATGGTTAAATACTCATATAATAGGATTACCGAATACTGTCCAACACTAAGGATGAGAACTTCTTTTCTCATATTTAGATGTACTTTTCGATTTTTTTTCACTTTTTTTACCTGTCTTGTTCAGTTTTTTTTTTTTAACTGATACTGCATTTTCTTTTTGTTGAGAACCTGCTCTCAAGTATGTTTATGAAACTAGGATGCAATTAAACACTTGTTGTTGTTAATATTTGAAATAGATGACACAAAGAAAAATGGACTAAATGTAATGAAATTTAGGCCTGCCCATGTTTCGCCGTATTACTTCTGCCTTCATCAGAATGTCAAGGCATTTGCGGGACGTGTTTCAGAAAAATGATTCGTTTTTTTTTTTATCAAATTCCGATTTTGTGAAAATGATGCCAACAAGCCCGATTCCCGATCAATTTCGATTGGATTTTTGATCAGAAGAATATGAAGTGAGAAAATGTAACTTTTACAGAATTGATGATTTTCAAGAATCTTTTTTTCATAATAATGGTAACACTTGGCAGTCGGGTAGGTTGCTTCCATGAAATATGGACTCATGCCTGTAGCAGAGAATGGTTTCGATCCATTGACCTCTGGGTTATGGGCCCAGCACGCTTCCGCTGCGCCACTCTGCTTCTTCTCTCATGTCATGTCCTCAGAAGACGAGTACTCAACTGCCAACTTCCATTTCTTAACAGCACCTCTCATCACTGCCTTCTTCCTGGTTTGTAATGTTTGGATTTAGCTGGCTCAGAATTTAGTGAGCAGGTCATCAACACTGGTCATCTGAACTGCAATCCCAGCGGTGCCTACGAATATTGCACCCTGCATTTTCATACTGCTTGAAACACAGGGAGAAATAATCACAGTAATTAGTTGTTGTCCTCAATCCAACTTTTACTGTAATCCCCAACATGCAATCATTAATAACTTAATCACTTTAGCTTGTCACACCATGAGTCATTTTGCAATCCAAGTTGGTTGCATTTCTCATCTATCAGCCGAAATAGCTCAGTTGGGAGAGCGTTAAACTGAAGATCTAAAGGTCCCTGGTTCAAGCCCGGGTTTCGGCAGCGCGTTGGACTAGGCAAAAGTGTCCTAAATCGACTGTTTCCTTATAAGTCATGAGTAGTTTTGCAGTCAAGTTTTACTCTTGTCACCAACATGGTCTGAATTTGCTCAGATAAGAAATGATGGAGAGCATTCCCCTGATCGACCTTGGTCTTCGTCAGTCCTTTGGACTCTCTAAACTAGACCAATATCAGTAAATGCTCCAGTTTCAATATTGTACTAGTAAGCCATGAGTAAATTTGCAGTCCAAGTTGGTTGGTAATCATAAAGATCAGCCAAAGTAGCTCAGATGGGAGAGTGTTAGACTGAGGATGTAACGGTACCTGTTTGAACTCCGGCTTTAGGCAACACATTGGACTTTACAAACCAAGCCTAATTCAGTAGGCAGTCAGTTTGAAATTGGCTTCCTTGTAAGCCATGAGTGGTTTTGCAGTCAAGTTTGATTCTTGTCACCTCCATGACCAAAATTGGCTCAGATAGAGAATGTTGAAAATTTACGACAATATGCGAGTAATCACAAAGGTTGAGCGGATAGCGATCCTGCTGCATCAGCATCTTCTTAAGTGCTCTAGGTCTGCATTCTAGGGTAAAGGTCCAGAAACTAGTCCTTGGAATGAGGACTTGGTGACTGGTTACAACCCCGAGTTCTCTTTGGACAATTTGAAGAATGATTTAATACAACAATGATTAAATACACACATATAAAATAGTATTACAGAATAAACCCAACAATAAGAATTTCTTTTCTCATATTTAGATGTAATTTTCGATTGTTTTCACTTTTTTTTACCTGTCTTTTTCATTTGTTTTTTAACTGATACTGCATTTTCTTTTTGGTGAGAACATGCTCTCAAATATGTGTATGAAACTAGAATGCAATTAAATACTTGTTGTTGTTAATATTTGAAATAGATGACAAAAAGAAAAAAGAAATGAAATAAAAAGGAATTTTCCTATTTGACTATTTTCTGTTCCTTTTTCACAATGATTTTTAGGCCTGGCCATTTTTTACTGTATTACTTCCGCCTTCATCAAAATGTCAAGGCATTTGCGGGACGTGTTTCAGAAAAATGATTAGTTTTTTGTCAGATTCCGATCTTGTGAAAATCATGCGATCAGGTCGGATTCCCGATCAATTTCTATCGGAATTTTGATCAGAAGAATATGAAGTGAGAAAAGGTAACTTTAGCAGAATCAATGATTTTCAAGAACATTTTTTTTACAGCAATGTAACACTTGGAAGTGGGCTAGTTTGCTTCTACAAAAAAGAACTGTTGTCAGTAGCAGAGAATGGTTTCAATCCATTGACGTCTGGGTTATGGGCGCAGCACGCTCCCGCTGCTCCACTCTGCTTCTTCCACCTTCCAGCATCAAATCGAAGCACACATACTGAGGAATCGTGGGTTTTCTCACCTGCTGACGTAGCTCCTGTGGACCACCAGCACAAGAACCTCGGTCTCAGCCGTCATGAGTTAGTCCTGCTATTCACAGAGTCATCCATCATGCATTTAAAAATTTCCATTCCAATCAAAAACTCGGTACGAGACATTCGGCGCCAGGATTTACAAAACAATATACCATGTTGAATTTAAGCTAATATTACCGCACAGATGAGTCATTAACTTATCGTGGTGGTGAAGTTTGTGTGTCCCGGTGGTGGGGTTAATCAGCCCCAGTGATCTTTGGAGCAATGTTGTCCGGGGCCTTGTAGCCCTGGTAGGCTTACCCATAGCCAACTGGTCTGTTGTGAGGCATTAGACAAAGAATGGCTCAGAGGACCTCTTATGCTGAGCAACATTATTGGACGAAATCTTCCCTCGCCCGGATGCAGCTAGGAAAAAGCCTGAGCGTGAGGTTGAGAAATACCGGCTCGACATAGTTTGGCTCTGGAGTTGCCCGCGGGACGAAAGGGTCGCATCCCTCCATCTTCGGGTGAGGGGACGGCACCTGGTTGTTGTTTGTGTGCATGCACAAAACAGAAGTTCAGAGTTCCTACTCCTTTTGGAGTCATTGGAGGGGGTGCTGGAGAGTGCTCTTTAGGGGGACTCACTTGTTCTGATGGGCGACTTCAATGTTGATGTGAGATCTGGAGGGGGTGATTGGGAAGAACGCCCCCCCCCCCCCCCCGATTGAAACCCGAGTAGTTTTCTATTGTTGGATTTCTGCGCTCGTAGTGGATTGACAATAATGAACACCATGTTCAAGCATAAGGGTGTCCATATGTGCATTTGGCACCAGGACACCCGCATGTCTTGGATACTCGGGTATAGAGAGGGATGGAGCTCTCAACCAATCACAACCTGGTGGTGGGTTTGCTCAGATGCCAGTGCAGTCCGGTAGACTTAAACATTTCGATCCCCTTTTTGAAGGACATTCAATTTCCACTCGCCGCTCCCCACTCGACCTCATCCGTTCAAGCTCTCCGCTCGACCTCGCCCGTCCATCCCCGCATCTCCATGCCGATTGGCCCAACAGTCGCACCCGAGCCAATGCCAGCACATTGCTGTTCATCTCATTTAGGCAGAGCATGGTGCTGTAAATGCCAAAGTCGTGGGTTAGACCGCTCAACAGGCACGGCCTCTCTAGAACACAGTTGTCAAAGAGGCAGCCCGGGGAACAAATCTGGCCTTCTGCATCATTTTGTACCGTTTGACACCCTTGCCCTAGAGTAAGTTAAGATTGCCTACAATGATTCATTTTGCCGTAACGTAACAGTTTAGCGAGCTGACATTTGCAATTACGGTCATCACACTAAAATCATGGTCATTTTGCACATGGCTGATTAGCTCAGTTGGTCACAGTGGTGCTAATAATGCTAAGGCCGTGGGTTTGACTTCCGCAAGGGCCATGACCTCTCCAAAGTTAGATAAAACTATCTTGTCCAACTACTTTTGCCGTAACATCAGTGGTTAGCTAGTTGACGTGTTGCATTTGCGTTATCATTCAAATACCTGAATTTTGAAGAACATGGCCTGTTAACTCAGTAGGTCAGAGTGTGGTGCTAATAATGCCAAAGTCGTGGGTTCAACCCCCACACGGGCCATAACCATTTTGATGTTTCCTCAGTTTCTGTGATCTGGTAATTTCTCTGCTCCACAAGGAAGGAGATGCCACTCTGGATGTGAATCATCTCAGTGAGGGAATACTAGCTTGGTTCGTTCCCACCACATTTCTGCTCTTCCGAAATTGTTTTGAAATAAAATTTGTCTTCATACTCAAGCGGGCAGAACAGTGTTTCTCAACTTTGCTTAGACTCCAATGAGGAAGCCTGTAGAAAATCACAATATGGTTACTCTTAATAGTTGTCACAAGTGCAAAAATCTCTAACTAAAAATCTAAAAACTCTTAAGTTCGAATCAACAAAATGCAGTACCAGAGTTGTTTATCTGTCAGGTAAGGTGACTGAGCTACCTTGCTAATGCTAGTCGGCTAACATTTTGAACCTTAGCTTTTCATAATAATTGCTAGCAAGCACGAATACAAGATGAGACACAATTGGTATATGTTCTATCAATATTACAACATCACAAAATATTTATAGATGAGGATTGTGGTCACATTTTTCACCCATTCATGGGTATGTTTAGTGGTATAAATCTTGCTAAGTGTGCCTAGGGTCTTTCTTAATCAACATTTTCCAATAGTCAGACATAAATTAAAATTTAGGTACATATCTATCCATTGTAGTTTCTCTTTTCGGTCTAATCGTTTATTTTAGAAATCTGTAAGAAGGTTTGTTCTCAATTAATATAAAATGTTCTCAACTAATATAAAATGTTCCTTATGGTTTATGGCATTGCTCCTCGAGCAATAATCTTTCCAATCAATATTGGATGCTTTCCATTTCGTCTGATCGCGTCAATAATCTTATCTTACCTCTCTCCTCAAACGTTTCAACTGAGAGAACTTCCTTACAGTGCAAAGGTGGATCTGCATCCTCCTTTTCAGCTATTTTCATGTCTGCTGTTTGGTCAGCAACACTTGTACGGACGTTCTCATTTTGGGTTGCTTGTGCGTCTTCTCCATGTTTCCTGTTGAGAAGCACAGTCTCCTTCTGCTAACCCAAATTCAATGCATTTCTTTAAAGTTTTTCTTTTACGCAGATAGCCAGGTTAGTTGAATCATCCAGCTCCAACCGTGTAGTGAATAATGGCGTTTTGTATGCTCTACTAAATAGGCTCTCCATATTTTGTTGTCCGGATGACCTCGTTATGTAGGCGCAAAGATTTCATAATGAAATACGGAACCTTTTGTCAATTCAGTCAATTAATCTGTTAACACAATTTGGATGCCATTATCACTATAAATCAATGGTGATTTGGAATTTCATATCGTGTTTTAGTCACTGTCTTAGTTTTTTTTTCTCAGTGCTCCCAAATTCTGCATAGCAGATTTATTCCTCCACTTCAAGTTCGCCATTTGGAGTACTGCTTTTTTCATTAAAAATGTCATTTGACAAAATATGTTTCCATAATTTGTTGTTGCCATCCCTGAAAAGGGCTTATTGGCAGTTTCGGAAATCAATTCCAATTTGCTAAATCCTTTTCCACCTTGATATCTAACAGATTGATTATATCTTGGTGGATGGCCAATCAAAAACACAAAAAGACAAACAACCATTCACGCTCACACTCATTCATAATCAGACATCAGTGGTCTGCAATTTTTGTCACTAGTGGAGAGCGCCATCCCCAGTCTGGGGCTTCTTGGCAGCTAACCACCTTTTGCTGTCCTATCAGCACTAATCATTCTCAAAAGAACTAGGTTAAATGCATTTGGTTGCCATCAATTATTTGATGCTAATGCAATCCGTGATATTTTAATAGTCATTAACATGACTCACGCTAAAGCATATTTGATCTAGTGTTGGAAAAAAACAATGAATCATGTTTCGTGCACTAAACATATTCATCTTATTCCATCCTATAGAAATTGTGCTTATCCTAAATTAATTATTTTATCTAAACTTGTCGGGTACAATTTACCTAATAATTCGGATCAATGCCATTTCTGCATTGTTTTCTTCTCATATGATATCATTAATAATTTGGATGAATGCCATTTCTGCATTGTCTTCATTTAATAATTTGGATTATTCTTAATACTTAAATCTAAATCACAAATCACTCTCATATTGCTAAATTAGCTATGAGGATAGCTAAATTGCGCTAGCGGAATTCCTATTGAATTCCTATCCGCTCCAAGTAGGCAGTTATATTTAAAATAAGAGACATTTTCTGGGCTCACTATTACCACAATTAAAATTTAGGAAAAATAACCTTTTTAACATTTCAGGAATTTCCTAATATAAATTTCAGTGTTTAATAAAGGACCCATAATTTGTCACTAATATATCATAATATTATCAACTATCTGTCTCTCTCTCTCTCTCTCTCTCTCTCTCTCTCTCTCTCTCTCTCTCTCTCTCTCTCTCTCTCTCTCTCTCTCTCTCTCCCCAGCTCTCTGTCTCTATCCACATCACAGTCTTTCACCCTGTCAACTTTCTCTGTCTCTCTCTTTGTCAACTCTCTTTCTCTGCCTGTCTCTTTCAGTCCCCCACCCCTCCCTGTTTGTGCAGGGGGTGGTTGATTTGAGCTGGTTGGGGCTCTCGCTCTCTATTTCCCCACCGTGTGGTGCTTTAAGAGCATTGTGCAGTTTATTGAGGGGGCGACCCCCCTCTCTTTGCCTAGGGCGTGGTTGAGTTGGTGCTACCCCCGTTTCGCTGCGTCAGGGGAGATTTAACTGGTGGAGGATGAGCATTTGAGCTACACTCTTCTTTGTTTTGTGGCTCCACTTTGATCGGCCATCTTCTCCCTGCCATGTGCTCATCCTTTCGTCTACCCCCCCCCCCCCCTCGCATCTCTTCTTTTGTTCTATATATATATATATATATCTCTATCTCTCTCTCTATCTCTCTCTCTATCTCTCTCTATCTCTCTCTCTATCTCTCTCTCTATCCCTCTCTCTATCTCTCTCTCTATCTCTCTCTCTATCTCTATCTCTCTCTATCTCTCTCTCTATTTCTCTCTATCTCTCTCTCTATCTCTCTCTCTATCCCTCTCTCTATCTCTCTCTCTATCTCTCTCTCTATCTCTATCTCTCTCTCTATCTCTCTCTATCTCTCTCTCTATCTCTCTCTCTATCTCTCTCTCTCTCTCTATCTCTCACTCTATCTCTCTCTCTATCTCTATCTCTCTCTCTATCTCTCTCTCTCTCTCTCTCTCTCTCTCTCTCTCTCTCTCTCTCTCTCTCTCTCTCTCTCTCTCTCTCTCTCTCTCTCTCTCTCTCTTTATCTCTCTCTCTATCTCTCTCTATCTCTCTCTATCTCTCTCTCTATCTCTCTCTATATCTCTCTCTATATATCTCTCTATATATCTCTCTATATCTCTCTCTCTATATCTCTATATATATCTCTCTATATATCTCTCTTTCTCTCTCTCTCAATCTCTCTCTCTCTCTCTCTCTCTCTCTCTCTCTCTCTCTCTCTCTCTCTATATATATATATATATATATATATATATATATATATATATATATATATATATATATATATATATATATATATATATATATATATATATATATATATATATATATATATATATATATATATATATATATATATATATATATATATATATATATATATATATATATATATATATATATATATATACTTAATATGAAGATTACTTTTATTGAGCGCTCTTTTACTCATCAGGTGCTGTGTTTTTGGAAGGTTTCCCTTATTTTTAACAATCTCCAAAAATCTTTTACGAGGGATTCTTTCACCCCCTAGTCTAAACCGCATCACCAGTTTTCCTTACGAACGTCACCTATGGCCGAAGTGTACATTCGCCGCATTTCTTGTGTATTCCCTTTTTTTTTGAAAAACATACTCCCCAACGATATGCAAATATTTCCCATTTATGGAACGTTTTTCTTCGATTTCTTCACGAGAGGAAAAATGGGATTTTCACCAGCCTTGTTATACTTTGATTTTAAACAGCTCTACCGTCTCTTGTGCGTGCATCCTCTTTCTGGCCGGGTTCCTTCTTCAAACGGGCCGCGATCGACCGAAAAATGCCCTCTCTTTCAAAGTAAGAGTAGCTGACGTCAGAAATTTTAGCTTTCAGTCCACCGCGGTCCGAAAAATTCAGAAATGAATTCCCAGGTTTTTCGGCACCAGAAAAAGTCGGGTATAAAACCATATACATTCAATACTTTCGGATCAGAGGAGGCACACGCTGAGTCGGCTTGATGAGATTTTCAAAGACTTCAGATGAAGGAGGGGTCAGAGTAGCCAGCGCTGGGAGATGTGTCCATCCCCCAGCCTGACCAGTTCACATCCCTACTTATCCCCAACAGTTGAGCTAGTTTTATTAACAAAGGGTCATGTGACTGAGGTACAAACTTAAGGTGGGAAGAGGTGAACAAAGAAATGGGCGTGTCTTGGTATATGACGCGCCCCTAACCGATAGGTGTCATGATGTAACTTTCCAGTAGGCTCTGCAAAATACTATCCTAGTGACTATACTGAATAAAAGTATAAAGAATAGATTCTATACTCCACAGTAATGTCAATTTCATTCATTCATCTTCCATACTACACATCCTAGCAAGTTTTGCGGGGGTTGCTGGAGTCTATCCCACCAGACTTCAAGCAAAAGGCAGACAACACCAGTCAGCCGTAGGGCACAAACAACCATTTGCACTCCCAATCATACCGGCACCATTGGGAATTGAGGCCACGCCTGCCTGCAAGTCAGCCGGGTGTCCCACTGCACCCACAGAGATCTGGGATTGATTGCTGTAGGTTTGTGGAAACCTACTACAGATTTACCTAAGGTAGTGTGGCCGAGCGGTCTAAGGCGCTGGATTAAGGCTCCAGTCTCTCAAGAGGCGTGGGTTCAAATCCCACCACTGCCAATATTCTGATTTAAAAGGAAATGCCTCTTTCCTGACATTTAAACAAAAATGTCAAAACCACTGGTGAGAGAGCAGAGTCCCGCGTTCATAAATAGGAGCCTTGTGGATTCCCATCACTGTCTTTGTTAACATCCACAAAATTCATTCGTTCATTTTTGAAGCCATCATGGAAGACAGTCAATCGTTGGAAGAAATTCAGCAAACATTTTTTCAGAAAAAAAACACCAAAAGAAAATTTGGAAAAACATACTCTTTTGTGTAAAATTAGAAAATTGCATAAAATAGACAAAATAAACAAAAATGGGCCGAAATAGCGTTTGTCGGGGAATATTTTAACCACTGAGTTTCTTTCTCTGCCAAAAAAGAGAAAAGCGGCTTTTTACTTGCCAGAGAAAGTACAAGCTTACTCCTTGTTGTTGCCTTCTGCTCACATTGTGAGTTTTGCCATGACTGTTACATAACTCTCTCACAAACCAATCAAAGTTATGACCGTGAACTGGCCGCGTGACAATGTGTTGGTTTGGTAAGGGTCCCTCCACTCCATTGAGTAGTAAATCCTTATTATTGCTCTACTTGGTCGGGTGAAGTCGCATGTGGGCCTTTGTTAAGAGTTTCATCACAATGTCATCGCGTATGAATTTGTTTCCCTGCAGAGCACATGTGTCAAAGTGGCGGCCCGGGGGGCAAATTTAGCCCACCACATCAATTTGTGTGGCCTGGGAAAGTCAATCATGAGTGCCGACTTTCTGATTAATGATCAAATTCAAATGAAGAGTATAGATGTATATTAAATTTCCATAATAGATAACAATTTGACAAAACAAAGGCTCATCCAGGAGTTAGACTTGGGACCTCACGCACCTTAAGCAAGAAACATACACTAGACCAACGAGCTAGAGGTGCCCACACAATTAAACTTTTTTTTTCAGATGGCGGATGTCACATATCACCCGATAAATCAAGGGCTCGTCTGGGAGTTGAATCCAGGACCTCTCACACCCTCAGCTAGAACCATACCAATAGACCAGCGAGCCAGATGTACCCATTGAATGACACTTTTTTTCTCAGATGGCTAATGTCCCATATCACCCCACCAAAAATCACAGTTTGACAAAGCAGGAGCCCGACTGGGAGTTGGACCCAGGACCCATGGCAACCTGAGCAAGATTCATACCACTAGACCAATGAGCCAGGGGCTTTCCTGCTACGACACTTTTTTTCTCAGGTGGCAACTGTGACATATCAGCCCCCATAATACATCACAATTCAACAAAGCACGGGCCCATCCGGGAATTGGACCTGGGACCTCTCGCACCCAAAGCGAGAATCATACCACGAGACCAACGAGCCTGGTGTGCCCATCACTGGGAAAAAAGTGTAATTGTATGGGCATCCGTGGCTCGTTGGTCTAGTGGTATTATTCTCTCTTTAAGTGTGAGAGGTCCCGGGTCCATCTCCCAGATGACCTATGATGGGGTGATATGGGAGATTAGCCATGTTACGACTCCCCTTGATGGTAAGATATACCAGGGAGTCGCAACTACCACAGCAGAAGGGTTCAGTCAAGGATGAGTCAGACAAATACTGCAAGTAGCCTTCAGTGATAATTTATTTACAACAAAGTCTACCAAAACCTGGACTACAGGATAACATAGGGGAAGCAAAAGATATTAAAGTGGCACCCTCAAACACGGTAAAACCACCCTCCCAGACAGTTGTTCAAATGAACACCCACAAAATACAGGAAACAAGGCCGAAGGGTGCCACTGTCAGAACTGATGTAATCAAAGTCTAGACAGGGGAATAAACTACGTGTATAAATGCAACAAACTATATGCATACCCCGGGGTGTCTAAACTTATCTCAAGACCCCCTATACACCCCAAAATCTTTGTCAACATTAATACTAAATATAACAAGGAGTAACGTACTCACAATATCAGGTGAAGCTGGGGCCTTCAAACTTTACTCAACACTAAACAATGTGCTTTCTAAAGAAAAAAAAAGACTCCACTGCCTCAGCATTTAAAATCACAGGCAGCCCATTGAGTCAAAGTCAAGAATCGAGAATGAACTGACAAATAAAGGGGTTTATATCAGGACAAGAAGTGAATCTTGATTGGAGATAGGATGATAGGGAAGTAGTCACAGCTGTGTTGGCCTGGGCAGGGCTTTGTCACAGGGGTGCAGCCACAGCTCCATGTACCTGCAGATGAAAAGAAACCACAGACCCTATTACACAGTGTGTGTCCAGGCTGACAGCCGTAACACCTCCCCCCTCAAGAGTCAACCTGTTGACGAAATTGAACCACCAAACTGCCTCAATCAACCAATACAAGCCTGATACAACTCTCCTCCTAAACCCGAGACAGGGCATCAGCCATAACATTTTGTGAGCCTCTTTTGTGATGAATACTCAAATTATAAATTTGAAGGACAAGCGCCCAGCGCATCAACCGCTGATTGTGGTTAAACATTTTATCCAGATTGTACACCTCGATTGGAGTTGAAGTAGATCCTACATAAACATCAAATAATTGGAGCGCTAATAGCAGAGCAAGCGTCTCCTGTTCAATTGTAGAATATCACTTTTGACTAGCATTAAACTTCTTAGAGAAGTACGCAACGGGGTGGACTGAACCATCTGGGTCCTGCTGGGTCAATACCGCGCCCACACCAAGACCGCTCGCATCGACTTCAATAGAGAATGGTGAAGAAAAATCAGGAGCCCTGAGGCCTTGGGCACTGCAAAGGAGAGCCTTACAGTTCTCGAATGCAGACTGGCGCTCAGTCGACCTTAAAAATGGCACGGAGTGACTTATCAGGTCAGTCAGGGGAGCGGAGACAGACGAGAAATTTTGGCAGAAACCCCAGTGGTAACCTGTCATGCCTAAAATTATTCGTAGTTCTCGCCTGTTGGTAGGAGGTGGAAAAGCCTGGATAGCAGCCACTTTTCACTGCAAGGGACGGATCTTGCCACCACCCACCACCTTACCCGAATATGTAACCTTGACTTTTCCAAATTCAAATTTTGCCAAGTTCAGAGTGAGAGAGGCATCAACCAATCGTTGGAAGAAAGTTTGCAGCAAATATCCCGACAAGAAATGTGTCCCTTGATCTGTCTGCACAATCCGTGGAAGACCAAAAGTAGAGAAAAACTTGATCAGGGCCTTCACTACAGATGGGGATGTAATATTTTGCAACAGAATGGCTTTGGGATAGCGCGTGGCCATACACATAACAGTCAGCAAGTATTGGTTGCCAGATTTGGTTTGTGGAAGGGGACCAACACAATCTACTAGAATGTGTTCAAAGGGTTCCCCCATGATGGGTATTGGACGTAAAGGAGCATTTGGGTGCCACCGATTAGTCAATTTAGTCATCATTGCCTGGGGGCCCACGGGAGCGGGTGAGTGGGCCTCCGTCAAGACAGACACCGATAATGGCCCCATGGGGAGTACAGGGCATCCCATGGGACCCACCCATACACCATCCCCTTGTTTTACAGCCCTCGCATGTGCCCACACAGTCCGTTCCTCTGGAGAGGCCGACTGCTGAGCCTGCAGAACCACACCCACAAACAAACTCTCATGCACAGTCTCGGAGTCAAGGGCAGTGGCCAATAGAACCAGATTAGAAGGATTATCTACTACGTATCCAGCGATTGACTTTGCTAACTGGTCAGCCGCATGGTTCCAAGAACCTTCTGAAAACAGTCTTGATAGATTAAGTCATCGTCTGTGTCATAAAATAACGTACAATGAAAATAATCCATGGGCAAATGGTAAAGTCGGATTGAGTCAATGAATGATTTCCACAGGTAATAAACAGACAACAGTCCCCCAGTGGCCGGAGCTTCAGGCTCAAGACGTGACCAATAGACTGTTGCTACCTCTGATTCTTGTTGCAAAGGACACATCAACAATTGTCCATGAGTTCATACTGGTTGTGAACACGGAATCTTTGTGCCATTTGGTAAAGTCACTGTGAGGCCATCCGGCCCACATAGGATGGTAGCTCCAATAGATATCAACAAGTCTCTTCCCATCAAGTTCACAGGCGTTCAGGGTGAATGAACGTAGGAATGGTAGATTCTGTTTCAGGTGGGGGATTTCAGTACAGAGAGGTCAGGTAATAGGCAATTGGGATTTGTTTCCGGAAAGTATAGAGGTACAATATTTCTGAGTCCAGACATTTAATTCAAAGTTTCCCACACCAGGAGTCAAACCTGGGCCTTTTGTGTGAAAAGCAGGATTACTGACCACTAGACCATATGGGATATTTCATAGGATCCTGATCCAGATCAAGTAGAAGTATGAAGCTTTGATGATAGACTCATTAAAATACCACATCATTAGCAACAGACATCTACTCGGTTAGAAGTGGGAAAGGCTTGTGGAAAACAGTGATTTGTTTCTGGAAATTATAGTAGTTCAATAGTTCTCAATCCATCCACATAGTATGAGGTTTCCCATAACGGGAGTCAAACCCGGGCCACCTGGGTGAAAACCTGGAATCCTTACCGCTAGACCTTAAGGGATATACCATGGGCTGCTGATCCAGATCAAGAAGAAGTAAGAAGTTTGGATGATGAACTTATGAAATTACATTGGGACCTCGCTACTTCGCGGTTCCACCATCGCGGCTTCAGAGCTTCGCATTTTTTTTAAATGAAAAAAATAAATAAATAATGAAAAATATTAAATTGAAATTAAAAATTACATTATTTTACAAAATAATAGTAATTGCATCATTTTACAAGATTTTAAGACACAAAGAATGCACGTATGCGCAAATCATCACAGGCATAAACGCAAGCTGATTGGCCAGCTGAATACGAACTGAATACTTGACCTCCCATTGGCCCATTCACTACAGTAGCTCAAGCTTCTGCCGATGCCCATTCTCAGTCCACGCTTATCTTTTGCTATACAGTACGCTTCTCGCCAAGTAAAGTGTGAAAGTGTGAATGTTTCTTACGCGCAAAAAATCAGCAGAAGATCATCCATCCGGACTACTATGTTAGCTAATTGTGTTAGTTAATTGTAGTGTTGGCTTGTTTTTCAAAGCTGAATAACGATAATTGGTTGTTCGTCAGTAAATTGTTTGGAAGAACAGTGTTCTAGACCCTTAATTGTCATTGTAAACAGACAACATATTTTACAGTTTTTTACTATACTGTATTTGATTTGTTTGGATGCATCAACATGGCACCTGCATTCTGATGTAGAATTAAACACCTGAATGAACAGCATATAGTTTGTTGGTGCTTTTGTGCACGTGGATACGCTTTTTTAAGCATTTTTGAAGGGGCGCCGCTACCTCGCGGATTTTCAGTTTTCGCAGGTGGTCTCGGTCCCCATTAACTGTGATAACCGAGGTTCAACTGTATTACGTTAATCCATTTTTTAACCTATGAAAATATACGCGACAATATTAATTTAGAATGTCATAGGCAATTTCACATTGAAAATGTTTCTTTTTTTCCAAATCACAACAAAACAATTTAGGAACACAGTACTTAGAAGCATAACCCCCAAGTTCAGAGATTTAGCAGCAGAAATCTTAAATCATAAAACAAAGACAATTGCACATATGTCAAGCAATAAATATAGGCCCCTTTTCATAATCAAAATGCTAATGATGAATTTATTCTACAATACAGATTCTGACATGAATTTTATCAGGCTAACTAAACAGGATAGATGATATCTATATATTTAAACAACTGCAAACATTGTGCGGCGTACGTTTGTAACGTTTATAGAAAGTTTTAATGTGGGAAGATGTACAGGGGTAGTATGCTTGTGACAGCTTTCTGACATGTGGTATGATTAACTGTTTTTAATATTAAAAATCCACAAGAACCTACATAGGTGAAAAACCTTTTTCCTGCTCAGTCTGTTGTCAAAAATTCAGTTGTCAAAAGACTTTAAAATCACACAAAAGAAACCAGATAGGTTAAACATATTTTCTTTGTCAGTTTGTATTTACAAATTCACTTGGAAGGCCAATTTAAAGCATCACAGAACAAATCCACTCAGGAAAAAAAACGTTTCCCCTGCCCAGTGTGTGGTCAAACATTCAATCCACAAGAACACCTTTAAAAAAACACACAAAATCTCATAGTGGTAAAACGAAAAATGTCTTCCTGCTCAATTTGTATAGTAACATTAGCTATTAGCTGTTATCTTGATTATGTTAATTGTGCCGCCGAACGTCTTGTATTTGTGTTTTTCATTGAAATGGAAGTTCTTAACTGAAAAATGGATGACTGTAAATTGCAGAACTCACCGTGGATGTGACAGTCCACATTCAAGACCGAGGTGCTTGTGCTGGTGGTCCTCAGGAGCTCAGTCAGCAGGTGGTAATCGTCATGTGCCTCTGTATGTCTGCTTGGATTAGTCTGATTGATTAAATTTGTGTGTCAGCTTGTCATACTACTATTGAAACGAAGCAGAGTGGTGCCGCGGAAGCGTGCTGGGCCCATGACCCAGAGGTCAATGGCTTGAAACCATTCTCTGCTACGTACCATCATTTCTTTTTTTGCAGAAGCAAAATACCTCATATATATATATATATATATATATATATATATATATATATATATATATATATATATATATATATATATATATATATATATATATATATATATATATATATATATATATATATATATATATATATATATATATATATGTATATATCTCATGACACCTGTGAGTTCGGGGCGCGTCACATACCATGACACGCCCATTTCTTTGTTCACCTTTACCCGCCTAAAGTTTGTACCTATGTCACATGACGTTCTGTTGATAAAACTAGCTCATCTGTTTGGGAATTCAAACTGGTCAGGCCGGAGGATGGACACATCTCCCAGTGCTGGCTATTCTGACCCCCTCCTTCAGCTGAAGTCCGGTAAACCTCATCACGACTGACTCTGTGTGCTTACTTTGATCCGAAGTTATTGGATGTATACTCCCAGATGAGCCCTTGATTTGTCCAATTGTGATCTATTATGTGGGTTGATAGGTCATGTTGTACCCGTGATTTTCCACGGGTGGCAGTATTTTGCCTTTAAAAGACGGGTGAAATAATCAGACAGGTCCTTTGTTGTATTTCAATTCAACTTTAGTTATATCAAAGCAATTCACACAAAACATAATATACAATAACACTCAAATATATACATAGTAACATATTAACAACCCGTTATAATCCAAAGCAATGTACTTGCTGCATAAATGATTATAACTTATGAGTATTGTAACTTGTTACCTTTTGTTCCGGCCGTCATATACTGCATACTTATTATGCTATCCTTATAACGGCGGCCGAAAGTAGCCTGCTGTAAACAATGCACCCGAGACTCGCACATTCACGCACACACATAAAAAAAGTAAACAACCAGCGGTCGAAGGTCGCTCGCTTTAAACAATACCCGAGACTCGCACATTTACTCGCACACATGAAAAAGTAAATAACCAGCGGCCGAAGGTAGCTTGCTGTAAACAATACCCGAGACTCGCACATTTACGCGCACACATAAAAAAAGTAAACAAGCATCACTAAGCATTACGTTCTTTCTCACATGCTACTTATTGCCTCTTGCACATCTCACACTCAATCGATATTCAAAACAAAGCAACATACCTTTAAAAGACGGGTGAAATAATCAGACAGGTCCTGTGTTGTATTTCAAACCAACTTAGAGAAATGTCTGAATAGCCCGTTATTATACTATACCAGTGGTTTTCAAAGTGGGCGGTACCGCCCCCCGGGGGGTGGTGTGAACTTTCAGGGGGGCGCTGACGAATAAACAGGCGAATGGGGGGCGTTGAAATAGTGAAGGGGGCGATGGAGCAATTACAGTAAAATGTGACGTTGGTGTTTGTAGAAAGACCGGAAAAATTGATTGTCTGTAATAAAAAGTCGACAAAAAACAAGCTTTATTGAAACAAGAAACGTTGTCTGCTCGAGCGCTCACGAGCAGCGCGCATATACCGTATATCACTAATTGTCGCGAGTTTATCGTCGATGCAGGCGACTGCGGAAGCCACCACCATCCAGTCAGCCGCAGAGGAGCACACAATAGCGCGCCGGCAACGCTTAACCACAGACGTATGCGCACAGCGACCGGCTTAATGCATCAGCTATCAATTTTTATGATTCGAGGTGAAGAATAAATGATAACCATTTTTGTTTATTAAAATAGTTTTTTTTAGTCTTCAAACTGTTTGTGATTGAAGAATCAACCAATTCTTGTGACATTTAGCAATTTAGTCGTTCTAGCGTTCGTTGGAAAGGGGTAAAGAGGGGGGCGTTGGCATTTTGGCCCGGCGGTGAAGGGGGCGGTGGCCAAAAAAGTTTGAAAATCCCTGTACTATACCAAGGTCTATGACCATTGGTTAATCACTGCGTGACTTGCGCGTGCCCATTACGTCATCGCCGTGTGTTTAACGCATGCTACGCGGCATGAGTCCCTTTTTAACTTAACACCTGCACTCATGTATAACATCAACTACTTCACCCTGTCACACTCTCCCCCACAAAAACAAATGTCGTCCCGACATTAATATGCTCCCAAACATTTCCACTTTGGTGAGCCGATGCTCATTAAAGTCCAGGCGGCACGGGCCACAGTTCAAATATAATCCACAACTCGTACGGTCCACGTTTTACTGGATGGCACAGTAATCACAGTCCATAACAGTCCATAACAGTCCATAACAGTCCATGACAGTCCATGACAGCATCATGCACGTCGTCCTTGTATGTTCAAGCTTGTTGGAGTCCAAACAAAAAAGGTGGCTGCAGGTAATATGGATGCAGGTGTACTAACCAAGGGGCCACTCCTGGTGCAGGGTAAACAGTTAGCCGCTCCTGCGGTGACTGAAGATGGTCATAGGTCGTACGTCGTGGTGGGTGTCTCTCCCTTCTCGGCCGTTCATCAGTCAGCGCCTCAGGTTCCGTCACGGCGGTTGGCGGGGAAGTCTCTGATAACTGCTCATCACTAGGACCTTCAAGAGGAGGGTTTGCTCCCTCACCAGGCAGGTCCTCCAGCTGATGGTCCTCTTCTACTTGTACTGGTCCGGAAGCAGGGCCCCTCACTTCGTGTGTCTGGTCCACAGGCAGTGGCCTGTGCTCCGGCTCCATCTCTTGGGTACCTCTCTCATTTAGCTGGCGTAGCTCATAGTGGAAATCATCTTCGTCATCGCTTTCTTCGTCTGACTCCTGATGAGATGCCGGCTGCTGTTTCTTTCTCGGCGTCCTCGTGCCGATTTTCCCTTCTTCTGGTGTTATCTCAACGGGCAAATGGTCACAAGACATTAGTAGATTTCTGTGCAGAATTCTGGAACGATCTTTACCTCTTTCTGGCCTAACTTCATAAATTGGTAGGTCAGATCCCATTTGCTTCACCACTGTGTGAACTGTATCTTCCCAGAAGTCACGGAGCTTCCCAGGTCCTCCTCTTGGTGTCAGGTTTTTTATCAGGACGCGTTCTCCTGGTTGTAGCACAGAACTCCTTACTTTAGTGTCATAGTGCTTTTTACCTTTTTCTGCCGCTTTCCGTGCGTTCTCGGTGGCAATGGTGTACGCCTCCTCCATCCCTCGTCTCCATTTCTCCACATAGTCCTGCTGTCCATCTGTATCGGACCTGTTGCACAGTCCAAAGAGCATGTCCACTGGGAGCCTCGGCGATCTCCCGAACAGTAGATAAAATGGTGAATAACCTGTCACATCACAACGGGTACAGTTGTAAGCATGCACAAGTTTGTTCAAAGACTCCTTCCAATTCGATTTCTGTGTCTCAGTCAGTGTTCTGAGCATCTGCAGTAGTGTTCTGTTCATTCGTTCCACTTGACCATTACCCATCGGGTGATACGGTGTTGTCCTTGATCCAGCCATACCACTGAGTTTCTTCAGCTGGGTGAACAACTGGTTTTCAAATTCTCTTCCCTGATCATGGTGGATACGTACGGGGAACCCAAACTTCAGAGCAAAGTCATTGAAGATAAGGTTTGCAGCAGCTTTTCCTGACTTGGTGGTGGTGGCATATGCTTGGACAAAACGTGTAGTGGTCAACTATGACGAGGATATTGTTATGATCTTGTAAATGGCCCCAAAGCAGGCGAGATAGAAGTCCAGTTCTTTGTTCACCTTTATTGATACGTGCTCAATTCAACTATATACAGTTCGTGTCCTGGTGGTACTCCTGGCTGTTCCTTCTTCCTTTTACCAGTCTGTCTCTTGCCGTAGTTCAAGTCCAATCCTGTCGATGTCCTGGGTAGTTCTCCTCCAATCCGGGTCGATTATCCTTTGGTTTCTTGATCTCCTTGCGGTCTCAGACTTGGTAGTTCCTGGGCGAGAAAAGGGCAATGAATCAACATAGAACAATGGCCTGTACCAGGGGTTGCTTCAGCGAGCGAGCTGAGATTACGATCCGGCAGCTGGTTGGGTATCCGGTGGCCTTATATCCTGGCAGAACCTTGATTGCCTCCACCTGGCGCCACTCCGCTCGTTGGAGCTGCGCCAGTGATTGGTCGGGCTGGAACACCCCGCCACCAGTCACGTCTGAGGCCTGACATTACCTCCCCCTCTACGCGGGCCACTTGGCCCGCCACGAGGGGCCCCCGGGTGGTCACGGTGGAAATCCTCAATCAGTTCCCGGCATAGGATGTGGCGGGCAGGGACCCAGCTCCGTTCCTCGGGACCGTAGCCCTTCCAGTCGACGAGGTAATGCATGCCACGGCCCCGGCGGCGAGCGTCCACCAGCCTCTCCACCAAATATGCCGGGCCTCCATCGACCATTAGTGGAGGGGGTGGAGGGGGATTGGGTGGGTTCAAGGAACTCGAGGCTACCGGTTTAATCTGAGATACAAGGAAAGTGGGGTGGATACGGAGGGATGGTGGGCGCTTTAAACGCACTGCGCAAGGGTTGATTATCCGCTCAATCTTATACGGCCCCACGAAGCGGGGAGACAGCTTCCGGGACTCTGTCTTAATGGGAAGATCGCGGGTGGACAACCATACCTTCTGGCCAACAACATAGGTGGGTGCTGGGGCACGACGGCGGTTTGCCTGCTTCTGGGCAAGGTTTGAGGAGCGCAGCAGTGCAGCCCGGGCCTTCTCCCATATAAGGCTACATCTGGTCATGTGTGCCTGGACGGAGGGAACTGCAATCTCTGCCTCCAGCGAAGGAAAACAGGGGGGTTGGTAACCTAGTGAACACATGAAGGGAGACAGGTTAGAGGAAGCGTTGGGGTGGAAGTTGTGCGCATACTCGATCCATGGTAGCTGTTCGCTCCAGGTGGTAGGATCGGCATGAGTGGCGCAGCGGATAGCCGCCTCCAGTTGTTGGTTAGTCCGCTCACATTGGCCATTAGATTGAGGGTGGTAACCTGAGGAGAGGCTAGGGGTGATCTTTAACGCAGCACAAAAAGCCGACCAAACATGCGACGTGAATTGTGGCCCCCGGTCGGAGACCACGTCGGCAGGAATTCCATGTAAGCGGACAACGTGTTTTACAAGGAGCTTGGCAGTTTCCAGGGCTGAAGGTAACTTGGGTAGGGGGATGAAATGGGCTGCTTTGGAAAAACGATCGACCACTGTGAGAATAACGGTGTTACCCTGGGACTTAGGGAGGCCTGTGACGAAATCGACCGCAATATGGGACCAGGGACGGCTGGGGATCTGGAGAGGGAGAAGATAACCCGAGCTTGGCTTATTAGAGGTCTTATTACGTGCACATACTTCGCAGGCCAATACGAAGGATCTTGTGTCCGCTCTCAATGTTGGCCACCAGAAGCGTTGGCGCAACACCGCCTGTGTGCGGGCAACCCCCGGGTGGCAGGTAAGCCGTGAGGTGTGGGCCCATTCCAATATCCTTGGACGCATTGGTGTGGGAACAAACAATTTCTTTCGATTACCTCTCCTAGGGTCCGGCTCCACATCCTGGGCCCTTAACACCTCCGCCTCTAACCCTATTTCCATACTGGCCAGAATGCGGGAGGAGGGTAAAATTGTCGGAGACTCTCTCCTCGAGTCAGGGGACTGAAAAACGCGGGACAGGGCATCTGACTTCCCGTTCTTGGAGCCAGGAATATAAGTCAGGGTAAAATCAAACCTATTGAAAAACATGGACCATCTAGCCTGGCGAGGGTTTAACCTTCGGGCCGACCTGAGGTATTCCAAGTTCTTATGATCAGTCAGCACCACGAAGGGTAAACTAGCCCCTTCAAGGTGGTGTCTCCATTCCTCTAGGGCCAATTTAACGGCGAGCAGTTCCCTGTCCCCAATGCCGTAATTACGTTCGGCTGGGGACAACCTACGGGAAAAAAAAGCGCAGGGGTGTACTTTCCCATCTGCTTGCCCGCGCTGGGAGAGGACGGCACCGACGCCTACCTCTGAGGCGTCAACCTCTAACTGAAACTGTAACTTAGGATCTGGGTGGGCGAGGACGGGGGCGGTAGTAAAACGGGATTTTAGGTCACAAAAAGCCGCCTCTGCTGCCTCCGACCAACAGAACGGGAGCTTTGTGGAAGTTAGCGTCGTGAGGGGTGCAGCGACCCTGCTATAATTTCTAATGAAGCGTCGATAGAAATTAGCGAACCCCAAAAAACGTTGTAACTCCCTTCTACCCTTTGGCGTGGGCCACTGGGTCACCGCCTCCACCTTACTGGTGTCCATCCGCATCTCCCCGGCAGCCACCACAAACCCGAGAAAGGTAGTCTCCGAGACGTGGAACTCACATTTTTCTGCTTTGACGAAAAGGCGGTTCTCCAACAAACGTTGCAGCACTAAGCGTACGTGCTGCACGTGCTCCTCCAGGCTGTTGGAGAATATCAAAATGTCGTCCAGATAAGCGAAAACAAAACGATCAAGCATGTCCCGGAGGACATCATTTATCAATGATTGGAACACTCCCGGGGCATTACGGAGTCCAAAGGGCATGACCAAATATTCAAAATGGCCCTGGGGGGTGGAAAAAGCCGTCTTCCACTCATCCCCCTCCCGAACCCGGACCAGATGATAAGCGTTTCGAAGGTCCAACCTGGTGAAGCTGCAAGAACCCTGCAGCAGGGTAAAAACGGAGTCCATGAGTGGCAGCGGGTAATTCCTTTTAACCGTGATTTGGTTTAAGGCACGGTAATCAATGCAGGGACGCAGTGACCCATCTTTCTTGTCCACAAAGAAAAACCCTGCCCCAACGGGGGAGGAGGACTGGCGGATCTGTCCCGATGCTAATGCCCCGGAGATGTAATCCTCCAGGGCCTTCCTCTCCGGCCGGGAGATGTTATAAATCCGGCGTCGAGGAAGTGAAGCACCGGGTAATAGGTCTATCGCACAGTCGTAAGGCCGATGCGGAGGAAGCACGGAGGCTTGGTCCTTTGAAAACACTAGTGAGAGGTCCCGATAAGAATCAGGCACTGCCGATAAATCCGGTGGTTCAATCTGGGGTGGCGGTAACGGGGGCAATTGGGCTGCCTGGAGGCAGTTGGTATGACATGATGGACTCCAGGACACCACCTTGGGAACCTCCCAGTCGATTCTTGGGTTGTGCCGTTTTAGCCAAGGAAGACCCAGCACAATAGCCGCCTCCGGGCAGTCCAAGACGTAGAAGCATGCCTTCTCCTGATGGTTTCCGGACAAGCGCAGTAGAACGGGGTCGGTGCGTTGTTCCACTTTGCCAATGGTACGCCCGTCCAGTGCAGTAATCTTAAGAGGCTTCTCGATAGTCCGGGTCCCAATTCCTAGTTCTGCAATCAATGAGCGGTCGATGAAACTCTCGTCCGCACCGCAGTCGACAAAGGCTGTGGTGTCAAGAATTCTTCCCCCCCAGGAAAGGGAGGCTGGCAGGATACAACGATGGGAGGACTCCCCAATGGCCTGGCTCACCATGACCTGCCTAACTAATGGTGAGCACTCCCTTTTACCGGGCGGGCAGGGCATGACCGCGAGAAGTGGCCTCCCTGGCCGCAATTGTAACACAGCGAATACTGGCGGCATCGTGAGCGTTCCTCCTCCGACAAACCAGCACGTCCTATTTGCATAGGCTCTGACGTCGTCACAGGAGGGGTTGGCGTCGTTGTTGCGGGGGAACCCGGAAGCGAGCGTCGAAGACCAACCCCGGCGCCCCTCCATGAATCGCCCCGTCGCTGCTCCTGTTGTCTCTGTAGTTGGCCGTCGATCCGTATGGCCAACTCCACGAGCTCTTTTAGGGAACCTGGTTGATCTCGGATTGCCAACTCCTCCCTCATAACCACATTTAGGCCCTTCCGGAATATGTGCCGGAGGGCACTATCATTAAACGTGCTCTCGGGGGCCAGGATTTGAAACTCCACGGCATATTTAGCGACGCTCCTGGACCCTTGCCTACAGGCTTCTAAACGATCAGCTGCCTCCCGGTCGCCCACCGGGTGATCGAAAATCCTGCACATCTCATTTGTAAACAGTTCGTAGGACGAGCATATGTGTGAGCCCTGATTCCATACCATGTTCGCCCACGCCAGGGCTTCACCGCGAAGACACCCGATCAGGTAAGCTATTTTGGATTCGTCAGAGGGGTATGAGCGGTATTCCAGTTGGAACACCAGCCGGCATTGAAATAGAAAATGACGGCATGCGCCCAGATCCCCACTGTAAGGGGCGGGAGGGGAAGCCTTGGGCTGGTGGTATGGCAATATCTGAGTTACCTCGGGAGCCACTGTGTAGGGCTGTGCCCCCGGAGAGGACGGCAAAGGCGTCTGTTGAGCCTGTAAGGCTCTTATTTGCTGCGCCATGTTTGACATCTCGGCACAGAGGTACTCCATCATTCTGGTTTGCTGGTCCGTACCTCCTGTAGCTAGGTTGTTCGACGCTCCATCTGCGCCCGCGGGATCCATGCTTCTTATGGCCGGATCGTACTGTTATGATCTTGTAAATGGCCCCAAAGCAGGCGAGATAGAAGTCCAGTTCTTTGTTCACCTTTATTGATACGTGCTCAATTCAACTATATACAGTTTGTGTCCTGGTGGTACTCCTGGCTGTTCCTTCTTCCTTTTACCAGTCTGTCTCTTGCCGTAGTTCAAGTCCAATCCTGTCGATGTCCTGGGTAGTTCTCCTCCAATCCGGGTCGATTATCCTTTGGTTTCTTGATCTCCTTGCGGTCTCAGACTTGGTAGTTCCTGGGCGAGAAAAGGGCAATGAATCAACATAGAACAATGGCCTGTACCAGGGGTTGCTTCAGCGAGCGAGCTGAGATTACGATCCGGCAGCTGGTTGGGTATCCGGTGGCCTTATATCCTGGCAGAACCTTGATTGCCTCCACCTGGCGCCACTCCGCTCATTGGAGCTGCGCCAGTGATTGGTCGGTCTGGAACACCCCGCCACCAGTCACGTCTGAGGCCTGACAGATATATTCATATCCGCCTTTACATCTATCAAGATGAAGAAAGTCAATGCAGACCAGCTCAAAGGGTTGTGTTGTCACAATATTTGTCAATGGCGCTCTCTGTTCCTGGCATGGTTTCTTTTGTTTGAGACAATGGCAGGTTTTCGTCACATAATGTTCAATATCAGACTGCATATACGGCCAGAAGAAACGGTCACGCACAAGGGATACTGTGCGGTCGACGCCCTGGTGCCCCATATTATTATGCAACTCTTGCATGACTGTTCCTCGATATTGTTCTGGCAGGACCATCTGGTTACGGGTCGTTGTGGTTCTGCACAGAACCCCGTCACTGTCTATTATCAATTTCTCCCACTGCCTGAGCAAGCATTTTGTCTTTGGGCAGAGCGCCTTCAATTCCTCAGCCGATGGCTTACCACCTGACCGCTTATAATTCAACACCGGACGAATGACCAGGTCCAATTGTTGTGCTTTCCTTATCTCTTCTTTTGGCACAGGGTTGATTGACGCAGCAGCTGTCGCCTCTACATCTGTGACTGAACAACAGATTTGAAATGAAGGCGGCATCAAAGGGAATACTTCCTGTGCCCTGACTGCTTGGATCGTGGCAACGATAGCATCGGGTGGCAGTTCCTCAGAACATTCTTTCATCAAAGCCTCAACATCCAGCGGGAGCGTCCCTCCCTGGCCTATATTTTATTGTGAAGTGGAAATCGGCCAGTTCTGCCACCCACCTAGAAGTGGTTGCATTTAGCTTTGCAGTGGAAAGAATGTATGTGAGTGGGTTGTTGTCGCTATATACAGTGAATGCTGTGGCATAGTACAGATAATCTCGAAACTTGTCAGTGATCGCCCATTTTAGGGCCAAAAATTCCAGTTTCCCAGAGTGCAAGTGATAATTCTTTTCAGCTGCTGTCAATGTGCGGTAGCCGTAGGCAATGACTCTAAGTTTACCATCCTGTTTCTGACATAACACTGCACCTAACCCTTGGTGTGAGGCATCACTATGTACGATGAAGGGCTGGGTAAAATCTGGGAACCCTAATACTGGTGGATGGAGCAGGCATTCAATCAATTGTTCAAGCGCCTGCTGGTGCTCATCAGTCCACACGATCGACTTGTTTGACGGAACGACATGGCTTGGTTTCTTTGTCTTTGTTTTGTTTCGGGCATCACTTTGGTCCATTTTCAGAAGGTCATACAGACAACTCGCTCTTCGGGAAAAGTCTTTTATATATTGTCTATAATAAGTCAGAAGACCAAGCATCTTTCTGAGTTGACCCACAGTGTGTGGTTTGACGTCTTTCAGTGATCGAACAGCTTAAAAATCTGCAGGATCTATTCTACTTCCCTCTGCCGAGACGATTCGACCCAAGTAGCGAACCTCAGTTTTGAAAAGATTGCACTTGCTGGGTTTTAGTTTTATCCCATACTCTCTGAGGCGACACAACACTCGTCTCACATTTTCTACATGCCCTTCAAAAGTCTTGCTGAACACCAGCGTGTCATCCAAGTAAGGGATGCATATGTTGTCCTGGAGTCCTTCCAGGCATTCTTCCATGCAACGCTGAAACGATGCAGGAGCGTTCATGAGACCAAAAGGGATACGTATCCACTCATATAGTCCCCAGGGGGTAACAAAAGCAGTCATTGCTCGGCATTCCTCAGACACAAATCCCTGGTGATAGGCCTTCCCCTGGTCGAGGAGGGAAAACCAAGAGTTTCCGCCCAAGCTGTCCATGATGTCTTGGACTCTGGGGATCGGCTGCCGATCGGGATGTGTCTTTCTATTTAAATCTCTGTAGTCTACACATAAACGAAGGGTTCCATCTTTTTTCCTGACACACACGACTGGCGAGGAGTATGATGAGTTTGACTTTCTCACCCAGCCTTGTGCTATTAAGTCATGGAGATACCCCTTCATCTCTTGGTACAATGGTCGGGGCACCGACATATATGAACGCTTGACTGGCTCAGTGTCTTTGAGTGGGATAGTCATTTGTAATCTGTCAATGCGGCCAATGTCATTGTCTGAGGTGGAGAAGGAGTGACACTCTTCTCTCAGCATTCGTTTGACTATTTGTCTTTGCTTCTCTGACAAGTGACTTACATCTACAGGTGGGTCCCATTGTTCACCCGTCTTGAATGGGGTCTGAGTGCGGGTATGGTTCACTGCAATTGGTGCTGGGGTTGGTTCAAAAATTTCAGCAGGAAGTATAGTCAAAACGCTTTGTACTGTGCCAATTACAGTGCGCCCGGGTAAGACAATATCATGGCCCGTTGGATTCGAGACATCAACTTTGATTACAGGGGAAAACCCTTTTCTTATTCGGACCAAGGTGTCGTTGAACTCAAGACCATCTGGCCACTGGGAATTCGCATCTGGTTGGAACAGCACACTTGTGCCCTCTTTAAAAGGTGTGGAGGCTACCCGACACTCAACTTGAATAATGGTGTGTTTGGGTACCAAGACCCTTTTCTTCTTAGTTCTCACCACATATTGGTCTCTCTGTTCCGCACTGACGGCCTGAATCAAAGTCTTCACCTCATTTCTTTTAAGACTGGGGAAAGCACTACTCACAGCAAGGTGCTGTTGATGTACTTCAGTCTGTGCCAGAATATGTTCAATGACATTAAAACCAATAATGGGATGGGACAGATGATGCCCGCTGGTTACCAGCATTGGGATAATCAATGGTTCTTCTCTGTTTACCATTGAGACTAGATGGAATGTTGTCTCCACCCACCCAATAAAAGGCATCTCAATCCCATTTGCTGCAATCAATGTCAGGTCTGCAGATGTTTCTAATATTTCTGACACATTTCTCAGTTGCACGTCAGGTAAATATTCATCTTTCCACCTTTCATCAATGATTGAAACTTGTGAGCCTGTGTCCCATAATGCTTGTAGTTGGTGACCATTTATGTAACACTGCACTAGACATTGCCTTCCAACTAGAGAGGTAATTTTATGTTGATGACCTATTATTGCCGGGGGTGATCGGTTGGGAATGCCTTTATCTCTGCGGGGAAGTTCCCCCCGGTCACTATGTGGGAATCGTTGGAACCTTTCTCTCTTCATGGTTGACCCTCGTCCCGCAGGGGCAACCATTAGTTGTTTAAAGGGGCTTCTCTTTGTGGCCTGACAACTCGTCTTTTACAGCCAGCTTGGAAATGTTCTTCGCTTCCACACCGATAGCAATGTATGCACGGAACATCTCGCCCTTCCTGCTGGCAGACAAAACACCTCCTCGGGACATAGGCGGGGCGGCCTGTGTTCCAGTGAGGTGTTGGTGGCTGGTTGTAATAATTTTGTCGGACCGTAGGTGCCTGGGGGTCCATCACTGGTCTCCTGCCAGAGGGCGAGGGGTAGGACTGATGCTGGAACCGAGTCTGTTGTAACGCCTCTTTAATCTGAGCGACATCGGCACTGAGACCTTCAAGAGGCGCGAAACGGTTATGCAGTTTGGCAAGCTCCGCTTTTACTTCCGGAGACATTTTAGCTTTTTCTTCGGCAGGCCGATTAGAAGGTAGCAGGTCTTCCGACTGTACCTGGTTCACTTGTCTCGCTGCCTGTGGAGTACTAAGCTTCTTTTTATTTTTTCTTTCTTCTTCATTAGCGCAGGCTATGTTTAACCTGTCCAATAATAGTTCATCGGACGTTTGGCAGTCCAATAAGAGAGGCTGCATATCCATGCGTATATTGTCGCTCTGAAGCCCAGTGAGTATTGTGGGTAAACACATACGCTGTACTAGGCTTGGGTCGTACTGAAGCCCCGATTCTGCCTCACGGGATGCAAACAATACTTTCTATCTCAGACCCAACACTCGCATGAAAAAACTTTGCGGGGTCTCCCTGATCTGCTGTGCTTCCGAAGTTAACTGTTTGTAAAGGTCGGTAGCACTCCTCTCCTGAAAATGAGCACGGAGAACGCACTTGAGTGTGGGCAGGGTAAGATTAGCTTTTTCTTCCAGATAGTTTCTGAGTTGTAGACCAGGGGAGATAGCTCTGATCACAGCGTCAACAATTTCCACGTCCTGGTACCCCCTACTCGTTCCCTTTTCAATTTGGTGAACCAGACTGGAGAAGGTTAGCTTGTTTTTCTGGCCTGGTTCACCTACTTGACCCGCAATCTTAAAATCTTTCCGCCAGTATGAGCTTGGCGGGTACTGGGGAGGCACGTCCCTTTGAATGTCCCCCGCGGCGGGTAGCTGGGGCAAAGATCCTGGCTTCCCATTTTCAGCCCCTTTGCCTTCATGCCTCATCTCATCTATTTTCTCCTTCAATTTTAACAACTCAGACATACCTTGATCCTCGTCTTTGAGTTTGTTCCTTTCCAGGTGTTTATTAATGTGACTACACAATCTGAATTCTGATATGCGTTTCGGACTCCCTATGTTAAGGAAATCACATATTTCTAACAGGTCATTAACTGTTAGCTTGTGCAACATTTCTTCTACCTCTATGCGTACTTGCTCCCGTTCCATTTCCATTTTCTCAACACGGTAGGAGTTTGGTTTATGATGCAAAAGTGTGAGCACTGAACTGGCACGTTTTTACCGTCTCTCTGATGATCTCTACTGGCCTCAGATGACGAGTACTCTGCCAACTTCACGTCCCTTTTCACCACAATGCCTCTCCTCACTGTCTTGTTCCTGGATGTGGTTGGTTCTGCTGGCTCAGCATTCAGTAGTCAGGTTGTGAATACTGGTCATCTAAGCAGCAATCCCAGCGGTGCCTCCAAAAAATGTTGTACCCGTGATTTTCCACGGGGTGGTAGTATTTCGCCTTTAAAAGACGGGTGAAATAATCAGACAGGTCCTTTGTTGTATTTCAAACCAACTTTTGTTATATCAAAGCAATTCACACAAAACATAATATACAATAACACTCAAATATATACATAGTAACATATTAACAACCCGTTATAATCCAAACAATGTACTTGTTGCTAAAACGATTATAACTTATGGGTATAGAAACTTGTTACCTTTTGTTCCGGCCGTCATATTTTGCATACTTATTATGCTACCCTTATAACGGCGGCCGAAAGTAGCCTGCTGTAAACAATGCACCCGAGACTCGCACATTCACGCACACACATAAGAAAAGTAAACAACCAGCGGCCGAAAGGAAGCTCGCTTTAAACAATACCCGAGACTCGCACATATACGCGCGCACATGAAAAAGTAAATAACCAGCGGCCGAAAGTAGCTTGCTGTAAACAATACCCGAGACTCGCACATTTACGCGCACACATAAAAAAATAAACAAGCATCACTAAGCATTACGTTCTTTCTCACATGCTACTATTGCCTCTTGCACATCTCACACTCAATCGATATTCAAAACAAAGCAACATACCTTTAAAAGACGGGTGAAATAATCAGACAGGTCCTTTGTTGTATTTCAAACCAACTTAGAGAAATGTCTGAATAGCCCGTTATTATACTATACCAAGGTCTATGACCATTGGTTAATCACTGCGTGACTTGCGCGTGCCCATTACGTCATCGCCCCGTGTTTAACGCATGCTAGCGGCATGAGTCCCTTTTTAACTTAACACCTGCACTCATGTATAACATCAACTACTTCACCCTGTCACATATACACTTTAAGTTTGTATCTAGGTCACATGAAACTTTGTTAATAAAACTAGCTCAACTGTTGGGGGTAGTAGCTAGGGATCCGAACTGGTCAGGCTGGGGGATGGACACATCTCCCAGCGCTGGCTACTCTGACCCCTCCTTCATCTGAAGTCTTTGAAAATCTCATCAAGCCGACTCTCCGTGTGCTACCTTTGATCCGAAGTTATTGAATGTATATGGTTTTAAACCTGACATCAT
Organism: Stigmatopora nigra; assembly: GCF_051989575.1. Classification (NCBI taxonomy): domain Eukaryota; kingdom Metazoa; phylum Chordata; class Actinopteri; order Syngnathiformes; family Syngnathidae; genus Stigmatopora; species Stigmatopora nigra. The sequence goes on along the minus strand of NC_135527.1, from coordinate 5,087,738 downwards.
TACAGTAAAAGTTGGTTGAAGACAACAACTAATCACTGTGATTATTTCTCGCTGTGTTTCAGCAATATGAAAATGCAGGGTGCAATACTATTTGACCGGTTACCGGCTAAATAGCCCCTGGGACTATTTGACCAGTCAACGGCTAAGGAGCCACTGCCATATATATTAACATGGGTTTTATACTCGTGGACTGCAACACACATCATTGATCCATTTACAAATAGAATGTTTGAATAAACCTTATGAATGATAATAACACACTTTTATTTCTGTTAAAAAAGAACACAACATATCGACAAAAATCAGCAATTCGGACACAATGTGTCTCCCATTAGTGATGCCCCCCTCCCCCGAAATTTCCAAATATAGATTGAATATTATACATACGTGAAACATCTTATTTAGAACGGAAGGTTGGCATTACGGGAAACTGTCTTTCCCATCACGCACCCCTGACCGGAAATGCGAGGAGGGAACAAAGATGGCCGTATAGAGGGCGCTTACTCTGCGAATATTTGACTTTTTGCCCGTCTGATTTGTCGTTTAATTTCAGTCACTTAACTAAACTGAAGTATTTACGACGTGTCTAGCATTTAATAACTTTACGGATTCAACATCAGTAACCCATCTTAAAACTGTGCCGCCATGAAAACAAAAACATCAAAATTGCAGGAGGAACTTTTTTGATGTAATAGAGGACCTTACACGTCACCAGCACCCTGTTGATTGCAAATTAATGCAAGCAAAAGTTATTCTTCACAGACTAGAAGGTAGGTTCATGTTTGATGAGCATTTGCTCGGCATGTTTTATATTATCCGTGTCCAAATGTTATGAATTGATGTTGCAATTTGCAATATATGTGAGACTATTTAGGTATGTGTACATTTGATTATCTCCCAATTCCATTTTAAAAGCCTGCAATTGGGAATACTACCCGCGAATTAAAACAATTTGCGTGTGAAGACTGTGATTGCGTCTATTGGTCCGAAAATTCATGAAACAAAATAAACCCCCACCCACTCAGCCGAACCCCAATTTACAAATTTCTCAAATTTAAAAAAAGAAACGCCTGTCTTCTTTGATATTGTATCATTTTAGCTCCACCCTCAAACATGCACAAACCCTGAATCACTAAATGAAACACAATATATAAAAATGCGCAAACATTTAAATCAATCAACATAATCTGAATTCACCACTATTTTGTTTTAAATTGTGTACTGGATGACTGGATCGAACCTAAAACGTGACTTTTCTTGTATACATTTTTGCAAAATATTCAACCATGCTGTGATAATAAACTTGTAAAAGTAAGAACAAATATTTCCCGTTTTTGACTACATGTCGGTATACATATCTTTTTGTCTTTGCAGGTTTCAGGGAAAATCTTAGACCTGATGGGCAAGAGTTTGTTGGTCTTAAAGAGGAAGTTGAGCTCCCCCAAATCAAAGAGGAGGAGCCAGGTTTCCCTCAACAACAAATGAGAGAAGAGTGACTTCCAATCAAGATGTAGGACGATGATGTCACCTGGTCAACCTGTGAGGTGTCGATGAGGCAAGGTGATCTTGGCAGAGCCAGGGGAGGGGCAGAACCTGCAAACACCTCCTCATGGCCCCGAATTAAAGAGGAGGAGCCAGAGTTCTCTCAACAAACAATGATAGATGAGCAACTTCCAATCAAAAATGAGGAAGATTATGCCACCTGGTCACCTGGTGAGTCCGTGAAGTGGGATTATATGGGCGTGGCCAGCGTAGGGGTGGAGCTTCTGAGCGGCAGCTCAACAGACGGATGGCAAGCAGAAAGTTCAATTTCTCCTTTACCAGATAGTGACGACTTGCTTCACGACGATGTTAACGATGAAAGTTTTAAGGAAAATCCCAGAGGTGACAAACTCAGCAAATGCGTTCAGTGTGGGAAAACATTTGGGAAAAGGTCTAATTTGAAAAGAATTATGATGAGCCACATGGGTGAAACAACAATTTTTTGCTCAGTTTGCAGACAAAGATTCATCCCCAAAGTCAAATTAAAACGCTGCACTGGTGATAAATCATTTTCCTGTTCATTCTGCGGTAAAGAATTTTCTCAAAAGAAAAATTTACAAAGACATACGAGAACCCACACTGGAGAAAAACCATTTTCATGCTCATTTTGTGGTAAAACATTCACACACAAAGGGAGTTTAAAAGTACACGCAAGAACCCACACTGGTGAAAAAACATTTTCGTGCTCAGTTTGTGGTAAAACATTTACAGATAAGGGAATGTTAAAAACCCACATAAGAATCCATACTGGTGAAAAACCATTTTCGTGTTCAGTTTGTGGTAAAACTTTTACAGATAAGGGAACGTTAAAAGTACATACAAGAACCCACTCTGGTGAAAAACCATTTTCATGCCCAGTCTGTGGTCAAACCTTTTCTCAACGGCAACATTTAAAAACCCACACAACAACCCACACTGGTGAAAAACCCTTTTCGTGCCCACTTTGCGTTAAAGCTTTTTCTCATGAGCACGATTTAAAAAGACACACAAGAACCCAGACGGGTGAGAAACCATTTTCGTGTTCAGTTTGTGGTCGAAAATTCACACGGAAGGGAAGCTTAAATAGTCCCGCAAGAACACACACTGGTGAAAAAACATTTTCATGCTCAGATTGTGGACAAACATTCACACAGAAGGGAAACCTAAATCGTCACGCAAGAACCCACACTGGCGAAAACCATTTTCGTGCACAGTTTGTGGTCAAGCATTTACACAGAAGGGAAGCTTAATGAGGCACGCAAGAACCCACACTGGTGAAAAAACATTTACCTGCCCAGTTTGTGCTCAAGCATTTGCTTACAAGGAAAACTTAAAACAACATTTATGCACATGACAACCCACATTGGTGAAAAAAACTTATTCCTGCGCAGTTGATGACACAAATGTGGGAAGTAGTGGCCAAAAAACAATTGCTTGCTTGTTGGGTTTATTCTGTTTTATTATTATAATAGTTATATTAATTCATTTCTTTATTAAATCAATCTCTTTCTTTTCTTTGTATTAATTCATTACTTTGTTAAATCATTCTCTTTCTGTTTTTCAAAAGTCTTGAGGTCACGCCAAGTCATCTTTAACCTAGACAGCCTGTTCCAGGATGGTTATACAAACAATCCACCCAATCTGGGTCCTTGAGATTTGGTGGGCCCTTGGTGACGAGGACAGGGCTATTCGGACAATAACAAGAATATTGTTATCGTTATGTAACCGTACACTTCGGGTTTTTCTGTATGTAACGATTATATGATTATGATTATATTATATGATTCTTAGGTCAAGGAGGTTGTATAATTACTCTAATCTAAATGTTGTTAGGTCTAGTCCCTGTTTTTGTTATTAGTAAAATACTTTGATTGTTATTGTAGTCCCAGATGTTGTTTTTACTCATACGTGATGGAATGATCAACAACTCTGTAACTTGTGACCATAAGAATGGGACGAAAACGTCTATTCGAGGAGACGTTCGGAAGTTGTAAGGGACACTTGCTGTAATGCTCCCCTCCGGAGGCTTTTTATCTGTTGTATCCATTTCTATTTAATTAAATGTCAATAATTGAATAAGATGTCTTCCTGCAGTTATTGATAATTACGGACGAAGGTAATTATTAATGAACCTGACATTGCTTCATCAATTTCTGCATGAAAGGCAATTATATTCTTCATTTTAATTTTTTTCGTTTTAATTTTCAATTTTCTGTAATATAATTCCACACTATAAAATATCTTCAGTTAAAGACATTCTTAAGAAATTTTAAACACTTCATCTTGAAAATGAAATTAAACTATTGCGTGTTATGAATATTATAATTTATATATAGAATCTAGGATGTGTCTTCTTCTTGTAGAAATATGGTATAAAACACATTTAATTTTCTGTAAAAAAAATGTATAATGTCTTTATACTTTTGTCCTTTTATAAAATGTATCATGTTTTTAAACCAATTCACTGCAATACACATTATTTTGGTCGTTCCAATAAAGCTCTCTTTTGGGGAAAAATACTTTTTGGGTTTGATTTTAACAAAATGTTTAGTTTTAAATGTTGAAAGAATGGACAAACATTATTTTGGTCGTTCCAATAAAGCTCTCTTTTGGGGAAAAATACTTTTTGGGTTTGATTTTAACAAAATGTTTAGTTTTAAATGTTGAAAGAATGGACAAACAAAGTAACTAGAATTAAATAACACAGACTTGGGTTAACGAGACGTTGAAAACAGTTGAGCGACGACATGCACAGGTGAAGGCAATCACAAGAAAGAGAAAAAGCCAAGAAGAAATCTTTACAAAACAACACAAACCTAAAAAAAGATTTTACCAGGTTTATATCCAGGTAAGTAATTCCATAAAACACAAACATGCCCTTCCTATTTTGCATAAATGAACATGCTTAGGTATGTAAATATATTCATAGTTATCAAGGTAGTATATTTATGATAAAACCAATGAGAAGCAATTTTGTGATGCATTCAAAATACTATACATTGCCTCCATAATTTAGTCATATATGACTTTTTGCACGGCAACAAGCTCGTCAAATAAGAAACTAATTTAAATTAACTTGATTACGGTGCAGATGTGACACGCTAAAGTATTTAAATTATTAATGATTGCATGTGTGATGTACAACTAGTTTTGGATTGGAAGTTTATCAGTGTTCGATTATTGATGCCTTGATCCAAATAGCAAGAGTGACATGTTAAAGTCTGAATCGGTATTCGATTATTGATGTCTCGGTGCACATAGGTGGAGGCACGGGAGATTTTTAGTCATTACAGTAAAAATTGGATTGAAGACAACGACTAATCTCTGCGGGATTATTTCTCCCTGTGTTCAAGTTATGAAAATGGAGGGTGCAACACAGACACACTCCAAAATAAATTGAATCTAACCTTACACTAAACTCAATACTAATTTTGTTTTACATTTTTATACCTTTCTTCTCCCAGCCGGAATGGCTCTGTTTGCCCCGCCTCCACCCTGACTTTCGGATACAACCTAAAGAGGGTTGTTTGCTTTTGTCTTCCCTTCAAAATATTCCGAAAATGATGCACACAAATGTCCTCACAATAGGATAACGCGCGGCCACTTGTCAACGAGTAGTATAAATGGTGGTCCGTGCATTTTCTCGTAGTGCCTTCAACGAATCAATCCAACCCTCAAAAACTATTTTATGGCTATAAAACCTCGACTGCAGCTACAGCTGCAACACATAAAAATAATCAATAGATAAATGCATAATAATGGGCATAATCCATTTCCTGGAAGCATTTATTGATTAAATAAAAATACTGGAGCTTACAACCGGGCCAGTGGGGTGATTTCCCCGGGAAAAGACAGCGATGGATGTCAATGGTGAAATGGCAAAAAATGCACTAAACTGGGGTAAAATCCACTCCCTAGCAGCATTCATTGATTAAATACAAACACTGGAGCTTTTCAGATATCAGAACTTGGCCCACAACTGAAATATTATTTAGTATTATAGCCATATTTTACTCACAAAAAATCCTTTTTTCACTGTACACAATATCCATCCTCTTTTCTTTCTTCTTTTATATTGCCATCCAAGCTAATGCTGGAAGTCAAGCATGTCCTGTCTGGCATAGTCCGTCTTGAAAATGGCTTTAGATCAACACAACAATATATTTGCTTGTGCAGCCCGCTCCAAATACAGTTTGGTAGCTCTGGCTAATGACTAGCCTCATAGTTGGTGAAAGCGATGACGTATCCCTCCACCTGCAACAAGGCAATGACGTATCCCTACGCCCGCTATATTACATTGTGGTGTTGCCAACTCGAAATCTGATTGGTTAAAGCAACAGTCTTATCGACGCTTGTTTTAATGCAGCAGGGCCCGCAGAACTGATTGTGAAGGCTGTGAGGCAGATTTCTGACCCTGGCAACAAATAATGGCTCAAATGTGGTTGGTTGAATGCTTCAATATGAAAACACACACCTAGAAGTAGTGCAACCAGGAAGAAAGGAAGCTAACAGACAATTTGGAATTATTTAATAAGTATTGATGGACAATGACATGATTCAGATATTTCTTAGGGTATCAGAGAAGGCCTTGAAGGCCCCGACGGCCCACCACTGCCGTACAAGTGTAATGAGATTGAATGCTTTCACCATGTAGTGCACAAATATCAACAACATACAGACAAAAAATAATCAACAAATAAGAACTAAGCTTCAGCCCAGTGATGCAAGTGGTTAGCACATCGACCTCACAGCTCTGGAGTCCTGGGTTCAAATCCAAGTCGGTCCAGCTGCGTGGAGTTTGCATGTTCTCCCTGGGCTTGCGTGGGGTTTCTCAGGGTACTCCGTTTTCCTCCCGCATTCCTAAAAAAGCATGCATGGTAGGCCGATTGGACACTAAATTAACCTAGGTATGAGTGTGTGCGTGAATGGTTGTCTCTTTGTGCCCTGCGATCGTCTGTTCACTGATTCAGGGTGTCACCTGCCTCTGGCCTGAAGTCAGCTGAAATAAACTACAGCATAACCCTGGAGAGGATAGAGCCGTTCAGAAAATGGAAATTATGAATGTCATTTGTGCAATGTTTCACAGCATTTGAGAGGCTCACCTCGTATGAAGCCGTGCACTTGACTCAGCCGTTGCACTCCAAAAATCAGAGCTTTGTGGGATTTTTTTTCATTTTAGGTTCATAAAATTAAAACACATTTTTGATTCTTGACTTTTTTTTTTTTTTTTAAACCTTCAAATGTGTCAGGTCATTTTAGCCTGACCCTTATGGATCATTTTGTTTCTTGCTATCTTAACACATTATCTGCCAGAGCAAGTGATCCTATTTCCCTCCCATTGACGACGAGAGGCATCCAATCCAATTTGACTGGAGGGATTGCAGTCAAAATGGATTGGACATCTCTACCTGTCAATGGCAGCTAATGACGCTCACACTTAGTGGCAATTTAGAATGTCCAATCAGCCTAACATGCATGTTGTTGGAATGTGGGAGGAGACCCGATTACCTGGAGGAAACCCACGCAGGCCTGGGAAGAACATGCAAACTCCAAACGGGTGGACCGACCTTTTCTTGAACCCAGAACCCCAGAGCTGTGAGGCCACCCGCACCACCGGTCCCCCCCAAATGTCACTCAGTACATAAAAAAAATCTTGTTTTAACCCGATTCCAATACTCAGAAAATGACGCGATCGGGCCCGATTTCTAATAAATTCTGATACGATTTTCGATCGGTGGGCAATCCTTATGAAGAATGTGAAGTGAGTTATTAATTTACAGAATTAATAATTGTCAAGATCGGATTTTTGATCAGAAGAATATGAAGTGAGAAAAGGTAACTTTTGCTGAATTCCTAATTTGCAAGAACATTTTTTTCACAGCAACTGCAACACTTGAAAGTGAGGTATTTTGCTTCTGCATAAAAGGAAATAATTATAAGTAGCAGAGAATGGTTTTGATTCATTGACCTCTGGGTTATGGGCCCAGCACGCTTCCGCTGCGCCACTCTGCTTCTTCTCAATGGTGACATGACAAGCTGACTCACAAATCTAATCAGACTAATCCAAGCAGACATACAGAGGCACGTGACGATTCCCACCTGCTGCCGGAGCTCCTGAAGACCGCCAGCACAAGCTCGACTGTGGACTGTCACATCCACGGTGAGTTCTGCAATTTACAGAGTCATCCCCTTTGCAGTTAAAAACTTCCATTTCAATGAAAAACACAAATACGAGACATTCAGCAGCGCAATTAACAAAATCAAGATGTTCTTGTGATTGAATGTTTGACCACACACTGGGCAGGGAAAAGTTTTTTTCCTTTGTGGATTCGTTCTGTGACGCTTTAAATTGGCCTTCCAAGTGAATGTTTAACTACAAACTGACAAAGAAAATATGTTTAACCTGCCTAGGTTCTTTCGTGTGATTTTAAGGTGTTTTGCAACTTAATTTTTGACTAAAGACTGAGCATGATAAAGGTTTTTCACCTTTTTGGGTTCTTGTGGATTTTCGATATTATAAAAACATAGTTAATCTTACCACATATCAGAAAGGTGTCACAAACGTACTACCAGTGTGCATTTTCCTAAATTAAAACTTTCTATAAACATTACAAATGCATGCCAGTGGGCTGCCAGTCAATTACTTTAAGAAGTTTTTCAGTCGGGTAATAGGCAGAGCTTGAGGAGAACCCGAGTAGCCGACCAAAGTCACGGCGGAAGAGGAGAGACAACTGGGGGCGAGCGGGTGAGTGTGTGTTGCCCCCGTGTCCACCAAAGCTGATATTTGTACGCCGTTGACTTTCATGTGAAGCATTGGGTCTGCCGTACCACTGCTTCTTGATCCTCTCAGGCACCCCTATTCGGAGCATGTAGGATCCCATGGACCATAGCGATCATCTCCGTCCTGGTAATATTGTCCAGGTGACTGAGCCGTTTGCTGGGGCTGCCATGGTCTGCCAGTGCTTCGTCCTCCACCTCACAAAGGCCGTTCTTGCTGTGGTGGGCCATACTGCCGTTATTGCTGTGGTGGGCCATACTGCCGTTGTTGCTGTGGTGGGCCATACTGCTGTGCCAGTGGTTGCTGTGGGAATGGTTGCTGCTGTTGCTGCTGCTGGCTGGGGCAATCACGTGCCCAGTGACCAATAACGCCACACACAAAACAGTTGCCCTGTTGGCCTTGTCCCAAGTACCCTCTTCCCCGGCCACCAGAGAAACCGCACCCGCGACCACCGCATCCACCATTGAACTGACCATCATCTCGGGCCTCATCATAACCCTGGAACATCTGGGCAGATTGCCCAGTCGATCCTGTTTGGATTGTTTGGCTTCACTATGTAAATTGGAAAGTTGGAGGTTTAACAGGGCAGAGGTCAAATTTTTTGATTTGTTTTTTTCTTTGACCTTTTCTTCATCATACATCTTCTAATGGTGAGTCAGGTGACGTTTAAATCTAAGTTCGTCACCTGTCAACAAGTCTGGGTCCTTCTTCAATTCCTTTTTCACAGGTTCCGGAAGACCCGCAACAACAGCTGTTCTGAACAAGGTTTCACTCTCAAATATGCCAGATGGATGGCGGCCGGTGCTTTCTATCCAGTTTTTAACAAATTGTCCATAGTGCACCGGACCTCCAGCTTAATCGGTTTGTGTAAACAATCATGAGGGCTTGGGAAGGCATTTTCAATTGCCTTAAATAAGGCGTCTGATACCTGGGTCAATGGAATTTCATGAGGATATCTAGTAGTTCCTGCCTCTTCTTCTATCATTTGTAGCTGATGTTGAGTGCAGGAAGCTGACTTGGCCTGTCTCAGGTCACCAAGCGCATAATTCTGTCCACTCATTAAGGCCAAGAACTTCCTCCGCTAGCCAGAGGAGGGAGTTGTTCAGTCAATGACACCACATCTATAAGAACAAGAGGGTCATATGTATCGCTTTTCGTCAAATTGTGTTGTGTTTTGTTGTCATTCATTTGAAAAAGAAAAAAAAAACTTGAGACCATAAAAAGTTGCTTGTCACAACACATCTAATTACAGGTGTCTAGTATAATGTTTCCCATACCGGGAGTCGAACCCGGGCCACCTGGGTGAAAACCAGGAATCCTAACCGCTAGACCATATGGGATGTTTCATTGGAAGCAGATCCAGATGATTTAGAAGCTTGGACGATAGACTCGATAAATAACCACATCATTAGCAACAGACATCGACTTGGTTAAAACCGGGAAAGGCTTATTGCGACCAAGAAAGAAGAAGCTTTCATACAAAAATGGTTAAATACACACATATATAATAGGATTACAGAATGCTGTCCAACACTAAGGATAAGAATTTCTTTTCTCATATTTAGATGTACTTTTCGATTTGTTTCACTTTTTTGACCTGTCTTGTCCAGTTGTTTTTCTTAACTGATACTGCATTTTCTTTTTGTTGATAACCTGCTCTCAAGTATGTTTATGAAACTAGAATGCAATTAAACACTTGTTGTTGTTAATATTTGAAATAAATGACAAAACAAAAAATTGAAGCTTGGAACGAGAACTCGGTGACTTGTTACGATCCCGAGTTCTCTCTATTTTCCTATGTCGAATTGTGATCTATGATGGGGTGATATGGAACATGAGGTACCTGTGAAAATATCTGTCTAAGGCATCCCTGGCTCGTTGGTCTAGTGGTATGATTCTCGCTTAGGGTGCGAGAGGTCCCGGGTCCAACTCCCGGACGAGCCCGAATTTTATCCAATTGTGATCTATTATGGGGGGTAATATGGCACATTGGCCACTTGAAAAAAAGTGTAAGCAAATGGGCACCCCTGGCTCATTAGTCTAGTGATATGATTCTGACTTTGGGTGTGAGAGGTTCTACTCCCGGACGAGTCCTGGTTTTGTCAAATTATGATCTATAATGGGGTAATATGGGACAATAGCCAACTAAGGAAAAAAGTGTTACTGTATGGGCGCCCCTGGCTCGTCTGTCTAGTGCAGAGGTGGGAAAACCTTTCGGCCCGGGGGCCACATCGACTTTCAAACAGCACAAGATATGATACATATAAAAAACTGCATCCGTTAACAGGACATGTTAAACATAAACAGAAAAAAAGGACTGAATTATTAACGTACTCATCACTCATCATTCAAGTATAAAGTACAAAGTAAAGTAAAAAGGAATGTATTAAGAAATATTCAAATGTAATTTAAAAAAAAGAGAGGGGCTTTAAAACACGAAAAACTAATAAAAGTGGACAGAGCTATTGCCAGTGGCTTCCGGGTGACAGCGCCATCTTGGGGGCAAAATAGTATTATCTTCAGATGCGAGCTTACTGCGGCATTGAGCTAGTATGTCAATTTACCTGTATCTCAAGTCAATTCTTCCCATAAAAATGAACAAAATACAAATGTATCAGTTACATCCTGAAAAATTAAATAAAACAGGATGTTACAACAGAAAAACATCTTTACCATTCTAATTTTCCACCGACTCACAATCGGAAACCATCTGTTGTGCTCGTATCTCAAGGAAAAAAAAATTTCCGAATTTTCCTAGTATCTCAAATTTCTCAGGTCAGCACAAGATATGATATGATATGATAAAAAATGCATCCGTTAACAGAACATGTTAAAAATAAACAGAAAAAAGACTAACGTTTTAACATACTCATCCCTCATCATTAAAGTAAAAAGTATAAAGGCCAAACTAAAGTAAAAAGGAATGTATTACGAAATATTCAAATGTAATTTAAAAAAAATAGAGTAAAAACTAGAATACTTTATTTATATATTTTGGATACGAGAATGTTGAGCTAGAAAATTAATGGAGACACTGGTATTTGATTTGGTTAATCCAGGTATGACGTTTTGTGATTACAATTAAATTGGGTTTTTTTGTGATGCTTGGGCTTGTATAACAACAATTAGAATGGTTATTTCGCAGCAAGCTGGTGGTGCTTTGTTAATATAACCTATATGTACTGTCAATTTACAGCAATGTGATGGCTTATTGCAGCTTGGTTTTTGATCCCCTCCGCTAGCGGGAAGATGGTGTTTAAAAAGACGAAAGAATATATACAAAATGATCATTTAAATGTTTAGCAGAGAATGTCATCTATGTTTTTTATTATGCTCTAGATTGCCAAAGAATGTGTCGACTGCGGGAGAAGCGCTCTGGTGCAGCGGCGGCTGATTAGATGCGAGTGAAACATGTGGGCCGCGGGACAGACGATTTGACTGTGTTAGCCTTTGGGGTGCGCGCGGACCCTGTAAACGACTAAAATTTTGTGGATCCCTTCCGTGAAGACATTACAATAATAATATGGGGCCTTGGGAGTGCTGAAGCAAACTTGAGGGCAGAAAATGGGTTTTTGCTATATTGTTGTGCTTGCAGCATACATATTCTGAATATGGGGTCTGGGAAAAATATTGTGATGTAGTTGGATATCGGAAGAGGGGTTAATTTGTCTGTTTAATGGTTGTCTTCTCTAAAAAGCATTTTATTTTGGGCACAGGGAATAAGAGGCCACGTTTCAAATGTTGACTCGCCGGGTTGTAAACAGAAGATAGCAATGCTGCTTTCGCAGAGTGGAGGTCATTGTTAACGGCTTATGGCGTTTTCTGTTTGGACTTTTCAGAATAAGAACAATACATGGTCTGCAAGGAATGCAAGGTTATGCGAATGCTTTCGCATTTATTTTTTGGGTTTTAAACAGAAATGTATATTAAGGTGATAGAAAATCTGTTTAGTAAATGGTTAATTTGGTAAAAAGCTTTGAAATTGGGTAGTCATTTTTGAGCAATTGTGGATTTCAAAGGGCTCTTAGTTAAAGGAAACTAGCTTTTGGAGAATAAAATAATATTAATACTATTTCTGAATATTTTGATTGTTCAAAATACTTTAATCCAGGAGGTTGGCTGGTTAAGGAAAAGGCCAGGATGACAAAATTTACAATATTATGGTATATTGGTGACAATAAGGTTTTTAAAACATTAAAAATTGTAATTAGGAAATGCCTAACAAAAGGTTGATTTCTCTAATTTAATTGTTGTAGGTTTTTGTTTTGGTAACAGGGAGCTATGGGTAATGACTCTTGTCTTAAGTAGACATCATATGAGGTGGTTTACAAAGTATATAGTAGGTATTGAATTATTTGGCTGTTAACGACATCAGATGGGAAATTTACAATGCAATAGTGGCATGATAAAATTCATGGCATTCATCCAAATAATTAGGTGAATTGTAAATAAAATAATTGGTTTAGGATGAGCATATTTTCCCTAAGAATGGAGTAACATGGAATGTTTTTCAAAGTGCACTTGAAAGAACATTGTCTGTTGTCCTGGCGGGAGGAAATATGCGTTGTCACAGGTCGTATTGATGACTTTAAGGATATTACGGATTGGATAAGCATTGGTCAATTGATACAACCAAATAACGTTGCTTTTACGGCTTTAAGGGCATGCAAATTGGTGAGAACTTTAGCTTGAAATTTGTACCATTGCAACGATGGGGTTGATACGCCTGAATGTTACAGTGATAACGAGTGGCAATAACAAGCTTAGATAAGGGGGGGAAAGGAAAGATTCTCCAAATTCCAAAATCTGGCTTAGAAACAGGTTGTTAGTCGCTATGGATTTTGACAGGATGTGTTGGTACATGAATTCTGGGAAATTTTGGGAAATTGGGGACCCCATATCTAAAACAAGTTTGAGACAAATGTGTAAATAGGCTCTATTTGGCGCTGGATGCACGAATTCTAGTGGGGCCTTTCATGTTTTGAAACAAGTGATGCTTTTAGGTAGATGGGTTGTCTATGAACAAAATGGGATGGGGGAAATTCGCTTACAAATTCGGCGTGTTATCTTGGTTCATAGAATTTGGAGTCAAGGCGACGTAATAAAGGCCATAGGCGTCATGTTGTATAAAAGAGGCGTGGATGAATTTGTTTTACAAATGGGGGAGATTATCTTATCACCTGAAACAAGTAGAAACAAAATTGGATGGCCGCATTAAAAGGTGATTGGCATGCTATTAGAGGGAATTGGGATTTTCCAAAAACATGATAGGGGGCCATTAGGTCATGGCGGCTGTAAAAAATAAAAACTTTAGATGTGAAACTATTCCCACCTCAATTCGGGGAACAAACAGGTAAACTGATAGCATTAAAAAGGATATAACTTTGTGTGAAACTTGAAGGTAATTTTTTACAAACGGTTAAAATGCTAGAGTGGGTGTGTGTATATTAAAGGATCTACTAATTGAATGCGGGGTGGATCCAGACCTTCCGGAATGTGGGGTATTCATGGCGTCCTCGAGAATTTGTGGATTTTCTCCGGGTACTCCAGTTTACTCCCACAAAATGAAATTATGGATGCTAGACTGGTTGAACACACTAAATTCTTCTGTTTATGAGTGTGAGCGTGAATGATAGTTTGTCTTTTTGTGTTTTTTGATTGGCAGACCACCGAGACATAATCTATCAATAAAAGATCAATAAAGAAAATAATTTGGGCTTGAGTCAAGGGAAGACCTATGTCTCGACAAGGGGGAGGTGGCCTTGCTACAACGGCACTACAAGGCTTAGGGTTTAAATCTATATGCATACCCACATATCCATTTCAAAAAATACATATAGATTTTATTTTATTTTTATTAGATCATATGGATATCATTCCACGATATGGAATTCCAGAAACTATTTATAGTGATAATGGCTCCCATTTTGTTAATATAATAGTTGTCTACCATCCACAATTGGCGGACCTTATATGAAGTCCTGTTTGGTAGACCTTACAAATTGTTATTATTCACTACACAATGACAATTGGATGATGAGGCGAATCTATCAGAGAAAAAAAAAACGCACACACCAAATTTAGACTATCAGAGGGAGATTTTGCTTGTCAACAGGAAACGGACGAAGCGACGGTGATTCTTGAAGACTGGATGCTGATAAGCAGCATAAAAGAAGAAACATCGGAGCAACGCAAAGTGGGAGGGTCCTTGTTACTGAAAGGGGACACGGATGCACCTTTCCCACAGTAAGAAGGTTGTCTAAATTGAAACGTTTCAAGAGGAAAACTCCCTAAACAAAGACAAAAAGTCATGTTGAAAACAATTATTGCTTTTGGGGCAATGAGATTAATGATGATTGTGATTCTATTCCTTTCCACAGTAGGGTTGTTTTCTCCAGTTGGAGAAAAAGGCGGAGGCGTTTCAATTGAGGATACACCTTCTTACGGGAGGGTAAACCGAGAAACATACACATTTACATTTAATTAACATTACCTACTAAATCAAATTTCCAAAATGAAAATATATATTTGGACTCGGCGACGCCCCGGTTGCCATACAAAGGGGCAATCTATGGTGGGAAATATGTGTGGTACATTAACAGCAGAAAATTGAAGATTGGGAAAAGCCTTGTTGCAGAAATTGGTCAAGATTGGAAAGCTTGGACTGAAATATTAACCTGTGAAAATTATTTCTGAAACAGGGATTTCCCAAACGGGGGATAATTGGGCGCTGTTAATGGAGTGTAAAGAAGGCAAGCACTATGTGGAGCTACTTTGGTAAAAGGGTGGTCTCAATTGAAACATTGAGGGGACGGGTAAGATAAACTTTCTGACTTAATAAGATACGGGAAACACCAATATTAATTGAAAAGATTATTGCTCAGCAAGCAATACCATAAAACTATAGGGAACTCTTTTATATTGGGTTTGACGTCTCCATATGGTTTCAATTGAGACTAAACCATCTTACAAAGGATTAGGATAACCTACCAGACAAGGGAAAATACGATGGGATCTAACAACTCCCTAAATCACCATTCATTTGGGGAAAAGTGTTTTTACAAATGAAAAAACGTGTCCTACTTGGCAAGAAAAAAAATATTGAAGCAGTGTTTATCCTGTTACGCGGTAAATAGGAAGTCAATTTTTCCACTGTTTAATCATTTTACCTGCTTAAACCTTACAGGGCATGGTCTGAAGCTGGGGGCGATAAATGAGACGTGGTGTACCGGCGTTCTAAAACAAACTACACCCCTGATACCACGTTCTGGCCTATGGTGGCGGGGTGGTAGATAAATTATACGACTCCTGCCGAAACGCGGCAGGACTAGGTACTTTGGTCTCACTGCTCTTACCGATGTCTGTTTTTCCATCCACAGCGGAGGAGATACAATTGGCGGCTCATAATTCGGAGGTGAAGGGTCGACCCTCCCGACATCGTCGAGAGGCATGGAGGGAAGGAGATCCAACATACATTGATGCGATTGGCATCCCCCGGGGCGTACCAGATGAGTATAAGCTGGCTAATCAGATCGCAGCAGGTTGGGAGTCTATCTTCCTTCTAATCACCCCAAACAAAAATGTGGATAGAATAAATTACTTACATTACAATGTTCAAAACTTGGAAATTATACTGAACAGGGATTTGTGGCCATGAAGGAACAACTGGCAGCTACCAGTCTGATGGCGTTCCAGAATCGCATAGCGGTGGATATGATCCTTGAAACAGGGGGCGTGTGTGCAATGTTTGGAAAACAATGTTCCACCTTCATACCGAACAACGCGTCACCCAGTGGATCTCTCACCAGGGCCATTACTGGCCTGCAAACACTGAACCGCAATATGCAAGAGCACTCTGGAGTAGATACGTCCGCATTGTCAGATTGGTGGGATAAGACCTTTGGAAAATCTAAAGATTTGGACTATAGGCACAATTACCGCTATCCTAACATTGTGTGGGTGATGTAGTATCCCCTGTTTGCGCTCCTTGCTAAGCCGACTTATAACTACTGCAATGGCCCCTACAAATTCTAAAGTACATGAGTTGTATCTTATGGGACGGTTTGGGGAAAGCAGTGAGGTCCAGGAGTACGGTAAATCCGAGGACCAATTGGACGAATATAATTATGTTTTTTCTCTTTCAGACCAGCCATGGGAGTAAGGAGTAGGCGGATAAAATCGCAGTCACCGACATTTCCATTTAGTGATTACTAAGAAATGACTAATAACATACATATTATAAAAACGGGGGAATGTTGGGTTTGTTCTGTTTTACTATTATAATAGTTATATTAATTCATTTCTTTATTAAATCATTCTCTTTCTTTTCTCTGTATTAATTCATTACTTTGTTTAAATCATTCTCTTTCTGTTTTTCAAAAGTGTTGAGGTCACGCCAATTCATCTTTAACCTAGACAGCCTGTTCCAGGATGGTTATACAAACAATCCACCCAATCTGGGTCCTTGAGATTTGGTGGGCCCTTGGTGACGAGGACAGGGCTATTCGGACAATAACAAGAATATTGTTATCGTTATGTAACCGTACACTTCGGGTTTTTCTGTATGTAACGATTATATGATTATGATTATATTATATGATTCTTAGGTCAAGGAGGTTGTATAATTACTCTAATCTAAATGTTGTTAGGTCTAGTCCCTGTTTTTGTTATTAGTAAAATACCTTGATTGTTATTGTAGTCCCAGATGTTGTTTTTACTCATACGTGATGGAATGATCAACAACTCTGTAACTTGTGACCATAAGAATAGGACGAAAATGTCTATTCGAGGAGACGTTCGGAAGTTGTAAGGGACACTTGCTGTAACTCTCCCTTCCGGAGGCTTTTACCTGTTGTATCCATTTCTATTTAATTAAATGTCAATAATTGAATAAGATGTCTTCCTGCAGTTATTGATAATTACGGACGAAGGTAATTATTAATGAACCTGACACCTGTTTTAAGCAACTTCACACCACATCAGACGTACAGTCCTGGAGTCTCACATATTGTGGTCTGTCGGTGAGGAAGTCGATGATCCATGCGGCTAGGTGGTTCCTTACTCCAGCCACCTCCAGTTTCCCTCTCAGAAGGACCGGCTGAATGGTGTTGAATGCACTGGAGAGGTCAAAAAACATAATTCTCACCGTGCTTCCTGAGTTCTCCAGGTGTGAAAGAGACCTGTGCATCAGGTAGGTGGTAGCATCTTCCACACCAATGCCTGGACGAGAGGCGAACTGCAGAGGGTCCAGCTCTGCATTCATCAGGGGCCTCAGGTGGTTGAGGATGATCCTCTCCAGTGTCTTGATCAGGTGAGAGGTTAGTGCCTGAAGTGGTTTGGCTCCCTGGGGTTCGCAGGCTTTGGGACTGGGACCACGCAGGAAGTTTTCCACAAGGTGGGGACCTTCTGCAGACTGAGGCTGATGTTGAAAATATGCAGAATCATTGTGCCAAGCTGATCCGCTCACTCTCTCAGTAGTCTGGAGCTGAGGCCGTCTGGACCGGTAGCCTTCCTTGCCTCGATCTTCTTTAGTTGTTTTGTCACCTGATCGACAGAGATGCAGAGACCGGTGGAAGAGGGGCAGGAAGAGGGGGAGGAAGAGGAGAACGAGGGGGGAGAGTTGCTTCTGGTCTGGGGGTTAGGGGAGCAGGGGCAGGGCTGAATCTGTTAAAGAACTGATTCAGTTCATTGGCCCACTCCCCGTCTCCGGACTCCGAGCCTCTCCCACTGTTGCCTCCATGGCCCGAGATGGTCCTCAAGCTTCGTCAGACCTCTTTGGTGTTGCCTCTTTGGAGTTGCTTCTCTAGCCTCTTCCTGTAGCTGGTCTTTCCCTTCCTTATCCCTCTCTTCAGCTCCTTCTGGACCGTTTTGAGACTCTCCTTCTCCCCAGACCTGAAAGCCCTCTTCTTCTTGTTCAGGAGGGCCCTTAGATCCCTGGTGACCCACGGCTTATTGTTGGAGTAACAACGGACCTTCTTGTAGGGTACGATGTTCTCAACACAGAAGTTAATGTAATCTGTGATGCAGTGGGTCAAGCTGCCGATGTCTTCCCCACGTGATTTGCACAGCACCTCCCAGTCAGTTGTCTCAAAACAGTCCCTCAGTACCATGCTGGTCTCCTCGGTCCATCTTTGTATGATCCTCGTGGTAGGTTTTATTTTCCTGACCAAAGGGATGTAGGTGGGGATCAGATGGACCAGGTTGTGGTCTGAGCGGCCCAGTGGGAGCAGGGGGACTGAGCTGTATGCCTCCTTTGTGTTGGCATACAGCAGGTCCAGAGTTTTTTGTTCCCTGGTGTGGCACTTCACATACTGAGTGAAGGTGGGGAGAGTCGAAGTCAAGGGAGCATGGTTAAAATCACCAGAGATAAGAAGGAGAGACTCGGGGTGTGACGTCTGTAGCCGGGACAGAGTAGTGTGGAGCAGCTCACGAGCCACTGCCGCATCGGCCGAAGGAGGTATATACACAGTTATTATGATGACGTGCGAGAACTCCCGGGGGATGTAAAACGGGCTGATGCTAACAGCTACTAGCTCGATGTCTCGAGTGCAAAATTGCTCCTTCACGGTAATATGCCCAGGACTGCACCATCTACTGTTAATAAAGACAGCTAGTCCCCCACCTTTCTTCCTACTGCTCTCCTCAGCGTCCCTGTCCGCCCTCACCAGCTGAAAGCCATCCAAGGAGATGAGAGAGTCTGGTATTCGCTCATCCAGCCAGGTCTCCGTGAAGCAGATAATGCAGGTGCTCCGATATTGTCCTTGTTGTTTGGTCAGCGCCGTTAGCTCTTCCATTTTGTTGGGGAGAGATCTTACGTTCCCCATAATAATAGATGGAATGCTGGGTCTGAAGCGTCGCTTTTTCTCCTGACATTTTCGTCCGGCCCTGCATCCTCTTCTCTTCCTCTTTAACTCAGCGGGGAGGTCAAAGTCCAGGTCCAGGGGAATCCCGGTGTTGCATAGCGCTTACAGCTGATCCTTCGTGTAAAGCAGCATAGGCAAGGCTGGGTGGGTCAAAAATAGTGTCCAAAAATGTGAAATTTGAATTTGAAAAGATGGACTGAACTAGTAGATCAAAGACTGCCTCTCGCACAGCTTGAGTTTTGGAGTAGAGTCTTGAAAGTAAAGTCCCAAAACATTAAAGTATCGAATATAATATATAAAGTGAAGTAACAAGTAAAGTCTTAAGAGACAATAAAAACATAAAATAAAGGATAAAAATCCGTAAAAAAGCTGTACAAACACAGAATTCGAGTGAGGGCTTAGGGAGCTATTGCAACAAGCAGCCGCTTTGAACGGCGCCCTACTACGGCGGCATATGTCAATAAATAAATATAGACCCCTTTTCAATTTCAAAATGTTAATATTCAACTTATATTACAATACAGTTTCTGACATAAATCTTATCAGACCAACTAAAAAGGTTAGATAACATCTATATATTTAAACAACTGCAAACATTGTAGGGAATAAGCTTGTAAAGTTTAAAGAAAGTTTTAATTTGAGAAGATACACACGGGTAGTACGCTTGTGACAGCTTTTTGACGTGTGGTATGATTAACTATGTTTTTATAATATCGAAAATCCACAAAAACCCATTCAGGTGAAAAACCTTTTTCCTGCTCAGTCTGTTGTCAAAAATTCAGTTGCCAAAAGACCTTAAAATCACACAAAAGAACCCAGACAGGTTAGACATATTTTCTTTGTCAGTTTGTAGTTAAACATTCACTTGGAAGGCCAATGTAAAGCATCACAGAACTAATCCACACACAGAAAAAATATTCTTTCCCTGTGATCAAACATCCAATCACAAGAACACTTTTAAAAAACACAAGAACTCATACTGGTAAAACAAAAAAAATCTTCCTGCTCGATTTGTAAAGTAACATTAGCTATTAGCTAAAGTGCCATTTTAAACTCGACATGGTATCTTGATTATGTTGTTTGCGCCGCCGAACTCCTTGTATTTGTGTTTTTCATTCAAATGGAAGTGCAAAATGGATGACTAAAATGCAGAACTCGCCGTGGGTGTGACAGTCCACAGTCGAGACTGAGGTGCTTGTGCTGGTGGTCCTCAGGAGCTCCGGCAGCAGTTGGGAATCGTCACGTGCCACTGTATGTCGGCTTGGATTAGTCTGATTGATTTGATTTGTGAGTCAACTTGTCATATGACATGCAAGGAGAAGCAGAGTGGCGCAGCGGAAGCGTGCTGGGCCCATAACCCAGAGGTCAATGGATCGAAACCATTCTCTGCTACTTACAATCATTT
The DNA here is from genome assembly GCF_051989575.1 of Stigmatopora nigra. NCBI lineage: Eukaryota > Metazoa > Chordata > Actinopteri > Syngnathiformes > Syngnathidae > Stigmatopora > Stigmatopora nigra. The sequence continues at coordinate 5,067,172 of NC_135527.1, read as the reverse complement.
CTTATTTTCAGAAGCAAAATACCTCACTTTCAAGTATTGCAGTTGCTGTGAAAAACTGATCTTGACAATTTTTAATTTTTAAAATTAATAACTCACTTCACATTCTTCTTAAGGATGCCCACTGATCAAAAATCGTATCAGAATTTTACGAAAATCGGGCCCAATTTGTCATTTTCAGAGTATTGGAATCGAATAAAAACAAGATTTTTTGATTTATTGAATTTACATTCGGGATGGCCCGGTGGTGCGGGTGGCCTCACAGCTCTGGGGTTCTGGGTTCAAGAACAGGTCAGTCCACCTGTGTGGAGTTAGGATGTTCTCCAAAAGCCTGTGTGGGTTTCCTCCGGGTACTCCGGTCTCCTCCTACATTCCAAAAACTCACATCTTAGGCTGATTTTAGTAAGTGTCATTAGCTGCCATTGACAGGGAGGGATATTCAATTTATTTTGACTGCAAACCCTCCAGTCAAATTGGATTGGATGCAGCAAGATCGCTATCCAAGCAACCTTCGTGATTACTCGCATATTGTCGTAAATCGTGACGCTCTTTCCGCTTCTTTGTGGCATTAGAATGTGGAATGAAGGCTTGTTGGTTTAAATTTCAATGGAGTTTTGTTTTGAGTTTCCCCTTAATTGTTATTATTGAATACTTGATATGCTATGATTGTTGCAGGTGTTGATTTTGCTTACGCAGTTGGATTAATCAATAACATTTTAATTGTTTTGATTTATGGCCTTAAAGGGGCAGGAGAAATTACCGCACGGTAGAATTATTCGTTACAAGGACGATGTCGGAATGTATTCTCCCTTGAAAGTGGATCACCAGAGATGCCAAATTAATTAAATATATATAATTGAATTAGGTGTCCCCCTGTATTGTTTTATAATTATATTGAAGAATAATTATTGATGTACCTAACATTTTGGTCTTAAGAGCCTTGGAGGTCAATATGCCCAAGCGGGAAGCCAGGCGCTACTTATCGACGTCTGAGAAAGGGACCGTGTGCACGGCGTCTACAACACCCTTCTGACGGCATCCCTAGTGAGTACGTAAATGCCAGCATGTTGTGACTGAGGCTCCAAATGCGCGAAAGGGTGTGATGGTTCATTTGAGAAATGAGACTTGCATCCTGGAAATGGCGATTTTTGGAAAACCCTGTTGATACTAGTCTCTGGCAGGTAGATTTGGGGCAGTTTGAAGGAAAGTGTCCTGTGCTGTGGGTAGGCACGATTATAAAATCAACGTTGTACGGGGTATGTGTGTAGTTATGGAGATATGGGACATTAGCCATCTGAGAAAAAAAGTGTCATTCAGAGAGCACATCTGGTTCATTGGTCTGGTGGCGAGATGTCCTAGGTCAAACTCCGGGACGAGCGCTTGCTTTGTCGAATTGTGATCTATTATGGGGGTTGATATGTCACATTCTTCACCTGAGAAAAAAAGTGTCAAGGTATGAGCAGACTAGGCTCATTGGTCTAGTGGTATGATTTTGCAATGAGTGGGAGAAGGCCCGGGCACAACTCCTGGACTATCCCTTATTTTGTAAAATTGTGATCTATTATGGGGTAGATATGGGACATGAGAAAAAAAGTGTAACTGTTAAGGCACCCTAGGCTTCTTGGTCTAGTGGTATGATTCTTGTGTAGGATGTGAGAGGTTTTGGGTCCAACTCCCAGATGAGCGCTTGCTTTGTCAAATTGTGATTTATTATGGGTGTTGATATGTCACATACTTTACCTGAGAAAAAAAGTGTTACTTTTGGGGAACACCAGGTTCGTTGGTCTAGTGGTATGATTCTTGCTAAGGTTGCCATGGGACCCGGGTCCAACTCCCAGACGGGCTCCTGCTTTGTGATTTTTGGTGGGGTGATATGGGACATTAGCCATCTGAGAAAGAAAGTGTCATTTAATGAATACATCTGCCGCAATAATAAGGATTTACTACTCAATGGAGTGGAGGGACCCTTACCAAACCAACACATTGTCACGTGGCAGGTTCACGGTCATAACTTTGAATGGTTTGTGAGAGAGTTATGTAACTGTCGTGGCACAACTTGCCGTTTGGACAACACAATGTGAGCGGAAGGCAACAACAAGGAGTAAGCTTGTACTTCCCCTGGCAAGTAAAAAACTGCTTTTCTCTTTTTTGGCAGTGTTGTCCCAGAGAAAGACACTCAGTGGTTCAAATATTCCCCGACAAACGCGGGGAGCTTGACATTTCTTATGGCCGTTACTTGGCATTAAAAAGTTTGGTAACGTGTATGTATTTGCTTTTTATAACTTTCTCATCATATTATTTTTGTCATCAATGGCCCAATTATAAGGCCAATAATTTTAGGAATACATTTATATGCATCTTTTTGCAATCTTCGAATTTTACACAAAATAGTATTTTTTCCAAATTTTGTTTTAGGGTTATTTTTCTTTTGGAATTTTTGTTGAAATTCTGCTATTTCGGCCCATTTTTGTTTATTTTGTCTATTTTTGCAATTTTCTAATTTTAGACAAAAGAGTGTTTTTCCAAATTTTCTTTTAGGGTTTTTTTTTTCTTCCAACGATTGACTGTCATCCATGATGGCTTCAACACAGAACAAATGTATTTTGTGGATGTTAACAAAGGCAGTGGTGGGAAACCACGAGTCTCCTATTTATGCACCCGGGACTCGGCTCCCTCCCCAGTGGTTTTGACATTTTAGTTTAAATGTCAGGGAAGAGCCATTTGCACCCATCAAAACAGAATGTTGGCAGTGGTGGGATTTGGACCCACGCCTCCTGAAAGACTGGAGGCTTAATCCAGTGCCTTAGACCACATGGCCACACTACTTGAGATGAGGTTGTAGAAGGTTTCCACAAAACTATAGCAATCAATCCCAGATCTCTGAGGATGCAGTTGTTGTTGTTGAGTCACTACAAGCGCCTGAGGATCACCCTCAGACAGCGCTAGAGCTGCCACTGGAACGCGGATTAGTTCATCCGGGGGGTAGTCGGAGGTGAGGGGCAGTCAAATATCTCCGGCTGAATGAAAAACGTAGGGTGCCAAGTTCCTTGTTGGCAGGTCTGAGTGGTATTTGTTGGAATTTGCAGGCCGCGGCGAGCAGCCTCTCAGGAGACACCTCGTGAAGGTTTCCAACTTTGTCTCCCGAGGATACAGTGGGACACCCGGCTGACTTGCAGGCAGGCGTGGCCTCAATTCTCAATGGTGCCGGTATGATTGGGAGTGCAAATAGTTGTTTGTCTCTACGGCTGACTGGTTTTGTCTGCCTTTCACTTGAAGTCTGGTGGGATAGACTCCACCAACCCCCGCAACACTTGCTAGGATGTGTAGTATGGAAGATGAATGAATGAAACTGACATTACATTAGCGTGCCGAACTCCAGCCTTCGATGGCCTCTATCAAATTTGTTCTTCATTACTCCTCTGCAGTTATTGATAATTACAAAGTTGGGTAATTATTGAGGAACCTATCATTTGATCCTTAGGTCGCTGGTTCAGATCCGGCTTGAAGGACCAAAGGATAGGTTCATCAATAATTACCCCTCTTTGTAATTATCAATAACTGCAGGCAGACATCTTATTCAATTATTGACATTTAATTAAATAGATTGGATCACAGATAAGAAACCTTAAGGGGAGGTACATCAAGCAACACGGATTTCCCCTTCACTCTGAAGCACCTCCTCGAATAGACATTTTTGTACGACTCTTATTGCCATGAATCAAAACAATTTACAAGGTTGTTGATTATGTCAGGAGTGGCTCGGTTGCCTCTCCTGGCGTGATGTCATGATTATTATCAGCTGTTGAAATTATCTGATTATCTTTTCCTTGGCTATTTAAGCATTATGAGTTGTGTTGATCGTCGTCGGAACGACTGATTTGTTCCCCTGAGTTGTTCCACGTTATCATGCTTACGTCACGTCTGCATCGTGGGAGATCATGTTTTCAGTTCAGTCATGGTAAGTTGTTTCAAGCCCAAGTTGTTTATGTTACGTTTTTTGCCAGTTAATTAAACCAAGAAACAAATGCAACGGAACGGCCTCCCTTTTCCTTCGGCACCTCCGCATCTGGGTAAACCTTCCCCCGATCGCGTCGCGCTACGCGACGTGATCATAACAGATTATTTCATAATGCGTAAACAAAAAGATCTGTAACTATAATAACAATCAAGGTATTTTACCAATAACAAAATAGGAGACTAAAACCAACAACATTTGGATTAAAAACAATCACGCCTTCATTTGACCTAACAATCATATAACAATTACATAAAGAAAGACCGAAGTGCATCACGAGGTATGGCCACTATAGTGGAAATGGCAGAAACAACATCTCTGTTATTGGCCAGTGACCCTGGCTTGCTTTATCAACTTCCCTCTTGATCTCTTCGCTCATCACTTCAGCAATAGCAGTGATCAGGTCATTTTGTATTTTGATCGACATCCCACTAAACATATTATTAGTGGACAGGTTGTAATGTAAATCTGTGTTTCTCTCACCAATGAAAGAAAGCTCTACATCAGTGATCTCAAACCGGTTCCACATAGGGCCGCAGTGGGTCCTGGTTTTTGTTCCAACCGATCCAGTGGCGACATTTTAACCATTCAGGTGTCTTTAAAATAAGTAGCACCTGACTCTAATTAACTGATTGCCCTTGCAAAAGGTATCCTTGTTGAGTTGGAATGAAAACCTGCACCCACTGCGCCCCGTTGAGGACCAGTTTGAGACCACTGCTCTACATAATTCCCTTTGTTTGGGGATGCAGCACTTTCATCGTGTCCCTGAAATGAAAGTTCCTGCTTACCCCAAAATTAGTCTTTTTAAAATGTCCCTATTTTTCTTTGCCTTTTCATTGTGGAGCTGTTTCCCTGTGCATTTGCTCGCTGAGCTGTAACACCACTCTGGTTTCCCCAAAGGTTTTGGAGAGCACCGTTTCTTGTAAGTGTCCAGCAGTGCTTTGGTGTCTCATTGCTGCCTTGGTTAGGCAAGTCTAATTTACAAATCCAGTGTTGCTCCAAACAGAAATTCCATCTGTGGCAAATGATAAGCACTCCCAGCAATACAATTTGCAGTGTTCCTCCGAATCTGTAAGCCTGGGGTACCGTTTGGAGCTAGTGGACTGGATGTGGCGGACAAACCCTTTTCCCGTTTGTGACAGGCTTGCAAGCTTTGGAGTTGTCCGACCATTCTTAATGATGTCCAGCTATTCTTGAAAAGTCCGACTTGAAAATGGCTTTGACAGTAAATCTGCATCCAAATCCATTACGGGATCATCTTCACTCTTGAAAAGCTCACCAGATAACCAGGTGACATCTTCCTCCTTTTTGGTTTGAGATTGAACTTCCCTCTTTTGCTGTTGAGGTGGCTCTGCTTCCCCTTTTAATTGGGGCCATAGAGAGGTGATTGCAGAGTCCGCCCCTCCACTGGCCCTGCCCAGATCCTCTTCTATCCTAAAAGACTCCTCACCAGTTGACCAGGTGACATTTTCTTCCTCCATTTTAATTTCAAGTTGCTCTTCTTTCTTTTGGTCTGGAGGAAACTCGAATTGTCTGATTTCTAAAACTTGCAAAGACACAAAGATAAATTATATAGTCATACTTCTGACAAAATTAATTGGCTCCAGAACTTTTTTCGTAACTTGAAAATTTTGTAAAAAGAGGTGTACTATACATATATAAATTCTCAAATTTTTTACACGGTCCTCACACAACTGCTAACTAAACCCTTTAGAATTGGTAGTAGCATCTTAATTTTGTATTAAAGATGTGAGCAAACAAGTGATGAGAGAAATGAGGAAACGATTTATTAATGTTTAATAAAAAAAACATGTGAAAATGTGTGCTGCACCGCTGAATTAGTTCCCTCGGCGGCCGTTAATATGGAAGACGTAATACTCGTGTTCGTCTGCCAGATGGCGGCAAGAGCATTTCCTACCAGGACCAAAAGCTGTCCACCTGTACTACATTTTACTCTTTTACCTGTGCCGTGTGTGTATGTGAATATATGTGCCACATTGTATTTGTATGGTATTTAATGGCTTAATAGGGGGAATTGCAGTCATTAATAAGCGGTGCATTTAGTTGAAGTGGACAGGTATTTAAGAATCTTGAAACATGCACAGTAGTAGTTGTGAGACAGCCATTTGAATTGAATGATTTTATTGTGATTATAGAAGATAGAATGAGAGCGATAAAATGAAAGCCTAGTAGAGGGTAGATATGTTCTAAAGTGAGAATCAATGCATCCACGACAATATATATAAAATAAATGAACATATAAGTAAATCCATTTTGCGGGATTTCGTAACTTGGATCTTCTTCGTATAACTCGAGTTACTCATTTGCATATAATGATTTAATAACCTGAAAATGCCATACCTAGAGGCATTCGTAAGTAGAGGTATGACCCTTTTTATGAACTGTCAATCCAACTAGAAATATATTAGGTTAGACTGGGATCTATGTTCCCTCTAATTTTCCGTTGGTTTGGGCAGAAAGACAACCTCCCTGAGCGCACTGAGTGCCAACCAGGGTGAGCGACATCATCATTGCTCGCTATTGGCAGACCAGTATCACACCTGCCATAAGCAGTTGCATGCCAATGTTCCCTCTAATTTTATATAAAACATGCTGTAAAACACAAAACAACTTTGCAAAGTTGGCAAATCTGTCAAATTTTTAAAGTCAGTGTGGCCCCCAGGCCAAAAAGTTTGCCAACCCCTGCAGTAGATAGATGAGCCAGGGGTGCCCATACAGTGACAATTTTTTCCTTAGGTGGCAATATGCCACATCGCCCCAAAAATTTGACACAATTTGACAAAACAAGGGCTCGTCCGGGAGTTGGGCCCAGCACCTCTCATACCCTGAGCGAGAATCATACCACTAGACGAGTGCTTCTCAATTTCTGTTAGGCCCCCCCTAGCAAGAAGAAAACTATTCGCGCCCCCCCCCCCCCCCACTTCCCACCGTGACTATAAATAAAATCATTTTATAAAATTGTTACAGTACAAGTACAACATTTTATCCTTATTAACATTAAAGAAAAGGGAAAAAAAGAAAGAAATATAGTCAAACTTACAAAGAATAACTATTAATTCTTGTTTTAAGTCTGCAACAGAAAAGATTTTAAGTGCATCAATGCCTGAAATAAAAAATAAATGAGAGCGCCACTGCCAGCTACTGTAGTAGACGCGTGTTACGACTCCCCCTGGGGTATGATATACCAGAGAGTCGCAACTATCACAGCAGACAGGTTCGGTCAAAGATGAGTTCGGACACACACTTTAAGTAGCCTTCAGTTATTTTTATTTACAATAAAGTCAACAAAAACAGACTACGGGATAACATGGGGGAAGCACGAGATATTAAAGTGGCACCCTCAAATAAACACGGTAAAACCCCCTCCCAGACAGGTGTCCAAATGAACACCCACAAAAATACAGGAAATCAGACCGAAGGATGCCACCGTTAAACTGATGTAATATAATCTAGACAGGGGAATAACTGTGTCTAAATGCACAAACTATATGTATACCCATGGGTGTCTAAACTTATCTCAAGTCCCCCTATGCAACCCAAAATCATTAACAACACATACAAAATATAACGGAGTAACATACTCACAAGCCTGCAACTCAGCAAGGCAAGGGCCAGGGCAAGAAGGCAAGGTAAAAGGCAAGAAGGGGTGAACTGACTACTGAAAAGGCTTTAAATAAGGGCAGGAGGGATGATTGGGGAATTAATTACAGCTGTGTTTGGCCTGGGCAGGGCTCTGTCACAGGGGTGGAGCCAGAGCTGGAGATAAAACACCTCCTACTGGTGTGTGTCCAGGCTGCCAGCCGTAACACCTCCCCCCTCAAGAGTCAACCTGTTGACGAAACCGAACCACCAACCTGCCCCAATCAATCAATACACTCCTGTTAAAACTCTCCTAAACTTGAGATAGGGCATTGTCCGGTGGGCGTCCGCGCCAGCCGATGACAAAGCGTGGCCGGTCTGGCGGGCGTCCGCGCCGGCCGGTGATGAGCCGTGGCCGATCTGGCGGGCGTCCATGCCAGCCAGAAACGAGACGAGGAAGAGGTCGGTCCGGCGGGCGTCCGCGCCAGCCGATGACAATGCCTGGCCGGTCTGGCGGGCGTCCGTGCCAGTCCTTTAAGTCTTGGCCAAGCCCCCTTCCTTTAGGAGACACTAGAATTTTAGAACGGTCAGGCACCTTACCCTGGTTGCTTGGAGGGTCGCCAACTCCCTCGTCCAGGGGTGCCAGAGCTTTGCCGCTCTTGCAGTCGCCGGCACCATCATCCAGGGGCGCCGGAGCATTGCTACCACTTCTGGGCGGGCAGTCGCTGGCCAGAACGGTGCTGGGCAGAACAGTGCTAGAAAGAACTGTGCCTGGAAGGCCGGCCGGCACCGGAAGCCTGGTTAGTGGCTTCGGCACGGGTGCGACTGGCGGCCCCAGGGGCGACAGGAGTACTTTGCGTGGCCTCGGCACCGAAACTTGGGGTGCTTTCTGCAGGCTGATCTCCGCGGCGGACATTTTCTTCTTGCTTTGTTCTTTTTCAAGCCGCTCTTGCTCCAATTTTTTTCTTTCTAAATTTTCCTGCTCCAAAATATTTTCTCTTTCAATCAGTTCTTTTTCTTTTCGCTCTGCTTTCAAGGCCTTTTCTCTTTCTAGTCGATCTTGTTCTAAGGCCTTTTCTCTTTCTAGTCGATCTTGCTCCAAGGCTTTTTCTTTCTCTTGCCTCTTAAATTCCAAAACTCTTTCTTTCTCAAGCCGTTCTTGCTCAAGACGTGCTTTCTCTAAACGTGCAAACTCCAAAGCTTTTTCTCTCTCTTGCCTCTTAGATTCCAAAACTCTTTCTTTCTCAAGCCGCTCTTGCTCAAGACGTGCTTTCTCTAGACGTGCAAACTCCAAAGCTTTTTCTCTCTCTTGCCTCTTAAATTCCAAAACTCTTTCTTTCTCAAGCCGTTCTTGCTCAAGACGTGCTTTCTCTAAACGTGCAAACTCCAAAGCTTTTTCTCTCGCAAGCCATTCTTGCTCCACACGTGCTTTCTCTACACGCTCTAACTCCAAAGCTTTTTCTTTTGCAAGCCATTCTTGAGCTACACGTGCTTTCTCTACACGCTCAAGCTCCAAAGCTTTTTTTCCCTCAAGCCATTCTTGAGCTACACGTGCTTTCTCTACACGCTCAAGCTCCAAAGCTTTTTTTTTCTCATGGCCAAACTCAGCCACGGCCTGTCCAGGCTTTAATTTGTGATTTCTGAACCTTTGGCGGTACGTCTCAGGCACCAGTTCATAAACGCGCAACACTGCTCTAGCTACCTTATCATATACCAACCTGTCTTCTATCGACAGTGTACTTAAAGCTTCAAGGCCTTTCCCTGACAGTTTCCTTTGTAAGACTAGAGCCCAGCCTTCTTCTGGCCACTTATTGGACAGCGCTATCCGTTCAAACGCACCAAACCACGCCTCGACTCGCGTCTCACTGAAAGGCTGTACAAGCGGAAGGTTTTCACTAACTTTAAACCCCCTACTTTCTACCATATTAGAACTCTTTGAGAGTTCAATCTCCCGCCTTTTTAGTTCAATCTCAAACTCCATTTTCTTGAGGGCCAGCTGATGAGCATACTCCCTTTCCCTAGCCTCATATTGCATACGTAATATCTTTAGAGCAATGGGGGCATTTTCCCCAATAGATACAGCACCATATCCCTCTGGTTTTCCTTTTAAACGAGCCCTGGGATTTATAACTAGAGCCTTTACATTCAAGGTGACACCATCCCTGCCTACCTCATCTTTCTCCATCCTGCCTTCACCGGCCTACTGCACATGCAGTCCGTACCACCAATGACCAAACTGCTGCTGTGATAACAGATCTTAATGATCTCCCGGACGAGCCCCCACTTGTTACGACTCCCCCTGGGGTATGATATACCAGAGAGTCGCAACTATCACAGCAGACAGGTTCGGTCAAAGATGAGTTCGGACACACACTTTAAGTAGCCTTCAGTTATTTTTATTTACAATAAAGTCAACAAAAACAGACTATGGGATAACATGGGGGAAGCACGAGATATTAAAGTGGCACCCTCAAATAAACACGGTAAAACCCCCTCCCAGACAGGTGTCCAAATGAACACCCACAAAAATACAGGAAATCAGACCGAAGGATGCCACCGTTAAACTGATGTAATATAATCTAGACAGGGGAATAACTGTGTCTAAATGCACAAACTATATGTATACCCATGGGTGTCTAAACTTATCTCAAGTCCCCCTATGCAACCCAAAATCATTAACAACACATACAAAATATAACGGAGTAACATACTCACAAGCCTGCAACTCAGCAAGGCAAGGGCCAGGGCAAGAAGGCAAGGTAAAAGGCAAGAAGGGGTGAACTGACTACTGAAAAGGCTTTAAATAAGGGCAGGAGGGATGATTGGGGAATTAATTACAGCTGTGTTTGGCCTGGGCAGGGCTCTGTCACAGGGGTGGAGCCAGAGCTGGAGATAAAACACCTCCTACTGGTGTGTGTCCAGGCTGCCAGCCGTAACAACGCGCAATTACACTTTATACTAGTAAGGCCAAATAAAATCCTGTTCCCCAGGGTTACACGCGCCCCCCAGGTATCGCACCACGCCCCCCCAGGGGGGCGCGTCCCACTATTTGAGAAGCACTGCACTAGACCGACGAGCCAGGGTTGCCCATAAAGTGACACTTTTTTTTCTCAGGTGGCAAATGTACCATATAACCCTCCATATTAAAACACAATTTGACAAAATAAGGGCTCGTCCGGGAGTTGGACCTGGGACCTCTCGCACCCTAAGCGAGAATCATAACACTAGACCAACGAGCCACAAGTGTCTAAAAGGTGACACTTTTTTTGTCAGTTGAAGCATGTGACCTATCAACCCATATAATAGATCACAATTGGACAAAGCAAGGGCTCATCCAGGAGTATGACCCGGGACTGTGGGATCTAATCCATATACATTCAATAACTTCGGATCAGAGGAAGCACACAGAGTCAGTCATGATGAGATTTTCTGGACTTCAGCTGTAGGAGGGGATCAGAACAGCCAGCGCTGGGAGATGCGTCCATCCCCCAGCCTGACCAGTTCGAATCCCCCAACAGGTGAGCTAGTTTTATTAACAAAACATCATGTGACATAGGTACAAACTTTAGGCGGGAAAAGGTGACTGTTACGGCTGGCAGCCTGGACACACACTATGTAGGAGGTGTGTGCTTTCCTTTCTTTACCGGTATCTGCCACTGTGGCTCCACCCCTGTGACAGAGCCCTGCCCAGGCCAACACGGCTGTAATTAATTCCCCAATCATCCCTCCTGCCCTTATTTAAAGCCTTTTTTTTCCCTTTTTCCCTTGCCCTGGCCTTTGCCCTTGTCCTTGATGCCTTGCTGAGTTGCAGGCTTGTGAGTATGTTACTCCCTGTTATATTTTGTATGTGATGTTAATGATTTTGGGTTGCATAGGGGGACTTGAGATAAGTTTAGACACCTTTGGGTATACATATAGTTTGTGCATTTAGACACAGTTATTCCCCTGTCTAGATTATATTACATCAGTTTAACAGTGGCATCCTTCGGTCTTATTTCCTGTATTTTTGTGGGTGTTCATTTGGACACCTGTCTGGGAGGGGGTTTTACCGTGTTTATTTGAGGGTGCCACTTTAATATCTCGTGCTTCCCCTATGTTATCCCGTAGTCTGTTTTATTGACTTTATTGTAAATAAAAATAACTGAAGGCTACTTGCAATGTGTGTCCGAACTCATCTTTGACAGAACCTGTCTGCTGTGATAGTTGCGACTCCCTGGTATATCATACGCCAGGGGGAGTCGTAACAAGTGGGGGCTTGTCCAGGATATTGTTAAGATCTGTTATCACAGCAGCAGTTTGGTCATTGGTGGTACGGACTGCATGTGCAGTAGGCCGGTGAAGGCTGGGCAAGCAGAGTTGAGGTAGGCACAGTTAATAGCTATCATTCAGTCTAGTGTAGTGCTGTAATTAGCAGGATGGACTTTGATGCGGAAGAGTTCCTTTTTTTTAACTTGGCACTGTAGATCAGGTTGACCAATGTAAGAGGAGAGATCTGTTAGGTCTTGCCGCTCATCTAGGGTTCACTCTGTCCAGGACTACCAGGCTAGCTGAATTGAAGCAGGAGGTTATCCAGATGTTAATAGCAACGCAGTACTTAGAAGCCACAGGAGGAGCATCTGCGGGTGTTTCCTCTCAGTCTCTGGTCGATTCTGAGGAATCCGGCAGGAAGGAGAAAGATGAGGTAGGCAAAGATGGTGCCACCTTGAATGTAGAGGCTCGAGAAAAAAATCCCAGGGCTGGTTTAAAAGGAAAACTAGATGGAGATGGTACTGTACCTGTTGGGGAAAATCCCCATGTTAGTCTAGAGATGTTACGCATGCAATATGAGGCTAGGGACAGGGAGTATGCTCATCAGCTGGCCCTCAAGAAAATGGAGTTTGAAAAGGAGATTGAACTAAAAAGGCTGGACATTGAACTCTCAAAGAGTTCTAATATGGTAGAAAGTAGGGGGTTTAAAGTTAGTGAAAGCCTTCCGCTTGTACCGCCGTTCCATGAGACGAACGTCGAGGCGTGGTTTAGTGCGTTTGAACGGATAGCACTGTCCCATAAATGGCCAGAAGAAGGCTGGGCTCTAGTCTTACAAAGGAAACTCTCAGGGAAAGGCCTCGAAGCTTTGAGTACACTGTCGATAGAAGACGGGTTGGTATATGATAAGGTTAAAGCAGCAGTGTTGCGCGTTTACGAACTGGTGCCTGAGGCGTACCGCCAAAAGTTCAGAAATCACAAATTAAAGCCTGGACAGGCCGTGGCTGAGTTTGGCCATGAGAAAGAAAAAGCTTTGGAGCTTGCACGTCTAGAGAAAGCATGTCTAGAGAAAGCACGTCTTGAGCAAGAACGGCTTGAGAAAGAAAGAGTTTTGGAATTTAAGAGGCAAGAGAAAGAAAAAGCCTTAGAGCAAGATCAACTAGAAAGAGAAAAGGCCTTGGAAGCAGAGCGAAAAGAAAAAGAACTGATTGAAAGAGAAAATATTTTGGAGCAGGAAAATTTAGAAAGAAAAAAATTGGAGCAAGAGCGGCTTGAAGAAGAACAAGGCAAGAAGAAAATGTCCGCCGCGGAGATCAGCCTGCAGAAAGCACCCCAAGTTCCGGTGCCGAGGCCACGCAAAGTACTCCTGTCGCCCCTGGGGCCGCCAGTCGCACCCGTGCCGAAGCCACTAACCAGGCTTCCGGTGCCGGCTGGCCTTCCAGGCACAGTTCTTTCTAGCACTGTTCTGCCAAGCACCGTTCTGGTCAGCGACTGCCCGCCCAGAAGTGGTAGCAATGCTCCGGCGCCCCTGGATGATGGTACCGGCGACTGCAAGAGCGGCAAAGCTCTGGCACCCCTGGACGAGGGAGTTGGCGACCCTCCGAACAACCAGGGTAAGGTGCCTGACCGTTCTAAAATTCTAGTGTCTCCTAAAGGAAGGGGGCTTGGCCAAGACTTAAAGGACCAGCGCGGATGCCCGCCAGATCGCCACGGCTCATCATCGGCCGGCACGGACGCCCGCCAGACCGGCTACGCCTTGTCACCGGCTGGCGCGGACGCCCGCCGGACCAACCACTTCCTCGTCTCATTTCTGGCTGGCGTGGACGCCCGCCAGATCGGCCACAGCTCATAACCGGCCGGTGCGGACGCCCGCCAGACCGGCCACGCCTTGTCCTCGGCTGGCGTGGACGCCCGCCAGATCGGCCACAGCTCATCACCGGCCGGCGCGGACGCCCGCCAGACCGGCCACGCCTTGTCATCGGCTGGCGCGGACGCCCACCGGACCGACCACTTCCTCGTCTCGTTTCTGGCTGGCATGGACGCCCGCCAGATCGGCCACGGCTCATCACCGGCTGGCGCGGACGCCCGCCAGACCGGCCACGCCTTGTCATCGGCTGGTGTGGACGCCCGCCGGACCGACCACTTCCTTGTCTCGTGACTGGCCGCCGCAAAAGGGGGCGCAGTAAAGCACGCTGGCGCAGAAGAGGATATTGGTGCAAAAATGGAAGCCGGCGCAGAAGAAATTATGTATAATGCCCTATTTCAAGTTTAGGAGAGTTAACTAGAGTGTATTGATTGATTGAGGCAGGTTGGTGGTTCGATTTCGTCAACAGGTTGACTCTTGAGGGGGGAGGTGTTACGGCTGGCAGCCTGGACACACACTATGTAGGAGGTGTGTGCTTTCCTTTCTTTACCGGTATCTGCCACTGTGGCAACACCCCTGTGACAGAGCCCTGCCCAGGCCAACACGGCTGTAATTAATTCCCCAATCATCCCTCCTGCCCTTATTTAAAGCCTTTTTTTCCCTTTTTCCCTTGCCCTGGCCTTTGCCCTTGTCCTTGATGCCTTGCTGAGTTGCAGGCTTGTGAGTATGTTACTCCCTGTTATATTTTGTATGTGATGTTTATGATTTTGGGTTGCATAGGGGGACTTGAGATAAGTTTAGACACCTTTGGGTATACATATAGTTTGTGCATTTAGACACAGTTATTCCCCTGTCTAGATTATATTACATCAGTTTAACAGTGGCATCCTTCGGTCTTATTTCCTGTATTTTTGTGGGTGTTCATTTGGACACCTGTCTGGGAGGGGGTTTTACCGTGTTTATTTGAGGGTGCCACTTTAATATCTCGTGCTTCCCTTATGTTATCCCGTAGTCTGTTTTATTGACTTTATTGTAAATAAAAATAACCGAAGGCTACTTGCAATGTGTGTCCGAACTCATCTTTGACAGAACCTGTCTGCTGTGATAGTTGCGACTCCCTGGTATATCATACCCCAGGGGGAGTCATAACAGTGACCAAAGATATTGGTGTGTCATGGTATATGACGCGCCCCTAACTCATAGGTGTCATGATGGAAATTTCCACTAGGCTATCTAAAATTCTATCCTCGTGACTATACTGAATAAAATTATAAAGAATACATTCTATACTCCACATTTCCCCCTATAGTAACTTTGAAAGAATTTTCATTAAATACATCAATTTATATCCCTCCTATCCAGGTCCTAGAATACAAATATCATCAGCAGATATTTATCAAGGGGTATGGAAAACAACTTACAACTTATGGTCAAGTGGAACACCGACACCCCAGATTGAATCATGTGGTTTGAATTGCACTGATTTTGATCTCTTATCGCTTACTTTTACGTTCATTACTGATAGTGTCAGGTTTAGAACCATATACATTCAATAACTTCGGATCAGAGGTAGCACACGCAGAGTCGGCTTGATGAGATCAGAGGTAGCACACGCAGAGTCGGCTTGATGAGATTTTCAAAGACTTCAGCTGAGGGAGGGGTAGGGAGTAGCCAGCGCTGGGAGATGAGTCCATCCCCCAGCCTGACCAGTTCGAATCCCTGCCTACCTCCAACAGTTGAGCTAGTTTTATTAACAAAGGGTCATGTGACCTAGGTACAAACTATAGGCGGGAAGAAGTGAACAAAGAAACGGGAGTGTCGTGATAGATGACACCCCCCTAACTAAAAGGTGTCATGATGGAAGTTTCCACGGTGCATGCAAAATTCTATTCTAGTGACTACACTATATAAACCAAAAGACATAATAATAAGCATAAAATACATTCATACTTCACATATTCGATAATTATATTATGTATGTGTGCATTTAATCATTTTTGTATGAAAGCTTCTTTAAATTGTCTGAAGAGAACTCGGGGTCTTAACAAGTCATCGAGTCCTCGTGCCAAGGACTGTTGACCTGACATCTCACCCAGACCGGGGCTCCGAGGACTGTTGATCTGGGTTTGCAGCGAAGATCCGTCAAGGACTCTTGTACCAGCAGATGGATATCAATCACTTCCGGGAACACTCGCATAGTGTTCCTACATCGTGATGCCCTTCGCGTTTCTTTATGTAATTGTTATGCCGTGTAAAGGCGTGATTGTTTAAATTCAAATGAAGTTTGTTTTTAGTTTCCTCTTTTTATTATTGTTAAATACCTTAATTGTTATTATAATTGGAGATGTTGTCTTTGCTTACGCTTGTTGGATTAATCAATAACCTTGTAATTGTTTTAATTCATGGCTTTAAAGCCGTACGAGAAATTACTGTTCGGGAGGATATTTCGGAGACCGAGAGGAAGTCTTGATGTATCTTCCCTTATAACGTTGTTTATCATAGATGCCTATTTAATTAAATGTCAATAATTGAATCAGATATCTTTTTTCTCATAGGTTAGAAAAATGTATTATCTTAATATCAATGATACTATTTTTAAACATTAAAAATTGGCAATCTTCTTCAGGATTAGCATTAGTGTCTCTCATGACACCAAAATGACAGTAATTTAACTATAGAGGGATGCCCAACTCCGGTACTGGAGGGCCCCTTTGCGGTCTCTTTTTCATATCTCCCTCCTCTATCACACCTGAACCAAATGGTCAACTCATCGTCCAGTAGCTTGATAACGATCCCAATTCTTTGATTCAGGCGTGTTGATGGAGGGAGACATGGAAAACAAATTTGATACGGGCCCTCGAGGGCTGGAGTTGGGCACGCTAATGTAATGTAAACGATCCCAATTATTTGATTCAGGCGTGTTGATGAAGGGAGGCATGGTAAACAAATTTGATAGGGGCCCTATACTACACATCCGGGCATATGTTGCGGGGGTTGATGGAGTCTATCCCACCAGACTTCAAGCGAAAGGCAGACAACACCAGTAAGCCGTAGGGCACAAACAACCTTTTGCACTCATAATCATACCGACACTATTGGGAATTGAGGCCACGCCTGCCTGCAAGTCAGCCGGGTGTTCCACTGCACCCTCAGAGATCTGGGATAGATTGCTTTAGGTTTGTGGAAGACTCCCACAGCCTCATCCAAGGCAGTGTGGCCGGGTGGTCTAAAGCGCTGGATTAAGGCTCCAGTCTCTCAGGAGGTGTGGGTTCAAATCCCACCACTGCCAATATCTTCTGAGCTGCTTAAGTCTCTTTTAATTGGGTGCAAATAGCTCTTCCCTAACATTTCAACTAAAATGTGAAAACTACTTGGGAGGGAGCCAAGTCCCGGGTGCATTAATAGGAGGCCCGTGGTTTCCCACCACTGTGTTTGGTAACATCCTCAAAATACATTTGTTCTGTGTTAAAGCCATCATGGATGACAGACAATCGTTATTGTCCACTGCTCACCATCCAAGACATATGTGTCTCTTTGCTTTTACCTTCTGACTAAACCTTTTGCCTGAGCAGTAAAAAGGTTTGTCACCAACGTGGTTTGTTAAATGTATTTTTAAACACTGTTAAATTGTCTTTAAATCAAGCTTGTACATTCAGTCGACTTGAGAATTTAAAAAAAATCAATTGCAGCGAACAAAAAGCCCTTTTGTTGCACACTGAGAAAATATATAAATGTAAAAAAGTGAACCCACCTTCTAGTCTGTTAAGAACAACTTTTGTTCTTCGTGGAACACTCCCACACGTAAATTCTGTTGGAGGCACCTTTGATAGTTAATAGCAGGCTAAACCTAAAGGCAGTGGCTCCTTAGCCGGTATCCGGTCAAGTAGTCGCAGGGGCTATTTAGCTGGTAACCGGTCAAATAGCCTATACGGCCCCATATGGCTATTTACATGCACCATGTTGTTGGAGAAGGGCAGACTTCATGAATTTGATATAATGGCTTGGTGTACTCTGGCAGGCCCATGACGGATGAGTATAGTATGGCTTGTTTAATGGTGTGGAAAGCTTCTTCAGCAGCTGTAGTCCATTCTATGGGATCTGACAGGTTGAGGTCTTTGTCACTCATGAGGTCCAATAGTGGCTGGGTGATTTGTGCGAAGTGAAGGATCCATCCTCGACAGTAGTTGGCTAACCCAAGGAAAGCCAAGACTTGCTTCTTGGTCTTGGGTCTGGGGGCATCTCTGACGGGCTTCTTCCTGTTGTCCGTTATCCTTCGACCTTTTTGTGACAAGAGATGTCCCAAAAATGTGACTTCAATCTGGCAAAATTGAAGTTTAGGTAACGAGGCCTTGTTCCCCGTCTTTTCCAGGTGTTGGAACACTCTGACGGACTGTTTTCGGTTTTCTTCTGCTGATGGGCTTGCAATTGGGATGTCGTCCACATAGTTGAGGAGTTGTGTGGACTTTGGATGTGGATGGTAACTCATGGATCTCTGGATCCCTGTGGAGAATATGGTTGGGCTGTCGCAGAATCCTTGTGGCAATCTGGTGGGGGTTAACTTCCTGTTGCCAAAGGTGAAGCCGACATGCTGGTGGCTTGAAGCAACTCGGTTATCATTTGTGCGCTGGCTGTCACCTGGGCCTTTTCCTTCTTGGAGCGAATGTTCTCCTCTGCGTGGCTTTCCCAATGGAGTATCTCAGCGGATGAGGCAGTCTTGTAGGTGACAAAGTGTATTTTGATGAATCCAGAAATGGGAACTTGGAGTCCTTGGATAAAGCATTATTTAAACTGGACTCGGAATGGGCCATTTTCATCGTCGTCATCCATCATGCGGCTGTTGGACTTGACACAGCTTTCTAATCTGGCATAGTAATAATTTGTCGTCTCGCCCTCTTTATGCCTACATGTCCTTATTCTTTGGTAATCAGAGGGTCTCTGGAACATTGTCCATGCTCTTCCTATTAGCTTTTCTATTTCTCCGGTTAGGGCATGGGGGTCGTAGGCTAATATGTTTCCCCCTACATCACTTCCTGTGAATCTCTCTCTGACTCTGCCCAATCTATGTTTCAGTGAGTTCTTTAAGGCTTTCTCCACTTCAGCTCCATACAGGTTATAGGATGCCTCTAACTGACAGAATTTTCTGGCCTATTGTTCCGCATTTTCTTCCACATCTCCGGGTCCCTTGCATGCTTCCAGGCATCCGGCCTTGGTCCAAGGTTGGTAGACCAATAAGATGGAATGTTGTTCTCCCACCCCCCCCCCCCCCCCCCCCCCACCTTGGATTCGCCACAGACATCATTGGGTAGGTTTGGACATTTCTTTTTTTCTGTCAACATCGTTTGTAAAGCGGGCTGTGGAGCTCCTCTTCCGTTCCAATATTCTCAGGAGTTTTGAGGTCGGTAGGAGTTGGCGGATCTGGTGTGGCCTGGTGACAAAATGATGTCGTCAGGGCGTGAGGCGGAGGTATCATATTCGGGGGGCATTCCAATCCTACGAGGGAGGGGTGGATGGGACCTTTGGGGGGCGCCGCTGGAGGAAAAGAGTTGGGCAATCTTTCAGCAATTTGGGCATTTTCTGGTTGTGTCGGTCTCCGATGAACGTTGGTTTCCTCTTCCGGGCTGATTTTCACGGTGGTGATGAGACCTTGTTTTCGCTCGTTATTCTTTTTCTTATTTTTTCAATGTCCTGTAGACGTTTCACACTGTTCTTTCCATATTTTCAACACCGACCACTGTTTCTCAACTTCCTCACTTTTCTTCCCCTTCCTCTCCCTTTCCTTTAACAATTCCCTTTATAAGCTCATCAAACCTTTCATATCCTTCATATTGGGACAGAAACCATGTTTCGTCACCAACCTTGGCAGATACAGGCAACTCCCCATACCTTGCATTTGCATATATTTCACATCCGGTAACTCCCCGATTTTCATTTTGCAGTCTGACAATTAACCCACCTCTTTTGTTGCTTTCTGACCTATATTAATCATTTACTTAATAGTTTAAACAACAATTCTTTTCTAAATTACCTGAAATTGATTTCAATACTTCGTGATTTACCCAATATCTCTGATTATACCAAGACCAAAAGTCCCTGAGTTTGTCTTAGAAGAGTCCCTGACTCTATTAACAGACCAAGACTATAAGTCCCTGACTTATTCTTGATTTACTTACGTTGGTCCCTGTCCAAAAATTATAATGCTCTACGTACGTTGGTCCCGAACCACAAATTATAATGTTCTACGCACGTTGGTCCCAGACCAAAAACTATTATGTTCACCGTAAGTTGGTCCCAGACTGCAAACTTTTAATACTACCGCAGTGATAATACTCATTCAAATCATTAAACTTCACATTGACAGAAATCAAAGGGTGAACTCACAATCTTTCTTGTTCTGAACCTGCCCTAGTTCGGGGACCCGTCACCAGATGACAGGAGTGGCGAGGGAACGTCCGCCTGGTTCACCCTTTCAATGGTGGATGCTGTCGTCGTGCCCCGTCGTCGCTCCGGCAATTGTTGGCTGTTGGGTCTCAGGTTTTCGGCAACCAAGTATGATAGATCTGAAAATACAACTTGAGGAGAAGATTAAGAAGTAGTGAGATCAATTTAATAGGAAATAGGTTTATTATCAAAGTGGAAAGGGGGGAGAGAGGTTAAACAGTGAAGTCCTGTTCAGCGCAATGTTCTTGCAGTTCTCTCACGAATGAACAGTGGGTTCATCTTTATATAGAAGGCATAGTATGGTTTCTAAGACAACGACCAAACTCTGGGCAAAGTCGGATTAATCAATGGCAAGTTTCCATGGCAACGACCAAACTTTGGGGAAAGTCTGATTAATCAGTGGCAAGTTTCAATGGCAATGACCAAACTTTGGGCAAAGTCTGGTTAATCAGTGTAAAGTCCCCATGACAATGACCCTGGGTTTTAGCAGCACATTGGACTTTGCAAATCCACCCTAAATCAGCTGGAAGTCAGTTTGAAAGCTGTTCCTTGTAAGTCATGAGCCATTTTGCAGTCAAGTTTGACTCTTGTCACCAACATGACCCGAATTGGCTAGGATAGGGAATGTTGGAGAGCGTTCCCTGAATCGGCCTTGGGCTTCGTCAGTCCATTAGACACTATAAACCAGACCAATATCAGTTAATGCTCCAATTGGAATATTGTACTAGTAAGCCATGAGTCAATTTCTAGTCCAAGTTGGTTGTGGCTATCAGTTGTCTGAAGTAACTCAGTTGGGAAAGTGTTGGAGTGATGATCTAACAGTACCTTGTTCAACCTTTGCAAAGCCATGGGTCGTTTTTTTTTACAAACCGTTACAATACTAGAGTGGGTGTGTTTCAATGTGTCACAACTTTTCCGTTATTGCATTATTGGCAAACAGATAGTTAATCACAGCCACTCCAATGGCAGTCGCTCATGCTGACTGACTGGGGCGATGAACGGCGGCACTTTACCTTCCAAAACAAATTTCTATTTGTAGATGTGTGGCACGCGAATCTAATGCATTAATTACCTGGTTCCTTCTGGAATGAATATTGCTGATAAGGCAGCAAAAGGGGGTGGAGCTACCAGGAGCCGCAATGGGGATGTGTGAGGTTCATCAATTAACTCATGGCCTGTTGGTCTTGTGGTATGATTCTTGCTTAGGGTTCCATAGGTCCTGAAGCCAACCCTTGGATGAGTCATTGCTGTGTTGTTTGGTGATCTATGGTGGGAAAAAAGTGTTACTACATCTGGCTCGTTGGTCTGGTGGTATAATTCACATTTAGGGAGCAATAGGTCCCAGGTCCAAATCCCCGCATGAGCCCTTGCTTTGATGAATTGTGATCTACAGTGGAGTGATATGGGACATTAGTCACCTGAGAAGAAAAGTGTCACTGTTTGTACACCCATACCACGTTGGTCTAGTGGTGTGATTCTTGCCCAGGATTCCTTAGGTCCTGGGTCCAACTCCTGCATGAGACCTTGATATGTTGTTTTGTGAGCTATGGTGGAGTGATATCGGACATAAGCCATCTGAGAAAAAAGTGTCATTCCAAGAGCACATCTGGCTCGTTGGTCTAGTGGTGTGATTCTCGCTTAGGGTGCGAGAGGTCCCGGGTCCAACTCCCGGATGAGCCCTTGCTTTTTTTCGAATTGTGATCTCTTATGGGGGTTGATATGTCACAAAGTAACCTGAGAAAAAAAGTATCACTGTATGGGAACCCCAGGCTCCTTGGTCTAGTGGTATGATTCTCACATAGGATGCGAGCAGTTCCGGACCCAACTTGACTGCAAAACGACTCATGGCTTAAAAAGAAACAGTTTTCAAACTGACTGCCAGCGGAATTAGGCTGAGCTCGCAAAGTCAAAAGTACTGCCGAAACCAGGGGTTAAACCAGGGACCTTTAGATCTTCAGTCTAATGCTCCCCCAACTGAGCTACTTCGGCTGATTGATAAAAACCAAAAACAACTTGAACTGTAAATTGACTCATGGCCTACTAGTATAATATTCCAATTGGAGCATTAAATGATATTGGTCTGGTTTAGAGAGTCAAAATGACTGACGAAGCCCAAGGTTGATTTAGGGAACGCTCTCCAACATTCCCTATCCGAGCCAATTCGGGTCATGTTGATGACAAGAGTCAAACTTGACTGCAAAACCACTCATGGCTTGCAAGGAAACGTTTTTTAAACTGACTGCCAGCTGTTTTAGGGTGGGTTTGCAAAATCCAATATGCTGCCGAAACCCGGGGTTGAAGCAGGGAACTTTAGATCTCCAGTCTAAATGGTTTTGGTTGAGTTTACAAAGTCCAATGAACTGCCAAAGATTGGGGTTTATTCTGGGACCTGTAGATCGGGGGTGGCAAAGTCCAGTCTTCAAGAGCCCCTATCCAGTCTGTTTACCAAATCTCCTCCACAAACACACCCGGATCAAATGATCATCTCATCAGCAAGATATCCAGAAGCCTAATATACTGATTATTTGATGCAGGTCTGTTGGTGGAGGGAGTTATGAAAAATAGACCGGATAAGGGCTCTCGAGAACTGGACTTGGCTTACTTTGACTCACGTAGGTGAACAAAAATCAACCTAGACTGCATATTTACACACTGATTACAAGTCAATTGATCACAAATTGAATTGTAGCTGTTTTGGCTGGTTTGATATAGTCCAACAGACTGCCAAAGCCTAAGGTTGAACCAGGGACCTTTAGATCTTCAGTCAAATGCTCTCTCACCAAAGATTTATCCACTTCAGTAGGTCAATAAAAATTAACATGAACTGTTACTCTAGGGTCCCTAGTAAACTGAACTCAAATGGATTATTAGCTGATTAGATAAAGGCCAAGTGAGTGCTGAAGCCCAAGATTAAACCAGGCAACTTTAGAAATTAAGTCCAATGCTTTCCCATTGGAGCTATTTTAGGTCAGACCTACCACAAAACCACCCTGAACTGCATATTCACTATTGGTTAATTTATACTGGACGAGCTCAAGTAATTCATTTTGTTGCAAGTATTTTTCAATCCTGTTTGTGTTTCATTCATTGATTTATGTCCTTGTCAGCTAATTGGAAATCTGTTCCTTTATCAGAATACATCTATCTCTGTTACTTGTCTTCTTCTGGCAAGATATCTTCTGATTCCATTGAGCCAAACATTAGTGCTGAGGGAAGATGAAACTTTCAATAAATTAATTCATTCAACTTCCGTGTTGCGCATCCTTGTATCAATATTGCAAAAATGTAAACCAAAAATAATGATGGCTTACCTATTAGGGTATGTTTTGTGCATTGTCTACTTTATAAAAGAAACAAGTTTTTCCAGGGTTAAAGAAACTTGGGAAATTTTATTTTTTCCATCACTCTATTTGAAATGTGAATTTTCATTGCAGGGTGCAAAATTACCCAGGTTTGCTGCTGTTAATAACTACCTGGGATAGACCCAGCAAACCCTTAACCCCCTTGAGGATAGGCAATACAGAGGATGAACAAGTGAATCCATAACACCCCGCTCATCTATTTCATAAATATGTAGGTAATTCCAACCCTTGTGGCAACCAACCCTGTTCTCCCTGAATGTAAAAAAACTACTCTCATAAGATATTGCAACAAAAATGAAAACTTTCCCCATCTTAGTGGGATACATGATATCCATACATTTTTAGATGAAGTAGTTTTTCACGGCTAGAAAAAAAAACTAGAAATACGTACCCCCAAAAAATGGAAAAGGGCGAAAAAAGCACAATTTTGGTCAGCCTGCTCCACAAAGGCTAATATGTAATGTAAACTATTAGCGAAACTGCAAGTTTAAATTCAACATGGTATCTTTTTTGTTAATCCCGGCACCGAATGTCTCGTACGTCGTTTTTTTGAAAATGGAATTTTATAAATGCAAAATGGATGACTGTGAATAGCAGCACTAACCGTGGTATGACGGTCCCCAGCCGAGACCGAGGTTCTTCAACTGGCGATCCTGAAAGGCTCCAGCAGAAGGTTGGAAAAAGCCACGAGTCTCACTAATATCTCAGGGCAGCCAACTACTCTGGAATTCCAGGAATTTCTCCGGAAATGCATCACAAACTCCGGACCACCTGCTTAAACTTGAGAAATCCTGAAGTTTTAATTTTTTTGAAGCAACCATTTTGGAAAAGTACCATATTTCCAATTTAAATGCCTCAAAATTGTTCTCAAAATTCACACCATCGCTATGGCTTCCGTCATTTTTATTCAACTGTACAATAAACCAGAAGAATTCAGTAACACGAGTGCTATGTGAATCATTACAAGTTACAAGTTTCGACAAATGATTACACTTTTGCGAGTTCAGCGTAGCAATCGATTTGGAATTGATTGCATAGGTAACCCCTATCGCTTTAACAGTCTCGTTTTTATTTTTTTCATAAGGGAAGTAACTATTATCAAGGCTGACTAAACCACCAGTTTTTTTAAACAAATCCTATCATTTCCAGGGTTGTTCTAAAGAAAGTACTCGTACACAGCACTGACTGGTAAGTCAACCAGTCACTGGTTAAGTGCTAAATTAACGGCATTTTGGATGAAACCTCTAATACGAAACCCAGACAGTCACAGAAGTTTATTGGTTCGTATTTGACAAAATATCCCATGTTGGAGCCATCGCCAAAAAGACCGACATTTGCGCATTGCACTACATCCAAGTGTTCAGCGTGACAAGTTGGAATTACTGACAATAGAACACACGTAGAAGGACCCAAACACAAACATAAATGTATTTTCATTATGCTGTACTTTTTCAATAGATTGCAAAAATGCAGTTTTTCAATTAATGTACAAATATGATTGATTTATATTTCCTATGCTTCTTTTTATCTCCATTTTATAACAATTTTGCCTGAATCGCATTCACTTTAGAAACACTCTGGAATCGGGGCATGTCTACTCCTGAAATGGGGTCGGCGGAGGTTGGCACCTTTGACTTATGTTGTTGTTGTTGAGCCACCCAGGCGCCTAGGGGTTACCCTCAGCCGCGCGAGCGCTGCCACTGGAACGCGGATTAGTTCATCCGGGGGGGTAGCCGGAGGAGGGGGCAGTCGAATATCTCCGGCTGGATGAAAACGTAGCGTGCCACATTCCTGGTTGGCAGGTTTGGGTGGTATTTTGTTGGATTCACAGGCTGCGCCAAGCGAGCCCCTCTCAGGCGACACCACGTGAACGCTTCCAACTTTGTCTCCCTTTGATATCTGTGCGATTGGTTTGATTGATTAGTTTTAAGAGTCAGCTTGTGGGACCTGGAGTGAGAAGAAGCAGAGTAGTGCACGGGAAACATGCTGTGATCATAACCCAGAGGTCATTGAATCAAAACCATGCTCCGCTACGAACAGTATTTTTTTTTTTTTTTTTGCAGAAGAAAACTACCCCACTTTCAAGGTTTACTTTGAATTTGGAATGTTGAAGTTACAGTATTTTCACACTGTAGAAAGAAAACTATCTTTTATTTTTTATGAATTTGTCAAATTGTTCAAATTAATGTATTCATTTTACTCTTAGTTTTAAGTCTTAGCAAATAACGTTTCTATATTTTTGTCACCTATGAAATTGGAAAGCTGATTTTGTCATCAAAAAGACACAAAAAGTATTTTTCACCCAAAAGAGAACTTTATTGGAACTAGCAAAAAGATTACACGTTAAATCGGTTTCAAAACATGATTGATCTTATAGTATGACAAAAGTACATTGTACCACTTATTTATTTTGCGCAAATTAATAGACTTTCACACACACCATATTAATACTAATGTTTCTTAGATCCTAGATTCAATATATAAATAATTTTCATTAAAATGTATGTTTGAATAACACTCAATTTTTTATTGGATTTGCTAGGAAATTTAATAGACAAAAACTACAATTTTTCAAATTTCTTAGGCATGTCTTTAACTGTGAAGACATCACATTAATGATTATTTACTTTCTAATTTCCTAATTTAGGCTCTACTATATCGGATAGAATTGTGAGGTAAATAAAATCTTCAACAACACTCAATTTGCTTATACAGTAATACCATGACACACAAATGTACCGACATATGATAAAATTTGAGGTATGAGAAAAACTTTGAGCAAATTTTGGACTTGAGATATGAGATAGTTGAGATATGAGCACACCAAATGGTTCCTGATTGGTGGAAAATTAGAACAATTAAGATGTTTTTCCATTGTAACATTCTGTTTTGTTTTTTTCTCGGATGGAAACAGATCAATTTGTATTTTGTTAATTTCTATGGGAAGAATTGACTTGACATATGAGTAAATTGACATACTAGCTCGATCCCGCTGTAATGTATTACTGTATTTGAATTAAAACCCAGGATTTTCAGAATGCAAATTACAATAATACTTCGATTACAATGATCTTTCATATGGACATTGATAAAGCAAGCCAAGCCGTGATTGGCCACTGTTTATCATACCACATTTGCGTATTTTAAGTCTATCATTTCGACTAAATCTCTGGCAAGAAGCTGAACAGGAAAAGGGCCTATGACCGATGTGCGTAATTGTGTTTTTAAGATATTCCTGCCACAATATGAGATAAATGGGCTTTTCTCCTGTGTGGTTTGTTAAGTCTTCTTTTTAGGTTCCCTTATGTGAATATGTTGGAACATTAACTGTGCCTGGAAAATGTTTTTGAATTGTGCAGCTTTTGAATTGGGCTGTTATAGTGAATCTGTGGCCACAGACGGAGCAGGAAAACATTGTTCTACAGTCTGGGTTAATAAGTATTCTGTTACGATCGTGTAGTGCGACACGATCGGAGGGGAAGTTGAACCCAGATGCAGAGTCGCCGAAGTAAATGGAAAGGTGAGGCAGATCTGTAGCTCTTGTAGGTTGATTTAATAAACGGGGTAACATAACATAAACAACTTGGCTTGACCACTCATTACAAACGAAAAGAACATGCGGCGTGGCGTCAATGAAAACGGCAATGACTACGAGGAAAAACAGGAAACGAAACCAGAACGATCCGACAGCGTTCACAGAAAATCATAATGCTTAAATACCAAAAATAATCTAATCACGTAATTAGTCACAGCTGATAATCATCGTGACGTCATGCCAGGAGAGGCAATCCAGCCACTCCTGACATATTCTTTTAAGCTTCCCCTTTGGGAAAATGTTCGACCACATCCTGAGCAGGAAGATGTTTTTTCGCCAGTGTGGGTTCTTGTGTGACCTTCTAAGTGGTACTTTAGAGAAAAGGCTTTTCAACAGTGTGGGTTCCTATGTTTTTTAAGCTTTTCTTGTGTGCGAATGTTTGACCACAAATTGAACACGAAAATGGTTTCTCACCTGTGAGGGTTCTTGCGTGGGAGTCTAAGCTTGTTTTGTGTATGAACGCTTGACCGCAAACTGAACAAGAAAATGGTTTTTCACCAGTGTGGGTTCTTAAATAGGTTTTTAAGCTTTCCTTGTGTGTGAATCGTCGACCACAAACTGAACACGAAAATGGCTTTTCACCTGTGTGTGTTCTTGTGTGGCTTTTTAAGGATTGCTGTTGAGAAAAGGCATGACCACAAATTGAGCACGAAAATGGTTTTTCACCAGTGTGGGTTCTTGCATGTGATCTTAAGCTCTTTTTGTTTGTGAACGCTTGTCCGCAAACTGAACAAGAAAATGTTTTTTTTCACCAGTGAGGCTTCTTGTGTTTTTTTTAAATTTCCCTTGTCATTAAATGTTTTACCACAAACTGAGCATGAAAATGTTTTTTTCATCCGTGTGGGTGCTTATGTAGGCTTTTAAGCTTGTCATTTGTGTGAATCTTTGACCACAAACTGAACACGAAAATGGTTTTTCACCAGTGTGTTCTCACATGACTATTTAAGTGTCCCTTCTGTGTGAATGCATGACCACAAACTGAGCAGGAAAGTGTTTTTACACCAGTGTGTATTTTAGCATGACTATTTAAGTGTCCCTTCTGTGCGAATGCTTGACAACAAACTGAGCAAGAAAACGGTTTTTCACCAGAGTGGTTACTTGCGAGAGATTTTAAGCTTTTTTTGTGTATGAACACTTGACCGCAAACTAAACAAGAAAATGGTTTTTCACCAGTGTGGGTTCTTGTGTGTGCTTGTAAATATTGCTTGCGTGAGAAAAGGCATTACATACCGCAATTTGGATACAAAAATGTTTTTTCACCAGTGTGGGTTCTTGTGTGTCTGTTTAAATTTCCCTTCTCAGTATTTTTTTTACCACAAACTGAGCATGCAATTGGTTTTTCGCCAGTGTGGGTTCTTGTGTGTATTTTTAAGCGACCATTCTCTTTATATCTTTTTCCACAAACTGAACACGAAAATGTTTTTTTAACAGTGTGGGTTCTTGTGTGTATTTTAAATCTTCCCTTGTGTGTAAATATTTTTCCACAAACTGTACATGATAAGGATTTCTCCCCAGTGTAGATCCTTATATGTCTTTTCAAATGAGACTTTTTCCCAAAAGTTTTTCTACACTGAAAGCATTTGTAAAGTTTGTCGCCCCTGGAATTTTTCTTGATATCTTCGACATCATCATTTTCAAAAAGCAAGTTGTTGTTGTTGTTGTTGTTGTTGTTGCACTACGAGCGCCTGAGGATTGCCCTCAGATAGCGCTAGAGCTGCCACTGGAACACGGATTATTTCATCCGGGGGGTAGTCGGAGGTGGGGGGCAGTCAAATGTCTCTGGCTGGATGAAAAACGTAGGGTGCCACGGTCCTTGTTGGCAGCTCTGAGTGGTATTTGTTGGAATTCGCAGGCCGCGGCGAGCGGCCTCTCAGGAGACACCACGTGAAGGTTTCCAACTTTGTCTCCCCAAGTTGTTGTCATCTGATAAAGGAGCAATTAAATTTTCTGCTCGCCATCCTTCTATTGAGCTGCCACACAGAAGCTCCGCCCCTCTATTGCTCACACCCAGATCATCTTCACTCTTGAAAGGCTCACTAGTTGACCATTTGACACAGTCCTCATTTTTGATTGGAGGTTGCTCCTCTCTTTTGCACTGTTCAGGGAACTCTGGCTCCTCCTCTATAATTTGAGGCCAAGTTGAGGCCTTTCCAGGCTCCACCCCTACGCTAGCCACACCCAGATCATCCCACTTCACGGCCTCACCAGGTGACCAGATCATGTTCCTCCTTTTGGATTGGAAGTTGCTCTTCTCTCATTTGTTGTTGAGGGAACTCTGACTCCTCTTCTTTGATTTGGGGGAAATCTTTAAAGCCAAAAAACTTTTGCCCATCATTTTCCCTGAAACCTGCAAAGACAAAAAGTTCATATGCATCAGGTCATGTACTGTATTTTCACGACTATTAAGCGCGTCCTGTTTTTTGCCGCAATGTCAATAACTAGTGCTATTTCTGTATTTTAGACACACAAAGGCCGGTTGTTGTTGTTGTTGTTGTTCTTCTTCTTCTTCTTCTTCTTCTTCTTCTTCTTCTTCTTCTTCTTCTTCTTCTTCTTCTTCTTCTTCTTCTTCTTCTTCTTCTTCTTCTTCTTCTTCTTCTTCTTCTTATACTTCTCGTTCTCCTTCTCCTCGTTCTCCTTCAACTTCTTCTTCTTCTCCTCCTCCCCTCCTCCTCCTTCTTCTTCTTCCTCAATAGGTTTTACGGTTGTTGGCAGCCAACATACTGTAGCAGTATCACCCTCTACTGTCTCAGTACCTCAAATTGCCAGGTTCTCAATTAAGAATTTATACAGAAGGGGTGATAATGTTAAATTTGGTCTCTTAATACCACAGCGTGAAGATAGAAGCTCGAAGTCCAATTCGAATCTAGCTAGCCGTGACACTAAACGAAAAGCTACATTTTGAGAAAAAGTTAGGCAATTTTAAGGACATTTGCCTTAAATGATACATTGGGTTTGGTCTCATTGCAAGTAACAAAAAACATATTTCAATATTTAAATATAAGGGTGTCTAAGGTTCATTTAAAATTTACTGATCCCCAATCCCCCATTTGATGACATGGAAGGTAGTGTGGCCGAGCGGTCCAAGGCGCTGGATTTAGGCTCCAGTCTCTCAGGAGGCGTGGGTTCAAATCCCACCACTGCCAATAATTCATTCACTGTACATGTATATTTTGTTCCTAGTGCTTATGGCCCTTCACTAACCTGAAGATAAAATGTGAAACTATTGGTGAGAGAGCTGAGTCCCAAACACTAATAGGAGTGTCGCGTTTGCACACCACTGTGCCACTGATGGTGCCTCAAGCGTTGCGTTCATCCTAATAAAAATTTTATGAGACCCAAATGGGGCAAAATTTGTGGTTTTGTTGATGGTTTGACGAATAGAGAGCAAAGCCAATGGGAGATCTTGGAGCCAAGACATTTTGCTGCCGTACATTATTTTTGACAATTTCTCTTTCATTCGTTCAACTTTACCTTGACTTTGTTGGTGATAAATGTGGAGTATAGAATGTATTCTTCATACTTTCTATTCAGTATAATCACTAGGATAGAATTTTGGATAGCCTAGTGGAAATTTCCATCATGACACTTATGAGTTAGGGGTGAGAGAAGACAAGTATGGGTGCCACCGATTAGTCAATTTAGTCATCATTGCTTGGGGGCCCACGTGAGCGGGTGAGTGGGCCTCCGTCAAGACAGACACCGATAATGGCCCCATGGGGAGTACAGGGCATCCCATGGGACCCACCCATACACCATCCCCTCGTTTTACAGCACCCGCATGCGCCCACACAGTCCGTTCCTCTGGAGAGGCCGACTGCTGAGCCTCCAGAACCACATCCACAGACAAACTCTAATGCACAGTCTCAGAGTGATGGGCAGTGTCCAATAGAACCAGATTAGAAGCATTATCTACTACGTATCCAGCTACTGACTTGGCTAACTAGTCAGCCGCATGATTACCTGTAGCTGTAAAAGATGAGGACTTTGAGTGGCCAGGAACATTAATAATCGCCACCTGTGACAGAAGGAACATGGCTTCACGCAAGCGTAACATGATGTCTTTGTGTGCAATGGGTTGACCCTTGCCTTTAATGTAATCATTGCATGCCCATTCATGAAGGTCAATGATAGCAGCTGAAACTGCAAACACCGAATCACTATAAACAGTAACCGGATGACCTGCTGCGGTCTCCAAAGCCAAACAGAGTGCTCACGCCTCAGCCGCTTGGGCAGACTGATTAGTAGTCAAGACAGAGGATGCACAATGCACAAAGTCATTTCCCCTGCTTTCCACTACGGCAGCCCCCGCTTGGAGACATCCCGAATGGTCTCTCCAACAACAACCGTCTGTAAACATAATGCGATCGGATGTAAGCGGTTTGGTAGCAAGGTCAGCACGAACGTACCTTTGGTGATTAACTCACATACCACATTCGTGGGGGCCTAGATGGATGTTTTCTGCCATGTTAATGCCTGTGTGAACGTAATTGATGTTCGGAGCTGTTAGGATACGTAAAAGTCTAGACTGTTGAAGAGATGATAAGGTAAATCCTGACGAAGCCACATACGCCGATACCCCATGATCAGTCAGAACGTATAGGGGGTTTCCCATCACTGTATGTGCTGTATTAAGAAGCACTTTAGCGAGCCCTGCGGCATAACGAGTACAATCTGTTTGACGGAGTTCAACACTATCCAGTGTAACGCTACAATACATCAATACCCGTCTCGTTGCTGAAACCTTCTGAAACAAAACAGCATTTACTGTGGTTTCCGAGTTAGACATCATCAAGATAAAAGGGTTTATCAAAATCAGGGTTGGCCAGGGCAGCCGCCGAGGCCAGTTCTTGGATCAGAGACACAAAGGCTTCATCCGTTTGTCCAATCAAGTCATGCTCTGAGGTTCTGAACATCTTTGACTAGAGCACGAAGGGTGTTTGTTTTGTCCACATAACATGGTATATAGGTCCTACTGTAGCCACAGAGGCCTAGAAATGCCAACATGTCTTTTACAGTTTGGGGTCTGGAGTGAGATAAAATGGTTTTTCGATGTTCAGGTGACATGGACAGTCCTCTCGCTGACACAATACGGCCAAGAAAAGTTAATTCTTTTCGACAACACTGAAGCTTCTTTTTGGACACTATGAAACCTAGATCATGAAGTTTGAGTAGGACCACCCTAGTGACCTCAAGACAGATTTCAGAAGTAGTTGCCGCAATACAAAGGTCATCCACATACTGTAAAACAGGGGTGGCCAACCAGTCAGAGACCAAGAGCCACATTTTTTACCGTGTTACCGCAAAGAGCCACATCACACAGATTTATTGTAAATGTCACACACCAGCATAGTAATGACATAAATTGACTCCTACAGTACTAACAGCACAGGCCAGTCATTATCAACAATGAACATTGTGTGCACTGTCTCACACAGACAAACTCTCAGTTCAACCAAGTCCGCAAACAAAAATATAATAATTTACAATAGCGTTTTTCTTTTTCTATGCATGTTACTTAGTGGGACTTCTGTCATAAAATCAGAGCCTATTTTTGCGCAACGTTCGCTACTTGTGAGCTGTCATTTATTATGAATGGCTTTTAACTAGCGCGCCCACCACGTGGGTGTCCACCTCGCTCTCCTATTGGCTGCTCCCGGCTGAGCACTCTCGCCTTGGTCTGCCTCGCAGGGGGTGTGGCTTTTTCAGCCGACGCTCGATCTTTGGGATACTTTTTGTGTGCGCGACGCTGTTCATTGTCGCTTCTGGTTCACGGGAGCTCTCCCACTCTGTTAAAAACGTTTACTCAAATGACCTTGCTCCTACTGGGAAACTTTGAGGTATTTTCATCCCAAGCACATGCGCATTGGACGAAAATACCGTATTGAACTCAAGCGAAGCGCACACGCAAATAAGAATAAAACACAAATACAAACTTTGATATGGACGTAAGAGCCACATGAAACCGGGCAAAGAGCCGCATGCGGCTCGCGAGCCGCGGGTTGGCCACCCCTGCTGTAAAAGAACAGTGTCATTAGGTAAAGTCAGGTCTTGTAACAGGTTCTTCAGACATTGATTAAAAATACCAGGTGAGTTTTTAAACAATTGTGGCAGGCGCTGATACTGCATATGGACACCGCTATAGGTGAAAGCAAAGTACTGTCTAGCTGAAGGATGTAAAGGTACACAGAAAAAAAGTGTTAGCTAAATCAATACAAGTGAACCATTGGTATACTGTACTAAACGTAGTGAACATCCTATGGGGGTCTGGTCTTGGTAAGATCGGAGTCAGCGTTGCGTCATTTACAGGTCTAAGGTTATGTGCCATACGATAACTCTGTCCGTCTGCCTTAAGTACAGCTTGCAGTGCCGTGTCCCATTGTGAATCTGAAAGTTATATCACACCTGCGTCCACTTAGAGTGTTTTCCATACCTTTGTCTGCATCTGAGGTCCATCTATATTGTGGCCTGAAGATGATGACACTCTCATCTACTTCTAATGTTACAGGTGGGATTTTAACACAATGGCCCACATCAAATGGTCCTGATGACCACAATGTGTTAGGAATAGTTTTCAACAAATCCTCTGTCTGGTGGTGATCAGTCAATTCTCTGCCATGTTCTCAAGTCAAGATGTGTTCTTCCAAAATGGAGGAGTTTACTATTGGAGTCTGTGGGTCAATCTGATAAGAGTCATGCATTTTGGAATAAGTCAGTCCTGGGATGTCAGTGGGCTGCCAGTCAATTATTTTAAGAAGTTTCTTGACCATTGGACCAAGTTGGCGAGCTTCATGACCAGGAGACAGAGCCAAAGAAATGTGTGGGTCAGCTGTATCTCACATTTTGTACCACACTTTTTATGATTTATCCAAATCAACATACGACGCTACACCTTCCGGACCCACAAAAATTTAGGTGGATTTCAACTGCCAGGGTGTTCCAAAAACCTTCTGAAAACGGTCTTGATAGATTAAGTCATCATCTGTGTCATAAAATAACGTACAATGAAAATCATCCATGGGCGAATGGTGAGGTCGGATTGAGTCAATGAATGATTTCCACGGGTAATGAACAGAGAACAGTCCCCCAGTGGCCGGAGTTTCAGGCTCAAGACGTGACCAATAGACTGTTGCTACATCCGATTCTTGCTGCAAAGGCCTCATCAACCATTGTCCACGTGTTCGTGCTGATTGTGAACACGGAATCTTTGAGCCATTTGGTAAAGTCACTGTGAGGCCATCCGGCCCACATTGGATGGTAGCTCCAATAGATATCAACAAGTCTCTTCCCATCAAGTTCACAGGTGTTTGGGGTGAATGAATGTAGGAGTGGTGTAGAGTCTGTTTCATGTGGGGGATTTCAGTTCGGAGAGGTTGGGTAATAGGCAGAGCTTGAGGAGAACCCGAGAAGCCGATCAAAGTCACGGCAGAAGAGGAGAGACAACTGGGGGCAAGCGGGATGTTCAAAGATGAGTGCGTTACCCCCGTGTCCACCAAACCTGATGTTGGTACGCCGTTGACTTTCATGTGAAGCATTGGGTTTGCCATACCACTGCTTCTTGATCCTCTCGGGCACCCCTATTCGGAGCATGTAGGATCCCATCAACTTCGTCCTGGTAATATTGTCCAGGTGACTGAGCTGTTTGCTGGGGCTGCCATGGTCTAGTGCCTCGTCCTCCACCTCGCATAGGCCGTTGTTGCTGTGGTAGGCCATACTGCCGTTGTGGCTGTGGTGGGCCACACTGCTGTGGCAGTGGTTGCTGTGGGAATGGTTGCTGCTGTTGCTGCTGCTGGCTAGGGCAATCACGTGCCTAGTGACCAATAACGCCACACACAAAACAGTTGCCCTGTTGGCCTTGTCCCAAGTACCCTCTTCCCTGGCCACCAGAGAAACCTCGCCTACGACCACCATATCCACCATAGAACTGACCATCATCTAGGGCCTCGTCATAACCCTGGAACGTCTGGGCAGATTGCCCTGTCTTTTTTTGTTTGGTGTAATTTAGAAAGTTGGAGTTTTAACAGGGCAGAGGTCAAATTTTGTGATTCGTTTTTTTCTTTGACCTTTTCTTCATCATACATCTTACAATGGTGAGTCAGGTGACATTTAAATCTAGGTTTGTCCCTGTCAACAAGTCTGGCTCCTTCTTCAATTCCTTTTTCACAGGTTCCGGAAGACCCTCAACAACAGCTGTTCTGAACAAGGTTTCACTCTCAAATATACCAGATGGATGGCGGCCGGTGCTTTCTATCCAGTTTTTAACACATTGTTCATTCTGCACCGGACCTCCAGCTCCATCGGTGTGTGGAAACACGGTTGGGGCCGAATCATGAGGTCTTGGGAAGGCATTTTTAATTACCTGGGTCAATGGAATTTCATGAGGATGTCTAGTAGTTCCTGCCTCTTCTTCTATCATTCGTAGCTGATGTTGAGTGCAGGAAGCTGACATGGCCTGTCTCAGGTCACCAAGCGCACAATTCTGTCCACTCATTAAGGCCAAGAATTTCTTGAGCCATGGACTTCCTCCCCTAGCCAGAGGAGGGAGTTGTTCAATCAATGACGCCACATCTCTAAGAACAAGAGGGTCATATGTATCGCTTTTTTGTCAAATTGTGTTGTGTTTTGTTGTCATTCATTTGAAAAAGAAAAAAAACTTGAGACCATACAAATTTGCTTGTCATGACACATTTAAATACAGGTGTCTAGTCAGAAGCATCCCATACCGGGAGTCGAACCCAAGCCTCCCGGGTGAATACCAGGAATCCTGACTGCTAGACCAAATGGGATATTTCATGGCAAGCAGATCTAGATCATTTAAAAGTATGTAGCTAGGATGATAGACTCAATAAATAACCACATCATTAGCAACAAACATCTACTTTGTAAGAACCGTGAAAGGCTTTTGGCAACAAATTGGCATTTTTTTCCGGAAAGGACAGAGGTCCAATATTACTGAATCCAGACATTTAATTCAAAGGGATTTGTTTCTGGAAATTAAAGGAGTTCAAAAGTTGTCAAACCATCCAAATATTTGGAACTTTCCCATACCGGGAGTTGAACCCGGGTCACCTGGGTGAAAACCAGAAATCCTGACCGCTAGACCATATGGGATACATCATGCAAAATTGATCCAGATCAAGTAGAAGCATGCAGTTTGGATGATAGACTAATCAAATTACATTGGGACCTCGGTACTTCGCCGTTCATCCATCGCGGCTTCAGAACTTCTAGTTTTTTTAAAGAAAAAATAAATAAATAATGAAAAATATTAAATTAAAATTAGAAATTACATTATTTTACAAAATCTGAGAATAAATATTCAATTAGAATTAGTAATTGCATCATTTTACAAATTTTTAAAACAGAAGGAATGCACGTATGCGCAAAGCATCACAGGCATAAATGCAAGCTGATTGGCCAGCTGAATACTCACTGAACTACTCGACTCCACATTGGCCCATTCACTACAGTAGCCCAAGCTTCTCCCGATGCCCATTCTCAGTCCACGTTTATCTTGTGCTATACAGTACGCTTCTCGCCAAGTTAAGTGTAAAAGTTTTGTAAAGCCCTTAGTGATGCCTCCCAAACGCTCTTTAAACAATTAACGAAAAAGTGAGTTCATTGGACAGGTTGACCAGGAAATAGCTAGCCTGACAATCTGGTCAAACTGACCACTTTACACCTCCGCTGAACACGGAAATTTCTGGCATGTCTTTACTGTCTCTCTGATGATCTCAGCTTGTCCTCAGAAGACGAGTACTCAACTGCCAACTTCCAGTTCTTAACAGCAACACCTCTCCTCACTGCCTTCTTCCTGGTTTGTAATGTTTGGATTTGGCTGGCTCAGAATTTAGTGAGCAGGTCATCGACACTGGTCATCTGAACTGCAATCCCAGCGGTGCCTACGAATATTGCACCCTGCATTTTCGTATTGCTTGAAACACAGGGTGAAATAATCACAGTAATTAGTTGTTGTCCTCAATCCAACTTTTACTGTAATCCCCAACATGCAATCAATAATAACTTAATCACTTTAGCTTGTCACACCATGAGTCATTTTGCAATCCAAGTTGGTTGCTTTGCTCATCAATCAGCCGAAATAGCTCAGTTGGGAGAGCGTTAGACTGAAGATCTAAAGGTCCCTGGTTCAAGCCCGGGTTTCGGCAGCACGTTGGACTAGGCAAATGTGTCCTAAATCGACTGTTTCCTTATAAGTCATGAGTAGTTATGCAGTCAAGTTTTACTCTTGTCACCAACATGGTCTGAATTCGCTCAGATAAGAAATGAGGGAGAGCATTCCCCTGATCGACCGTGGTCTTCGTCTGTCCATTGGACTCTCTAAACTAGACCAATATCAGTAAATGCTCCAGTTTCAATATTGTACTAGTAAGCCATGAGTAAATTTGCAGTCCAAGTTGGTTGTTAATCGTAATAATCAGCCAAAGTAGCTCAGATGGGAGAGTGTTAGACTGATGATGTAGCGGTTCACCTCTGGCTTTTGGCAACACATTGGACTTTACAAATCAAGCGTAATTCAGGAGGCAGTCAGTTTGAAATTGGCTTCCTTGTAAGCCATGAGTGGTTTTGCAGTCAAGTTTGATTCTTGTCACCTCCATGACCAAAATTGGCTCAGATAGAGAATGTTGAAAATTTACGACAATATGCGAGTAATCACAAAGGTTGAGCGGATAGCGATCCTGCTGCATCAGCATCTTCTTAAGTGCTCTAGGTCTGCATTCTAGGGTAAAGGTCCAGAAACTAGTCCTTGGAATGAGGACTTGTTGACTGGTTACGACCCCGAGTTCTCTTTGGACAATTTGAAGAATGATTTAATACAACAATGATTAAATACACACATATATAATAGTATTACAGAATAAACCCAACAATAAGAATTTCTTTTCTCATATTTAGATGTAATTTTCGATTGTTTTCACTTTTTTTACCAGTCTTTTTCATTTGTTTTTTAACTGAGACTGCATTTTCTTTTTGGTGAGAACATGCTCTCAAATATGTGTATGAAACTAGAATGCAATTAAACACTTGTTGTTAGTATTTAAATAGATGACAAAAAGAAAAATGGAATGAAATAAAAATTTTCCTATTTGACTATTTTCTGTTCCTTTTTCACAATGATTTTTAGGCCTGACCATGTTTTACTGTATTACTTCCGCCTTCATCAAAATGTCAAGGCATTTGCGGGACGTGTTTCAGAAAAATGATTCGTTTTTTGTCAGATTCCGATCTTGCGAAAATGATGCGATCAGGTCTGATTCCCGATCAATTTCTATCGGAATTTTGATCAGAAGAATATGAAGTGAGAAAAGGTAACTTTTGCAGAATCAATAATTTTCAAGAACATTATTTCACACCAATGGTAACACTTGGAAGTGGGGTAGACACTGGAAAGATTTACATTTTTTTGGCATATTGGTGACAATTTGTGGGTTTTTTCATTAAACATTGAAAATTGTAAGTAGGAAATGCCTAGCAAGATTGATTTCTCTAATTTAATTATTGTTGATTTTTATTGTGGTAACAGAGAGCTATAGGAAATAGCTCTCATCCTAAGTAAACATCGTATGAGGTGATTTGCAAAGTATATCTTAGGATCTAGGATAGAAATCAGGCTGCATAAGCATCTTCTTAAGCATCCTTCCAGATTCACATTCCTTGGGTAGAAGTCCAGTAAACAGTCCTTGGAACGAGGACTCGGTGGCTTGTTGCGACCCCGAGTTCTCATCAGAAAAATTTAAGAGGTTTCCATAAAAATATTATTAAATGCACACATATATATAGTATTACAAAATTAACCCAACAGTGTAAGACGTCCTGCATCCAACTCCCGGAGAACCCCTCGCATTGTCGAATTGTGATCTATGATGGGTGATATGGAAGATTAGCGAAAAAAGTGTCACTGCACAGGCACCCCTGGCATGTTGGTCTAGTCTAGTGGGATGATCTTGCTTATGGTGCAATAGGTTTTGGGTCCAACTCCCGCATGAGCCCTTGCTTTGCTAAAATTGTGATCTATGGTGGGGTATTATGGGACATTGGCCACCTGAGATAAAAAAAAAAGTGTCACTAATTGGGCACCCTAGGAATGTTGATCTAGTTGTATTATTCTTGCTTAGGGTGCCATAGGTCCCGGGTCCATCTCCCGGACGAGCCCTTGCTTTGTCGAATTGTGATCTATGGGGTGGTACGGGACATTAGCCATCTGAGAAAAAAAAGGGTTGTTAAATGAGCGTATCTGGCTCGTTGGTCTAGTGCTGTGATTCTTACTTAATGTGTGGGGGGTCGCGGATCTTCTGGATGAGCCCTCGCTTTGTCGAATTGTGATATATGACGGTGTGATGTGGGAGATCAGCCATCTTAGAAAAAAGTGTAATTGTTCGGGCGCCTTTGGTTTTGTGGTATGATTCTCACTTTGGATGCGAGAGGTCCTGGGTCCAACTAATATATGTCACATATTTCACCTCGGGAAAAAAGTGTCACATTGCGAGCACATCTGGCTCGTTGGTCGCTCAAGGTGTGAGAGGTCCCGGGTCCAACTCCCGGACGAGTCCATGCTTTGTCGAATTGTGAATTGTGAAAAAAAGTGAAATCTAGGAGCACGTCTGACCTGTTGTTCTAGTGGTTTAACTCTCGCTTTCAGTGTAAGAGGTCCTGGGTCCAACTCCCTGATGAGCTGCTATTTTGTCAAATTGTGATCTATCATGGGGGTGATATGGCACATTTACCACCTGAGTAAAAAAGTGTCTCGGTATGGGAACTCCTGGCTCGTTGGTGTAGTGGTGTGATTGAAAAATGAAAATCAGACATAGGCATTGTCGTCATCATTGACTTGACAAAAAGCCTAGTAGTCATCATACCCTCAGCAGCGTATGACGAAATTGTATAGTGCTTCTCCACAAGTTCGTCTTCCCAGGCCAGACACATTTATGACATTTATTTATGACATATTCATACTTGTTAGCTCTCCGCCTTGAGCTCATGGTAAGAGAGGTCCCGGGAGCAAAATCCGGACGAGACCAAATTTTGTCGAATTGTGATCTATGGTGGGGTAATATGGGCCAAAAGCCACCTGAGGAAAAAAGTGTCATTCTAAGAGGACATCTGGCTCGTTAGTGTTATGATTCTCGCTTAGGTTGTGAGAGGTCCCAGGTCCAACTCCTGGACAAGCTCTGGTTTTGTCGAATTATGATCTATGACGGGATCATATGGGACATTAGCCTCTTAAGGAAAAAAAGTGTCATTGTATGGGCACCCCTGGCTCATCTGTCTAGTGCAGGGGTGCGCAAACTTTTCGGCCCAGGGGCCACATTGACTTAAAAAATCTGACAGATGGGCCGGGTCGGCAAAAGATACGGTACATATAAAAAACTGCATCCGTCAACATGACATATCAAACATAAACAGAAAAAAGACCATTAACACATTAATGTGTGTATTAAAGTAAGTAAGTAAAAGTTGGCAGGCAATAGCTGCCAGTTATTGTGAGTATTGCTTTAGAAATGGGAGAAATATTACCAAATTTCAATCCTCATCATGGATTGACCTTGCCTTTAGTCTACATTAAAGTCATATCCCTGTGTTTCGATGACCCAAAGACAAATCAGAGCAATATGTTGGGTTTATGCTGTATTACTAGGATACATATATGTGTAGTAATTCATTTATTTATTAAATCATTCTTCTTATTATTCCTAAAGTGCTCGAGGTCATATACAATCTTCAAGTCCTCTCTCACGTGGACTTCTTATCCAAGGATTGTTTATACAGCAACTCACCCAATCTGGGGCTTCGAGATCGATTGTTTTCTTTTGCAACGGAGCCAGGGTCACTGGCCTATAACAAAGATGTTGTTTCCGCCATTTCCAGCATAGTGGAAATACCTCGTGACGCACTTCGGTCTTTCTTTATGGAATTGTTATGTGATTGTTAAGTCAAATGAAAGCGTGATTGTTTTTAATCCAAATGTTGTTGGTTTTAGTGTCCTGTTTTGTTATTGGTAGAATACCTTGATTGATATTATAGTTACAGATGTTGTTTTTGCTTATGCATTATGAAATAATCAACAACCTTGTAAATTGTTTTGATTCATGGCAATAAGAGTCGTACGAAAATGTCTATTCGAGGAGATGCTTCGGAGTGAAGGA
Source organism: Stigmatopora nigra (assembly GCF_051989575.1). NCBI lineage: Eukaryota > Metazoa > Chordata > Actinopteri > Syngnathiformes > Syngnathidae > Stigmatopora > Stigmatopora nigra. The sequence continues at coordinate 5,025,897 of NC_135527.1, read as the reverse complement.
GAAATCCTTGTTGCTTGATGTACCTCCCCTTAAGATTCTTATCCGTGATCCAATCTATTTAATTAAATGTCAATAATTGAATAAGATGTCTGCCTGCAGTTATTGATAATTACAAAGAAGGGTAATTATTAATGAACCTATCACAATATTAATATAATGCTGAGATAGTGGACTGTTATTTGATACAAGTTGTGAAAATATAAAAGGAGGGTAAGGGTTTACTATATAATTAAATAATAATAATAAGTGCCTCTTAACGATGCTTTAATCCAGTCAGCATATTCACCTTGAAGTAGCTCCCATTCTTTCTGGTGTCGACCCGATCCTTGAGTTCTTCGTTTCTTACTAGGTGACTCCTCCATGCTTGGTTCCATGATATTTTTTTCTCTATGTATATCTACGCATGCGCATGTCATCCTTTATTGATATTGCCGTACACCGCTAAAAAAAAATACATACGATTGAGGATAATTTCTGCTGATATACCGTGACAATAGTAACAATCTAAGACAGTAGCGTCGTTGGCTACCAGCCTATGAGACTATCTCGATTTTAGTGATAATGGTCTTGTTGAAATCGGTTTTAATAAATATGGCGATTTTTTAAATATTTTTTTCCCGTACAAAAGTCGGTGTACGGCTTACATGATTTGAAATGGTAAAAACACGTATAAAATATGTATAAAACGTACAAGTTGACTGGTATTCATATAATCAGATTATATAAATAGTCATTTTTTACCCTGCACTGTTGCATTGGTTTAGCTCAGTGGTTACTTCATCTGCATTCGCTTCTACTCAACCCCGGTTTGGGATCGAACCACGGACGCCGTCTAGTGTTTTTCTACTTATTTTCATTTTATAACAAAATCTTATTACAAAATTCACATAGATGTTATTATAACATTTTATTTTAATTTTGACCCTTAGAATTGCGTGCGAGGTGAATTTGGTTGACAGTTTTGAACAAAATAGGAAGACATACACAGTAGATTGCTACAGATCCATGTGAGTCCATGTTGAGTATTCATTAAATATTGATTACATTAGGAACTAAGGGTAAGAAATATGCCTTTAATCACTTGATTTAATTGACTCAGCAGCGACTCTTATAGATTGTTATATAGTAAATCAATGTAGACTTTCAGTTGGAAAAGCTGTATGTATGGAAATCAAGGCTCTGCAAAAACAAATAACTCAGCCAATAGTTATAAAAGATTTCTTGTCATTTTGAACTGGAGACGCGATTGTATAAGATTGGTATAAAATGTCAATATTTGCAAGGAAGTAGCACAAAAGTGCAGTCAGGGGTTACTTCATCTAAAATCAACTCTCTAAGAATGCACCTCTACTCCATCTCTGACTGGGAAATAACCGTAGTTGCTGTCCACTGTCTTTTCTCATTTTTGTTACACAAAATCATGTAATGCCTGCCCCCGTTATTTTACAGAGCGAATTACTCATCTAGTCTTCTCAACAAAAAGAACCAAACTGCAAATTGACTCATGGCTTACTAGTAAATGATTCCAATTAGAGCATTTCTTTAATAGGCATCTTCCCCTTTTTGCTTGAAACGGACCAAAGTAATCAACGGCAACTCTTGAGAACGGGAGACCATCGGACATTACCCTGCAGGAAGGTAAATCAGGCATAAGGTGTTTGCCGGTGGTTCCATAAAGCCTGCAATTGGGTGGCCACCGATTTAGAGTATTCCCTGTCTAACGGATCTGGCAAAAATAAATATTTTTTTGTGAAATGTTAATACATTTTTAATTTTTAAACTAGTCTTTCCGTTTATTTCTAAACTGGTATTGCCTTTTTTAATAAAGAGAGGAAAAGTATCAGAAATGAGAATGAAATGAAACATTTTACTCACAGATGAAATGAAAGGAATAAATCTCCCCTTCATCTCATCTCGTTTTCTGAACCGCAATGTATCCGCATTAGGGTCACGGAGCGTACTGGAGCCTATCGCAGCTGAACAGGCACGTCCCACCGGAAGGGGGCCATGGGGCCGACCTCGGAGAGGCTGGGGAGAGACTATGTCTACCCGCTAGCCCGGGAACGCCTTGGGATACACCAGGAAAAACTATATGAAGTGGCTGGGGAAAGGGAAGTCTGGGTTTCTGCGCTGAAGCTGCTGTACCCGCAACCAAACTTGGGATAAGAGGAAGACAAGATGAGATGAGAGATGAGCATGTTTTTTTTTTATGTGGACAAATAGAACAGCAACATCGGCATACATTTGCGAGGTGACAATCCGAGCACAACAGTTTGGCAGATCATTTATTTCAAGACTGAAAAGCAGTGGACCTAGCACTGAGCCTTCCGGTACCCCCCAAAACTGTTTTTCTGTTAGTCTGATTCAATCCAATTAGCGTGCTTGGTGAGAAATTAAAATTAGTTTGCAGTGTCTGGTGGTTAATGGTGTCAAATTCCTTTTTGAGATCAAGATAAACTGCACCAATGACCCTGCCTTTATCTAGTTTTGATTTTGTTTTCCAAAGGGAAGCTATTGGGGTAGACCTGCCAACTGGTTTAATAATTGTTTGTTCATGTCCAGCCAATGTGGCCAAACTGGTTTTACAATTGTTTGTTAGGACAGTGGAATGTAGGAAAAGCCAACTAGCTGGCCTTGCAATTGTTTGTTCGCACTACGAATTGTAAGATAGCTAACTAGCTGGCCTTGCAATTGTTTCCTTGTATTGTGGAATATGGTCAACTCAATTTGGAACTGTTTGTTCGAAACGTGCAATATAAGATAGGCTGCGGCAGTTTGTATGTGCTATAAAAACATCATGTTTGCATACAACTTAAACCTGCTAATGTCTAACCATATTAGCCCAAAGTTTTGTTTACATAAGCTCTGTCCTACATCACTGTCTTAGAAATATTACCCTATAGTTCCTATAAAAAGACTGAGCTCTGTTCATTCAGAGGGAATTGCGAGGAAGGCAGGCTGTGAGAGGTTCACAGCTGTCGGAGCATTCTCCAACCATCCTGCAGTCCGGTAATAAACCTATTTCCTATTTAAATTGATCTCACTCGTTCTTAACCTGCTCCTGAAGTTGTATTTTCAGACCTATCAGAAGCAAACTGAGAGTTGACTATAACTGGTATTTTACCATGATTTTCTCAAAAAGGGGCACCTTGAACTTCATCTGTTTCAGATTTATCTTAAAAAAAGAGTATTTCTTTATGGCAAGGGATAGATAGGTTCACCAATAGGCATTCACGAATGCACACATAAATAAAACAGGCATCTGACTCATAACCGGTGTCTTGCAAGAGAGAATCGATCCTGACTCGTCTCCGTCCCAGAACATTCTGTCGAATCGATGCCTCTCTTGCTTATTTACTACATAAGATTTACAACATGCTGTGGGATAGACTAAGCCAACTGGCTTAATAATTGTTTGGTTATGTCGAGCCAGGTGGCCAAACTGGTTTTACTATTGTTTGTTAAGATCGTGGAATGCAAGATAGGCTAACTAGCTGACCTTGCAATTGTTTGTTCGAATCGCGATAAGCGGTAAGATAGGCTGCAGCATTTTCAGTGAGCTATAAAAAATATTGTTCGTATACAACTTTGCGCTGCAAATGTCTAACCATATCAGCCTAAACTTTTATACATAAACGTTGTCCTACATTCCTGTCTTAGAAATATTACCCTGTTTGCCTAGATAAAGACGGACCCACTCTTTATTCGTAGAGAGTTGAAAGAACATCGCGCTGAACAGGACTCCACTGTTAGAGCTCTCACTCTCCACTTTGCAACTTGGTAATAAATCTTTTTCATATTACATTGATCTCACTCTTTCTTAACCTGCTCCCAAAGTTGTATTTCAGATCTATCACATGTATCTCAGTTCTCAAAACAAATGAAGGTCTGTCAGATCATCTCGAGGGAGGGCTGTGGACAACACTGTCAGAAGTCAAAAAAAAAATTGTAAGTCCTCCGGATCTTCCTAAGAGAGCTTGATGTGAACCACACTTTCAGAAGCCGATGTTTCTCAAAACAATTGAAAGTCATCCGTATCTTCCCAAGAGAGCTCGGTGTAAACAATAGTTTTGAGAAGTCCAGCTGCAAAGAGGAGTGACCTTCAAGTTGTTTCGGTTAACTTGGGAGCGAGCATTATTATTATTGCAGGAGATGCATTAAAATGACTTTTTAGTGTCAATAACTCTATATAGAGCAAAGCATTCTTCATTATAAGTAAATATATAATAATGATAACCCTAATATTACCTTGTTATTATGTATTTGAACGCAATCCCATAATCTTTTTTATTTATGACAAATACACTTGGGGGAAGTCCGTTCTCTCGATCTTTACCAGCCCTTCCTTATTTGCATATCTGGCCTGAAAAGGAAGAACAAAATCATTAGTGTTCAACTAATTTTCTTAATTTGCATAATCCTGGACATCAATGTTATCACGAGTAGGCTGTCTAGTAAGAAAATACAATCCTTCCAATTTGGAATTTGTTAGAGCAATTGCATCAACCATAAGTCGGTCTAGCAAAGAGCAGAAGCAGGGGCTAAGACAATACCCACACATTGTTAAAGTAATAGCCAAAACAGCCATTGATTTCACCTCAATGAAGGCCATTTTTTTCTTTACATTTGCCATCGGCCTTATCCCACCAGTCTGCCAGAAAGTAGACAGTTCCACAAGAGTTCCTCTTTGTTTCCAGTTCAGGGTCTGCAGGCCTTTAACAGCTTTGGTTAGGGACCAACACATAGTCCTATTTCTTTTTTAAAAGGACTTATATAATTTATTTGTACAATTTCACCACCATAAGCCAAAACATGCAATCAGTGGCGCAGTTTGTCTTGGACAATGGGCACACAATGTCTCTCTCATCTACCGCACCAGATTCAGCCCTTTAAGGTTCAAACAGGTAGGTAGCACAAAAATTTGGCATGTCATTCACTGCTTGCGTAACAGGATAGACAATGTTTCAATATTTTTCCCTTTCTTCATAAGCAGGCCACTTTTTTTCTTTTGTAAAAACACTTGAGGGAGTTGTTGTTATATCCGATCGTATTTACCCTCGTCTGGTCATTTGATTTAACCCTTTGTAAGGTTTAGTCTCAATTGAAAACCTTTTACATTTGGACACATGTGGAGACAATAAAACCAATATAAAAGAGTTCCCTATGGTTTATGGCATTGCTCTCTGCAATATTATTTCCAATCAATATTGGAGTGGTTGCCTTTTCAATTCATTCATCAGAAAGTTGTTCTCACCTGTCTCCCCAAACGTTTCAACTGATGAAACCTTCTTACAGTGCAAAAGGTGGATCCACATACCCCCTCTCGGCTATTTTCATGTCTGCTGGTTGGTCAGCAACAAGTTGGACGTTCACCCTTTGGGTCGGCTAGTGCTTCTTCTTTATACGTCAGGTTGAGCACCCAGTCTCCTGGCACCACCGTTGGTCAAGTCAGTTTCCTGTTGAGAAGCACAGTCTCCTTCTGCTATTTAGTATATTTCTGCTTTTTATGTAGTTAATGAGATTAGCCTCATCATCCAGTTCCAATTGTGCAGTGTATATCGACGTTTTGTATGGTCTACAAAACACTATTTTCATGTTATGGTTAAACCTGTTATGTACGCGCAGTGATGCCATAGCAAAATATGGAACCTTTTGCCAATCCCATCAATTATTTTGTTTACACAATTTGGGTGCTGTTATCACTATAAGTCAATGGTTCTTTGGAATTCCGTATCGTGCACTGATATGCTGAGCACAGGTTATGAATGCTGTGCAAAAATTTCCACAAACAACTTAAACCCATAAGTTGTGTAGTGGTACTGTACCAAGGCCACCATAGCCCCTGTTGAGAGATAGGACTTCCCATGACTCAACATGGCAGCTCACCCAAGTAAACTGATGTACAATTGTTTTTCTTCTTCTAAGTGCTCCCAAATTCCCCAATTCAGAGATTATTTGTTCCTTCACGTCAAGTTTCACATTTGGAATACTGCTGCTGCTTTCTCAACAAAAATTTCCTTTGATATTTTTTCCCATAATTTATCGCTGCATCCCTGAAAAGGGTTTATTGGCGATTTCAGAAATCGATTTCAATTTTCCAAATCCTCTTCCACCTTGATCTCTGACCGATTGATTATATCTTGTGTGAAATATGAATTGTATTCATAAATTTAATCTTGCATCGGAATATAGTCCGGAAAAAATGGCAGCTTGGTTGATTGTCACATTTATACTTGTGGAAAATAATACAATTATAATTCGAACCAAAATAATCAGCATGAATGACTAAAATGTTTAATGGTCACCATTTTCCATCCGAACACACACATGTCTCTTAACCTGATATTTCCAAGACAATCTTTCACCACAAACTGAGCAGGGAAAAAGGTTTCTCACCAGCGTCGGTTCTTGTGTTGCATTAAATTTCCCTTTTTAGAGAAGATTTGACCACAAAATGAGCGTGCAAAGGGTTTCTCGCCACTGTGGGTTCTCGTGTGTTCCATCAAGTACTCTTTCCGAGTGAATCTTTGGCCACACAGTGAGCAAGTGAAAGGTTTCTCACCGGTATGGGTCCTCGTGTGTTTTGTTAAATCTGACTTGGCAGGGAATCCTTCCCCACCCACGGAGCAGGAGAACGGTTTCTCGTCCGTGTGGGTTCTTTGGTGGATTTTTAAGGAGTTCTTGTGCGCAAATCTCTGGCTGCAGTCCGAGCAGGCATAAGGTTTCTCCCCATTATGCGTTCTGGTATGGATCGTCAATTTAGCCTTCTCGGCAGATCGCTGGCCACAAATCAAGCAGGAAAAAGGTTTCTCCCCAGTGTGTGTTCTCGTGTGCTGTGTCAGGTTCTGCTTGGAAGTCATTTTCTTACCGCAAACCGAGCAGGAAAAAGGTTTCTCACCAGTGTGAGTTTGGGTGTGGTTCGTTAGGTTTTGCTTGGAAGACAATTTCTTCCCACAAATGGAGCAGTGAAAAAGTTTCTCCCCGGTGTGGCTCCTCGTGTGCCTCTTCAAGTTCGACTTCTTCCCGTAGGTTTTCCCGCACTGTGAGCATTTATGGTCCGCGGCGGCCGCATTGTGAACTTCGTCTTCGTCATTGGTGTCCAACGACGTAGCGGCGTTGCTTTTCGTTAGCGGAGCAATGAGCTTGAGTGCTTCCGTTGAGCAGCTGCTGGCCTTGCTCAGACCGTCGTCTTCGCTTTTTAAAGGCTCAAAAGTGCACATGAGGATGTCCATCTCTTCTTCTTTAACATTGGGGGGGGGGGGGGGGGTCTCCTTCCTTTTTGAGGGGATTCGGCACCCCCTTAATGTGGGGGTTCACAATTGTAATTAAATTCCTGCTTCTCTTTTACGGGTTCAAACTTTTCCTCCACTTTGATGAGTACAAATTCTTTCTCTTCTTTTTTGATATATGGCAACCTCTCTTCTTCTTTGAGACGAGCGGACGCCGGGTGGTCGAGACAATGCCCTGGGTGGATATCTGCGAGGTGGAGAAATGTCATTGTGTGCAAAATTCTTTGCTTATTTCAGTTTTCATTCATGTTAATCTGTCTTTCCAAATGAAAACAGAGTAAACAGGACACCAGTATGGTTTCCCAATATTGTCCATTTTCAAAAGACATTGTCATTGTAATACATCTTCATCTGAAAACAAGTGCTATTTTAATAAACACCGTTTTGATGATCGCCAATTGGTGAAAAAAGTAATCAGTGCACCAACTGAAAGATTATTTAACTTTAAACGAAACGACGGTGATTAATATTAAGTATATACTCGTCAGAATAAAATCCTTAGTAAATTAATTATTAATCAGTAACGGAGAATAGATAACGCGACTGAACTTGGAATTTCTATTATTAACGGAATTTTCATCAACAATTTATTAAGTTATCCTGGACGCCACAATTGAAAAACAGCTCTTTCTGGTGGTCGAATTACCGCTTTTTCATCTTTCAATTGCTCTTGTTTGGATATGTACTTGTACTGCAAGTACTTGGACTAAAGTATGTGTACTTGCGTGCACTTGTGTGTCCTTGTACTAAATGTATGGGTGCTATTGCTAAAACTATGTGTACTTGTACTACAAGCAAGAGCCTATATTTTCACGTACCTTATTGACAGAGGGTCATAAAATATACCTAATTTTGGAATATTATTCCTTGAGAGCCATACTCAGAATTTCAAATAAAAAAAACACCGCTTTTAAAAGTACAAAACTCACTTAAATCTTTTAATAACATTCTTACACTGCTGCTAATCCATGATAATCAACGAGTATGCATTCACACGGGGGTCTAATGATATCAAAATTATGATTAAAGCTGGGCTTTTAGCTTATAAATTAGCCATACGCACCCAACAAAAGAGCCACATATGACTCGCGAGCCTTAGGTTCTCTATACCTGGTTTAGAGGTGTCATATTTTCCTCCGGTACGACTGATAAAACCGAACCGTACACCCGTGTAAAAGCCCAAAACAAAGTGTTGGTATACGTGAACATCAGGAAAACGTGTTTTTGACGTTAAAACTGGGTCAGCTGACTCCGAGTTGTCACGTAACCGAAAACCAATATCAGACTCGACTGTGTTTACATGATGAACCTCAACCACGGAGGGTGAAAATAAATCTATAAATATTCAAATGATCATCTATTTGAGAGTTATGAGAGTAATAAAACCATTTACCTGATATTTTTTTTGGTGTTTGTTGTTAGCTTGCTCGGTGATGCGTTGATCCTAATCGCCTTGTTTGTCCCCTTATGTCATAGTTATGCCAGGCTAAACTAGGTTTCAGCCTTCGTTCATAAAATTTGAAAGGAAATGGAACAAATGCTCTGTTCCGATACTTTTGGTGGATTCTTTCATGAGGCTAAGAAGAAACAAAAAGCGCGAAATAAAAAGCACATTGCCTTAAAACCCCGTAAAAATTCAAACACTTCAAACTATCGTATTGATTTGACAGAAACCCCGTCTCGCCGCTAGGTGGCAGCATTACACCCAACTGCCGGACATACAAGAGAAGAAGACTCACAGCCTTTTGGATCCGCGTTTTTGTTATTATATTCCTCATTTTTAGTCACTCAAATCTACCATATTGAAGTTCAAAATAGTCCTTTCCTTTTGTTTCATGTTTTATTTTGAAGCATAACTAAAAATAAAGTACGTTTTAGATCTAAGCAAATAACGCTCCTCTTTTTTGTCACCGTTGAATTTGGAAGGCTCATTTTATTCAACAAAAAGACCCCAAAATTATTTTCACCAAAAAGAGAGCTTTATTGGAAGTACACAAAATATGACAAGATAACTTATAATATGACAAAAGTATAAGGACATTGTACTGCTTATTCATTTTGACAAAATTCATTCTTTCACACCATATTTCTACTGTTTCTTAGATCCTTGATTCAATATATCAATTATTTTCATTAAAATGGACTATGCTTGAATAACACTCAATACTATTATTGGATTTGCAAACAAATTCAATAGACAAATACTGCAATTTTCAAATTTCGTTTTTAACTGTGAAGACATTTTCCATATTATTTACATCACATTCTTGATGATTTACTTTGTAATTTCCTAATTTAGGGTCTACTATTTCGGATAGAATTGTATATAAAATCTTCAACAACACTCAATTTTCTTATACAGACGATCCCCTACTTACGAACATTCAACTTACGAACAAACGGTACATACAAACATACCTGCAAATTGCGTTGATGTCGAAAAATGTTCATAAGTTCAATTTTCTATTGCACGTCTTTTTTCTGAGTCGTGCTTTTTTCCGCCGCAAATACCGACACCTGGCTCTGTGAGAGCTCAGCTCACCCAGCATCTACCTTCCTCTGCCCAGTTCGTTGCAATGCAGAAGTGCGTGGCGTATCTCCGGTGCACAAAGAACCTTTTTCATTTCTATCATTAAATATCCGGTGCATCCATGATTCAATATGGTTGGTGAAAAGCGAAAGGCTTCTAGTGAGGGAGGTGCAAGGAAGAGGCAAGCCATTTCCTTTGAAACCAAAGTGGCAATAATAAAGAAGCTTGATGTGCGTGAGAAAGTGGTGACCGTTGCACGGGAATACAACTTGAATCTTCCGACCGTCAGTACCATTTATAAACAGAGAGATCAAGCAGCAGGACCTAAACATTGAACGTTGCACAAAGGTTGCAAATCAATTGAATGATGCCATACAGTGCTACCGCATCATTTATGATGAAAAAAAAGAAGATAGCTTCTAGATAGCTTATTTTGGCCAGTTTATAGTAAATCTCTCTCTAATGTATGTATTCTCTCCATTTTATTAAATGATTTTTTTTCAGTACAAACCAATACTGGTTATTTATACAAGCCTTAAACATACAAATGCACTTATATAAACCCTCAATATACTTATATAGACATTAAACATGAATTATAATGCAAAATATAGCACTGAATCAACTTCAATTTGAAGAATTTCAACTTATGAACACTTTCAACTTATGTACACTTTCAACTTATGAACACTTTCAACTTATGAACACTTTCAACTTATGAACACTTTCAACTTATGAACAAGCGCCCGGAACCTAACTCATTTGTAAGTAGGGGAGCGTCTGTACAGTAATACCTTGACATACTAGTGTTCAAACATACGAGACAAATTTGAGATATGAGCCTACCGGATGGTTCCCAAATGATTCAGTAGTAAATTTGAACAAACTTGATGTTTTTTTTTTAGGATGGAAATGGCTTAATTTATATTTTGTTCATTTCTATGGGAAGAATTGACTTGAGATACGAGTCAATTGACATAGTAGCTCAATCCCGCAATGAACTAGTATTTTAAGGTAATAATGTATTTGAAGTGTGGATTGTTATTACACGTTAAAAAGTGTAAACATGATTTTCAGAATGCAAAATACAATTATACTTTGATTACAATGATCTTTCATACAGAATTTGATAAAGCAAGCAAATCCATCCTTGGTTATTGCTTGTCACAACACATTTGCATCTTTTAAGCCTATCCTTACGACTCTATCTCTGGCAAGAAGCTGAGCAGGAAAAGGGTTTCTGACCAATGTGGGCAATTGTGTTTTTAAGATATTCCTGCCACAAATTGAGCAAAAATGTGCTTTTCTCCTGTGTGGGTTGTTGAGTCTTCTTTTTAGGTTCCCTTATGTGAAAATGTTGGAACATTAACTGCGCCTGGAAAATGTTTTTGAATTGTGTAGCTTTTTAATTGGGCTGTTGTAGCGCATCTGTGGTCACAGACTGAGCAGGAAAACATTGTTCTCCAGTGTGGGTTAATAAGTGTTCTTCTTAATTCTCTTTCGGGAAAATGTCCGACCACAAACTGAGCAGAAAAATGGCTTTTTACCTGTGTGTACTCATGTGCCTTTTTAAGTTTTGCTGGTGAGAAAATGATTTACTACAAACTGAACACGAAAATGGCTTTTCACCAGTGTGGGTTCTTAGGTGGGCTTTTAAGCTTTCCCTGTGTATGAATCGTCGACCACAAATTGAGCACGAAAATGTTTTTTCACCAGTGTGGGTTACTAGGTGTCTTTTTAAGCTTGCCTTCTCTGTGAATCTTTGACCACAAACTGAACATGAAAATGGTTTTTCACCTGTGTGTGTTCTTGCATGGCTAATTAAGCTTCCCTTTTGTGTGAATCTTTCACCACAAACTGAACACGAAAATGGTTTTTCACCTGTGTGGGTTCTTGTGTGGGTTTTTAAGCTTCCCTTCTGTGTGAATCGTTGACCACAAACTGAACACGAAAATGGTTTTTCACCAGTGTGGGTTATTAAGTGTTTTTTTAAGCTTCCCTTCACTGTGAATCCTTGACCACAAACTGAACATGAAAATGGTTTTTCACCTGTGTGGGTTCTTATGTGCCTTTTTAAGTTTCCCTTATCTCTGAATCTTTGACTACAAACTGAACATGAAAATGTTTTTTCACCTGTGTGGGTTTTTGTGTGGGTTTTTAAGTTTCCTTTTGTAGAAAAGGCTTTACTGCAAACTGAACACAAAAATGTTTTTTCACCAGTGTGGGTTCTTGTGTGTCCTTCTAATTTATCCTTCCGTGCAAATGTCTGACCACAAACAGAACACGAAAATGTTTTTTCACCAGTGTGGGTTACTACGTGTCTTTTTAAGCTTCCCTTCACTGTGAATCTTCGACCACAAACTGAACACGAAAATGGTTTTTCACCTGTGTGGGTTCTTTTGTGTCTTTCAAATTTATCCTTCCGTGCAAATGTCTGACCACAAACAGAACACGAAAATGTTTTTTCACCAGTGTGTGTTCTTGCATGACAAATTAAGTGTTCCTTCTGTGTGAATCTTTGACCACAAACTGAGCATGAAAATGGTTTGTCACCCGTGTGGCTCCTCATATGTTTTTTCAAAGAAGACTTTTTCCCAAAGGTTTTGCCACACTGAAAGCATTTACAGAGTTTGTCACCGCTGGGATTTTTCATATCTTCATCATCATCATCATCATCATCATCATCATCATCATCGTCATCATCATCATCATCATTAAGCAACTTGTTGCCATCTGATAAAGGAGAAATTACATTTTCTGCTCGCCATCCTTCTGTTGAGCTTCCGCTCAGAAGCTCCATCCCTCTGTTGGCCACACCCATATCATCTTCACTCTTGAAAGGCTCACCAGTTGACCATTTGACACATTCCTCGTTTTTGATTGTAGTTTGCTCTTCTCTTTTGCACTGCTGAGGGAACTCTGGCTCCTCCTCTTTAATTCGGGGCCAAGTTGATGTGTTTGAAGGCTCCGCCCCTCCGCTGGCCACGCCCAGAACATCTTCCCTCTTCAGTAACTCACCAAGTGACCAGGTGAAATCATCTTTCTCCCTTTTGATTGGATGTTGCTCGTCTCTCATTTGTTGTTGAGGGAACTCTTGCTCCTCTTGTTTAATTAGGGGGCCTGTTTTGGTGTTTGCAGGCTCCGCCCCTCCACTGGCCACACCCAGAACATCTTTCTTCTTCAGTAACTCACCAAGTGAACAGGTGAAATCATCTTCCTCCCTTTTGATTGAAAGTTGCTCGTCTCCCATTTGTTGTTGAGAGAACTGTAGCTTCTCCTCTTTGATTTGGGGGAGCTCAAATTCCTCTTCAAGGCCAACAGACTCCTGCCCATCAGCACCAAGATCATTTCCGAAACCTGCAAAGACACAAAGATAATTGATTAACCATTTTCTAATTGTAGAATGACTGAATTTCTTGTTCACAGAAATGAAACCAAACGGAAGGGGGCGCCATACATTCATTTTGTCTCAATGCAGTACTTACTACTGTATTATTCTCTTCAACAGCAACACGAGTTGAAAACTGGTTATAGGTGCATTTTTCAAAGTAAGGGACTATTGGTCATTAAAGTTTCTTCACTGGTGATATATCTCCTTAGAATTAGTAAAATCTTTTTGGAGCCCTTTCATTGTAAACATTCTCTTTTATGTTTTAGATCTTAATTTAATAAAAATGCTTTCACCAAAGGGGACACATTAAAAAGCATTGACTTTTATTAAGTAGCAGGTCTGTTATTATTTGGAGGATTAATGAGATTGAAATAGAGGTAAAGTCTGATTGGACACTCAATTTCCCTTAGGTACGAGTGTGAGCGTGAATGGTTGTTTTTCTCCTCGTGCTCTGCGATTGGCTGGCCACCGATTCAAGGTGTTCCTCGCCTCTGGCCCGAAGGCAGCCGGGATAGGCTCAAGCACCCCCATAACAAGATTTAGCATATCAGAAAATGAATGAAGGGATCAAAAACAGTGGGAGAAGACCAACGTAGCCTCGGCAGCAAACGTCGACTGGTTAGATGGTGCATTTCCAGACAATTTTCTGGCACTTGGCTGCCAGATTCAAGTATTCTGCCTTCTTGCCTTCGAAGGTGGTCTCGATCCCCTCCTCTGATGGTACTGGTAGTTCTATGAGGTGAAGCGCTCTTGCCTCAATACCTTAATGTCTGTGCGGAGTGATGTAGTGATGATCTCTGATGATCGTTAATATTCTATTTATTTATAAGCTGCATTTGAATTTTAGCATTAAATGTTTAACTACTTTCGCAGGCCGCACCACGGAGTGGTAATGGGCCAGGCTTGGCCTTCGGGCCGCAACTTTGAGATCATTGTTTGATCGCTGCTCTCGTTGTTTAGTTCATCTATTTTTTTCCAAGATGGCGCCTTTCACACGGCTGGCGGTGGCAGTAGCTCTGCCCACTCTTATGTCTTTTATGTTTTACAGCCCTTCTCTTCTTTTAATGACATTTTAATATTTCTTAATACATTCCTTTTTACTTTACTTTGTACTTTACACTTTGTTTTTTTACAACTTTCCTTGTTCTGTTAGACTGGCTTCTTTCTGCAACTTCTTTTTTGGAACCATTCAGCCATGCCTACGCTCTCATACACATGGGACTAGCTGTTACAATACATAGCAATAGGAGCAACACCTCAATACCGGTGGATATTCGGCGCAGGACAAAAGTGCCAGGAGAATAAGCAACACCTCTGACCAATCATTCCATCATGGGCCTCATAATTACCAGGCCAGAAACGGAGTCGAGGAGTTCCACTCTCCTACTGTTGTCTTCAGCTCCAGACTATTGAGGAACTGTGTGGATAAGCTTGGAAAGTGACTCTGCATATTCACTACCTCGGTCACAGTCTGCAGAAGTTCCCCATCTTGTGGGAGACCTCCTGTGTGTGGTTCCAATTTTTAACACATATTTGAGTCTGGATCCGTTTTTGCTACCGCAACCAAGATGGCGCTGTTCATGTAGCTCCTCTTGCGCGTTTTGTGTTTTTGCTGCTTTTCTGTCTTAATGATTTAATTTGATGATTCTTAATGATCCCATTTACTTTGCTTTGTACTTTATCCACAACCCACTCGTAGACGAACAAACAAATTTAAATCAACTTAGATTAATATATAGACACACTCAAAGATATATTTAATGTAACTTTACACAAAAGCCCGTAGATATCGGTTATATACGAAAGAGATGCGGCAAAAAAGACTGTGCTACACTGGTAATCAGCCTCTCATGTCATGGCCACCTTGCTTGGTCGCATCCCGACATTTTGATCATATCGCGGGCTAATTATTCGATCTAAATTTTCATCGTACCACGAGCATGTCGTAGGTTGAGGTACCACTGTACAAGAATATTTCATGTTCAGAACAATACATCATGGTGGGCAGCAATGTTTTATGTGAATACAAGGTTACTTTAAAGTTACAGAACACAACTGTCAACCTCTGCCGTTATAAATGATTATTATTCCCCGTACAAACCCCCCAAAAACGTATAAACACCGTACGACGTAGGTTTACTCGCGGTAACTCGTTTCTCACTATGTGGCTCCTCCATGCTTGCTTCCATGATATTTACTCTATGTATATCTACGCATGTGCATGTCATCCTCTACTGATATTGCCGTACACACCTCTAAAACAATACATACGATTGAGGATAATTTTTGTTGGTATACCGTGACAATAGTAACGATCGATGACAGTAGCGTCTTGGCTACCAGCCTACGAAACTATCTGGATTTCAGCCAAAACGGTCTCGTTGAGATCGGTTTTCATAAATATTGGCGATATTTTTTATTTCCCCGTACAAAAGTCGGTGTACGGCGTACATGATTTGAAATGGTAAGAAAACGTATAACATACGTATAAAACGTACAAATTGACAGGTATGAGAACAGTAATCGAAAGGAAGATGTTGCAGATTAAAGGCGTGAATCTTGGAAAGCTGGCGACATCAAGTGGTTTATCGTTGTAACACGTTCTCAGCTCTAGTAATAATGCTGAGCGCTGTCGTGCTTCGATTCATTCAATAAAGTCACGATCAGAAACAACATTGCCCACCCCGTTAAATATTTCATTATAAAATATTAATTGTGTAACATAAAGTATATATTGGTCTATTATG